>NC_084469.1:93671048-94012140 GCF_027409185.1 Cynocephalus volans | reverse complement strand
CCCCAAAGAAGGAAATCCTAACAAAAAGAAAAACCCCGTAAAAGAAAAAAACACCCAAATAGAAAAAACTCCAATAGAAAGAAGAAAACCCCCCAGGAAAACAAGAAAACCCCCCAAAAAGCCCCAAAAGAAGAAACCCCCAAAGACGAAAACCCCAACAAAAGGAAAACTCCAAAAGAGAAGCCCCCAAAAAGAAAACCCCCCAAAAGAAGAAAACCAAAAACTCCCCGAGAAGTAAACTCCCACAAAAAGAAAAACCCTGCAAAAAAAAAATCCACACAGAAGAAAACCCTAACAATAAATAAATAAATAAATAAATAAAAATCCAAAAGAAGAAACCCCCTAAAAAATGTACAAAAATGTACAGAAATATACAAAAATCAAAAAATGCAAAACAGACAAACAACAGCAACAACAACAACAACAACAAAAAAAACAGGAAAAATACTAAAAGAGAGATAAAGAAAAAAAAAAAAACCATAAAAGAAAAACCAAAAATAAATATGTAAGAAAACAAAAAGAAAAAAGAAAGAAAGAAAGAAAGTAGCAGGGTGCCCTCACCAGTAGTCCAGCCTCAGGGACCCATAGGGGAAGACCAGTAAAATTGGTCCCTTGGGCAGGCCAGTCAGGGGGCCCCTTAATGCTGGGGCAGGCCAAGGAAGCACTTGGGGCAGGCCTGGCAGGCCCTTAGCGGAAGGGGGCCCTTAGCAGTGGGGGGGTCCTGAATAGTAGGTCGGGCCATGGAGGCCCTGAGTGACAAGTAGGCTAGAACAGGGGTCCATAGTGCCAGGCCAGGGGGCCCCTAGGTGGCCAGACCAGGCCAAGGAAGCACTTGGGGCAGGCCTGGCAGGCTCTTAGCAGAAGGGGGCCGTTAGCACCAATCAAGCCAAGGGGGCCCTGAGGTAGGCCATTCGAGGGGAGTCCTTAGTGGAAAGGCAGTCCAGAGAGTTGGCTGGGGGGGGGGAGGCACTTAGCAATGTTTTATCATTTATACTTGGCCAGAAAATTTTCTTTTTCATTCAAGTATCAAACTTATTCATAAAATATCTATTTTAATAATTATCCTTATTTTTGTAGTTTCTTCAGAATCTACTTTACGTTTTTCTCCACTCCCACATTTGTGTATTTTTATTTGAGTCATATTTATTTAATTAAAATAAAGACTGAAAGTGAATACATGGTTTTTGTTTGATTTTTATTTTTCAGATAAACAGCTTTCAGATTTATTAGTCTGTCAATTCTGTCATTTCCCCTCTCTGGATCATTTGATTTCATTTTTCTGTGTGTGTTCAGTATATCCATTCTCCTGTGAATCTTAGGTTTGTCGTGATTTTCTTATGATGAATAAGTAGTTCTAGAATAGTTTGATATTTATTATGTAATCATGACATATACGGGTGGGAATTTGCTTTAGAAAAGAAATTTGACTTTATCTCCTTCGTTTCAGCAATTTAACTACGATGGACTTTAGTATGATTTTTTCTTTTCTTTTTTATTCCCAGTTGGGGTTTGGTTCTTCAATCTGTGGATTGACGTATTATACCCATTTTGGAAACCCTCCATGTCAGTGACACGATGACACCCACCCAGAGGGTCCTCATGGGACCTGAGTAGGCGGGTCAAGGGCCCTCACTGTGGGTGCATCTGCAGACTGAACCGAGATGGGGTCCGGCCCCGTGGGGGACACACATACATACCGGGGCCACCCGAACGCGTCGTAGTGGGCCACGATGATGATGGTGGGAAGGTCCTCTCCACCCAGCCCCGTCAGCCGCCCCTGTGGAGACACAGCCTGTGAATGGCCAGCAGGGCCTGAGGCTGCCCCCAGGCCTTGCCACTCCTGGTTCCCACTCGGTGGGAAGACAGAGCAGGGAGTGACCCGAGTGTGGGTCTGGAAGACCCCTCCTGCAGCGGCCACATGGAGCAAGGACTGCCCTTGTTCTGACACCTTCTGGGGCACCAGATCCCCACGTGAAGCTCTTGCTGCAGACTCTGGGAGCCCCAGGGAACTCCCCCAGGGAAGAGGTGGATGCCAGGGAGGAACCCACCCAGGCCCCCTGTTCTACTCACAAAGTGTTAACAAAAGAGGGGGGAGATGTGATGAAAACAACTTTCCTGTAGGAAAGAGATCAGGCCCCTCACCCCAGCACTTGGGCTCTCCGAGATCTGTGCCCACCCTATTCTGCTCTAGCTGGGGGGCCAATAAACTTCCCATAAAGGGCCCCTCATCACCAGGGGTCAGCTCCCGCCCCTCCCCCATCATCAGGGGTCAGCTCCCACCCCTTCCCCATCACCAGGGGTCAGTTCCCGCCCCTCCCCATCAGGGGTCAGCTCCCGCCGCTCCCCCATCATCAGGGGTCAGCTCCCGCCCCTCCCCCGCCTCCTCCCCATCATCAGGGCTCAGCTCCCGCCCCCCGTCCAGCATCAGGGGTCAGTTCCCGCCCCTCCCCCGCCTCCTCCCCATCATCAGGGGTCAGCTCCCGCCCCTCCCCCATCATCAGGGCTCAGCTCCCGCCCCCCGTGCAGCATCAGGGGTCAGTTCCCGCCTCCTCCCCATCATCAGGGGTCAGCTCGCGCCCCTCCCCCGCCTCCTCCCCATCATCAGGGGTCAGCTCGCGCCCCTCCCCCGCCTCCTCCCCATCATCAGGGGTCAGCTCGCGCCCCTCCCCCGCCCGGCCGGGCGCCCTCCCGTCTGTCTCCTGTCCCTGCTTCAGCTGGCGCCGGAGCCTCCTCGGGGCAGTCCCCTCAGGGACTGACTTCCACCCGCACGGTTCGGGCTCCATTCCCCCCACAGGCCCGGCGCCCGCTCCCACGTCAGGAGCCCCTTCTTGCCCCCCGTGACAGACACGAGTGCGCTCTGCGGCCATCGGAGCCGGTTCGCACAAGACGCCGCCCCGCCGGCTCCTCGCGGCGCGGCTCGGGGCGGAAGGAGGGCCGGGCCGGGCGCGGGCGGCGCTGCGGGGCCTTTACCTGAGTTAAGACCCGGCGCCCGCGCGAAGCTAAAATAACCGCCGGCCGCCATCTTCGCGAGTCCCCCGAGCGCCGCCGGCCCGTGACGTCACGGACACTCCCGGAGCTGCAGGCCCCGCCCCTTACCCGGAGTCCCTCCTCCTTCCCCAGTCAGACGCCCGCTCTCTCTTCAAGCCCCGCCCACGCCACAAGCTCCGCCCCGACTCGGAGACGGGACCTTTCTTTCAATGACTCTGCCTCCGGGGTCTCTGCCTCTCGCCCCGCCCTGCGTCGTGGCCCCGCCCCTTCCTCAGCCCGTCTTCCCGTTGACCTCTCGGAGGTGGGGTCGCTGCACCCCAGGCCGGCCGTGAAGGCGGTCTTTGAGGCTCCCCTCTCGGGAGCTGGTCCTTCGGTCCTGTGGGCTCACCTGCCCGTCCCCTTCTGCCTGCGGCCCCTCTTGGTAGAGGGTGGCTTTACCTTTTGCCCCGGTTGGGTGGGTTTGGGAGCCCTGCTCACCACCTCCTGGCTGGGTGAGGTTTTGCTGACACAGCCAAGGCCTGCATGTCCCTGCGGCGTCCCCCTGGGGGCCAGCCTTTACGTGGCGACTTCTAAAGTCCCACGCAGCACCCCAAATTCAAAACCTTGGTACCTCTAAATGGATGTTTCACAGCCATGGGCAATTTGCCCCCAGAGGACACTAGGCAATGTCGGGCGACATCTGTAGTTGTCAGGACCGATGAGGAGGGTGCTCCTGGCATGGAGTAGGTGGAGGCCAGGGACGCTGCTCAGCACGTGCAGGACAGCCAAACCACAGAGCGTGATCCAGCCACAAGGTCCGCAGTGCCAAGGGGGAGAGACCCTGGTATAAAAGTAGCTCGTTTTGAGAGATTTAATGAGCCACCTACTATGGGCTCGGCCTTTGGAGGATGCGGTACTGAGTAAAACTCACATTATACCAGACCTCCAGGAACTTAGAATCAGACAGACAGATCCTAACCAAACGTTTCATTGCAATTATGGTGCTTTTAAAATTAATAACAGCTTCCTGGAGCGATAGTTCATATACCATACAATTCACTCACTGAAAGCATGAAATTCAGTGGGTTTTAGTGGTTTTATATACACAGGGTTGTATAACCATCACCACTATCAGATTCCAGAACATCTTCATCACCCTACAAAGAAATCCCACATCCATTAAAAGTCACTCTCCCATCCCCTCCCCCAGCCCCTGGCAACCACGAACCCACTTTCGGTCTCGTGGACTGGCGCGTTCATATAAATGGAATCCTACACTGTGTGGCCTTTTGTGTCTGGCGTCTTTCACTGAGCGTGATGTGTTCAAGGTTTGCCCACGTGGTAGCGTGTGTCAGAGCCTTGATCCTTTTCATGGGTGGGTCATATTCCAGTGTGTCGATGCACCATATTTTATTTATTCATTCATCAACTGACAAGCATATGATATGTTTTTGGAAGTCGGGAACCTATAGAGTGCCAAGAGAGTATAAACCCACCAGGCCCCAAACCAGATCAGCGGTATCATGGAAGGTGTTTAAGCTGAGAGTTACATAGGAGTTACGGAGGCTGGGGGCTTCTTGGCCCAGCCAGACATTTTAACTTGTAAGACTGCCATGGGTCACATTTGTCACCTGTGACCTTGGAAGACACCAGATATTTTTCTTCAGTGGGAAGCGGTCTCTGTACAGCCACTGAGGTGACAGATTAGGTGCCAAAAGTCAAGTCCAGTTACATTACAACTGGACACTTACATTCCAAGTCCGGTTATGGCAAGCCTGATCAGGGGGACCCTTAGCTGCAGGTGAGGCCATCGGTTCCCTTAGTGCCAGGCCAGGCCAACCCAGGCAGCAATAGGGGCAGGCCAAATAAGGGTCCCTTTGTCAAGTTTTATAATTTATACTTGGTCAGGAAGTTAACTTTTACTTTCAAATATCAAATTTATTTATGAAATGTTTATTTCTTAGGTATCCTTATTTTCATAGTTTCCTTGGGATCTGTAGGCACATCATTTTTTTTCACTCCCACATTTGTGTATTTTTATTTGAATCAAATTTATTTAATAAAAATAAACACTGACAGTGAGGGCATGTTTTTTGATGGATCTTTATGATTCAAATAACAAGCTTTCAGATTTATTAATCTGTCAATTCTACCATTTTCTCCTGATAATCTGATTTTTTTCTTTATGTTTAGTATATCCATTCTCCTGTGAATCTTTGGTTTCTTATTATTTTCTTAATTTCTTATGATGAATAAATAGTTTTAGAATATTTTAATTTTTTTTGTTTAGTAATGACATATAAGGGAATGAATTTGCTTTAGAGAAGAAATTTGACTTTATCTAATTCCTTTTAGCAATTTAACTATAATGGACTTTAGTATGATTTTCTCCTCCTTTCTTTTTTAATCCTAGTTGGGGTTTGCCAATCTACTTGGAGTTTCTTGAGTCTGTGGATTGACGTATTGCACCCATTTCGGAAAATCCTCAGGCATTACACCTTCAGGGATGGCTTCTGCCCCCTTCTCTCTCCGCTCTCTCTACACACACGCACTTGTAATGAGGCTCGTCCAGCTCTGCTTCTTCTGTCTTGCTCAGGGAAGGCCCATCAGAGACTCGGATGGAAAGTCTAGTGGGTAGCTCTAGTCAAGCATGAAAGACTGTGGCAAATCCACTCGTGGCCTTTGGAGGTTTCAGCTTACTGCTTTAGCCCCCATGCCCTGCAGCTTTAAAATGATACCCGACACTGGGTAATTTATAAAGAACAGAGGTTTATTTGGCTTACGATTCTGGGACAGCTGCATCTGGCATGGGCCTCAGGCTGCTTCTACTCATGGCGGAAAGTGGCAGCAGCTGACGAGCACAAGCAGATCACGTGGCGAGAGGAAGCAAGAGAGAGAGAGGGGAGGTGCCAGGGTCCTTTAAACAATCAGCTCTCGCGAGAACTCATAGAGCGAGAACTCACGCATTAATCCCCCTCCCCCAGGGAGAGCATGAATCCATTCATGATGGATCTGCCCTCATGACTCAATCACTTTCCACACTGCCACATTGGAGATGAGATTTCCACATGCGCTTTGGAGGGGACGACACATCCAAAGTCCATCAGGGACCAATCAGCAGCCCTGTCCCTCTGGGGAGACATTCTGTCCCAGGCACTTTGAGACTCAGGCAGATTTTACGCTGACTTGTAGGAACCCTTGGCGTGTCTCCTCATGCTCCATGTTCTTCTCCACAACACACAGAATGTCTTGTGGAAAACGCCAGCCACACCGGGAGACAGGAGGTGCTCAGTCTCCCTGGGTCCGGATTTCCAGACGTGCCTCTGGGTTTCCAACCGCTCCCCAAAGCCTCAGGCCCCTCCTCAAGGCCCTCCACGACAGGAAAGCTACCGCTGCCAGCTACACCTATTTTCAGCTCCCGGGATCAGTGAAGACACCCTTGAGGAAGGGGGCGAGTGGAGAAGCATCTGGAGGACTGGACGGGGGTCTTTGGAGGAGGTTTGTGGGATGAGAAAGTCTGGGGCAGAGCTGTGAGGAGTCTGGAAAGGGACTGTGAAGTGACACACTTTTCCCTGCTGTCCATTCCTCGCCCACCTCCTGAGCCCTGGGTCCTGAGGCCCCAGGTCAGGGGTTGAACGGGAACAGGAGGGTCCAGGGCGGGGGCTGGAGAACGGCCTCTCTGCTCTGCCAGGTGCCTCAGATTCTGTGACGGCCACCGTGAAGGGTCACACAGAAGCTGCATGGGCACCGAGTGACAGCCCCGCCCCTTTCCCCCAGGGGCCCCTCCCTGGGGTGGGCGGGGCCGGCTTTCATTGTGACCCCACCCTTCCCTGGGTTCTGGCCACGCCCCCATTCCGTCCATCTTTCTCATCCACCAATGGGCTGTGAGCATTGGGGCCACGCCCACCTACCTGTTGCCTAGCACCGGCCGCTCCCAGCTGCTCTGGCTCAGTCGCTGGTCCGTGCCTTAGCTGGAGGGAGTGACTGTCCAGTGCTTAGCCATGATAAGGCGGAAGTACCCCTTTCCTTTTCCCTGCCCCGAAATGTCGGAGGAAATCCGACAGGAGAAATTGGCGAGGGCCAAGAAGAAGGTATAACATGCTGGGTCGCATCCCCAGAGCCAGCCCGAGGCCCCTCCTATGGTGGGACAGGGGCAGGACTCGGTGTCACTTCTGAGGCACACGGGGATTGCCCCTCTGTGCCTCTTGACTCCCCCCACCAAAGTCTTCTCAGCCATCCCTGCCCCCTCAGCTGCCCAGACCCTGCCCTTGCCGGCTGTCCCCGGGTGACTTTGGCCAGTAAGGTTACTTCCAGGGCTCCCCACCTGGACTCAGCCCTGGCCTCCTGCTACCCCAAACCAGACCTTCCTGGGCTCCCTGGGTCCCCTGCGTTCCCGTCTCCAAGGACCTCGGTCCTGGCTCTGTGCTCCACTTCCCCACAGTGTTGCAGTGACTCTGACATTGGTAGGAAGGAGTGGAATGTTGTCACCTCACAATCCCATTCCAAACTGTCCCAATCCCCCTGGGAGGTGTCACAATCCCTCAGGAACTGTCAGTACTGCCTGGGAGGTTTCTGGTTCCCCTTCCCCCCTTTACTTAGACATTGCCTACCTAAAAAGCCTGCACTTCACCAGTGAGCTCAAAATGTTGACAGTATCTCTGGGTGACCATTGGGAGAACGGGTTCGGTTTGCTTTTTTCCTGGGTTTCTACTCTCTAGAGACACTTAACAATTGATTTCTGAGTCTGGATCTCACCTTAGAATTCCCTAGGATTCTGGGACCAGAGCACCTTTCAGTCACTACTCTCTGGAGGGAGATGTGCTTATCTTCTGTGGGATAAATCCTGGGCAACTGAACTTCACAGCTTGAATCTTGCCCAGATCCTGTCAATCTGGGGTGCCACAGGACTCAGGGGGCCTCTTTCTGAAGCATCAGATTTGCTTGATTCTTTTGAAAGAGAAAAATCCTCTTAATGTACTTAGGGGTGACATTCACCTGGATTTGTAAGCTCATAATGGATTTCTCTGAAATGATGCTTGGGTTGTCCTCTTTTTGTGAGGTCCCCAGATCCCTAGGGGTGTGCCCTCATGACTTCTGCCATTAGGGTACATTGACATAAACGTTTGAGAAGTACTGGGGTGCAGCTCTCAAAGCTCTGTGAGGGAGGGCCCCGATGTCTGATTTGTATTTGGCCCGCCAGCAGCTGCTGATTCATGACAAAGCCCCAGAAGACTGAAGTTCAATTCCATTCTTGCCTTTTTCTAATCATGCTATCGGTCCATTTCTTCAGCCATTTGGTGATCATGACAACACCTTATAGGGTTGCTGGTGGCATTAAATCAGATGGTACAAGTAAGAATACTTTGTAAAAACTGTAAAGTAGGTGACAAACATAGGGGCTTCCACATCTCCTGAATATTACGGCTTTTCCTTTTCACAGTTAAGAGAGTTCCAACAAAAAAGGGGCCTAACTGGCAGTAGGCCCCAGCCCAGCACTTGTGGGAGGTGCCAGTCACCTCAGGAGGTGAGTGTTGGCTGGTCAGGCTCCTGGGAACGGGGGCCTCAAGGGGCAGTAGGGGGTAATGGTAATGACCATGGAAGAAGTGTCAGGGACTGGGTAAGAAGTCTGGGTTTGAATCCTATGTCTCCCTCTGCTCGGGATATGACATAGGACTCTTCTCTGAGTTTCTCCCTTGAAGCTGTGCACACAGATGGAGCACGAGTGTGGCTGTCTCATTGGATCCTGCTGCAGGAAGCACAGGATGATGTTGACAACACCAAGGCCCAGGGCTCAATCCCTGTACTGGCCACCACCAAAAAAAAAAAAAAAAAAGTGCAGGATAAGAGCTGCTTGGGAGGGGAGGGATGATTGGGAAGTGAGACCTTGAGAAGTGGGCACAGAGGGGCTACAGGAAGAGGGCTGGTCAAGGTTAGGAAGAAAGGACAGCAGAGGGCTTAGCCATTGAGGGGCAGAGCACCTCCATGTGTGCTCTCATCTCTTCCAGCCCCCATCATCCATCACTGGGGAGGCCTTGAGGACTTCAACTGACATTAAGGAGCTGGAGGTAAGTGCCCTCCAGGCCAGCCCCCAACCACCTCCCATGCTGGGGGCTGGGGACCCCCTTGCCAACTGAGACAGCCGACACCCAGTGTTGACAACACCAAGGCCCAGGGCTCAATCCCTGTACTGGCCACCAGCAAAAAAAAAAAAAAAGTGCAGGATGAGAGGTGCTCGGGAGCGGAGGGACGGTGAGGAAGTGAGACCTTGAGAAGTGGGCACAGAGGGGCTACAGGAGGAGGGCCTGGTCCAGGTTAGGAAGAAAGGACAGCAGAGGGCTTAGCCATTGAGGGGCAGAGCATCTCCATGTGTGCTCTCATCTCTTCCAGCCCCCATCATCCATCACTGGGGAGGCCTTGAGGACTTCAACTTACATCAAGGAGCTGGAGGTAAGTGCCCTCCAGGCCAGCCCCCCGACCACCTCCCATGCTGGGGGCTGGGGGCCACGCTGCCAGCTGAAACAGCCAACACCCCCACCCCTAATGATCGCTCTCTCTACCTCTCTCCCAACCCTCCTCCAACTCCTCCTCTCTCCATGTGCCACAGAGCCGGTGCCTAGTTCTGCAGGCAGTCCTGGACTCCACCTATGCAGTAAAGAAATATATAGAGAGTGTGGTGCAGGAACTGGTAAGAGTCCGGTGGCGTCCCCTGGTTCCACGCTGCCAATCCTGGGCTCCAATTTCCCCTTGGGGCTTTGAAGAAAAGGGGCTGGGGGTTCCCGTGCCAAGGGAGAATGGGGTGCTCGGTGGCCTAGTTCTCAGCAGGAGGGACCCCAGACCATGCAGCATGGCTCTTCCTGTTGCTGACCTGCCTGCCCACTCTCTTTTCTCCAGACACCCCTGCTTGAGTCCTTGCCGCATGGGCTCTGGGCTGTTGCCCTGTTGGAAACACTAGGCTGACAGTTGTCAGGAGCCCTGTGTTCCCACCCTAACTTAGTTCCTGCTTTGCTTGGTCTTTGGTTTTGGACAAGCCACCTCTCCTGCCTGGGCTTGAGTGTCCTGAGATAGAATTAGAGGGTGTCAAAGGTCCCTTGCAGCTCTAAGAATGAAAGATTTCTAGGCACACACGAGACATCAGGGAGACAGGGATCTTGCCTGCCCTTTTCATTCCTGGATCCCTGCTATTAAGATCAGTCCCTGTCCTTAGTGTGTGGTTCATGGTGAATACATGCACCCTTGTGAATCACAAGCTGGGAGAAGGGTAGTCTTTCCTTTCTCAGCCTCCATTTCTAGAGGTTTCTGTGGTTGTCATGTAAAGAGAATCAGGATTCAGATGTTCAGCTCTGAATCCAACAAAGACCCCAATTCTCTTTCCTTGGGAGTTCAAGGACAGTTTGTCCATTTGCGTCCCCATAGGGTCTGAGAGCTTTTCCTTGAAAATCCATTCCTGGCCCCACCACTTCCCAGTCTGGGGAATGAACCTGAGGGGACAACCTCAGTCACCTTCCCGTGACTCTCCACATGGAAAACCTGGCACCAGGAAACTGGATGAAGTGGAAAGAGGGACATGATTTCTTTGTTCGCTCCTTCCATGTCTGACGGGTTTGGGGACAGACTGAGATGGAGAGGCCGCAGGCTCGTCCTGCCCACTCCCAACCTGGAGAAGGCTCCCCCCTGCACCCCACCCTCAGCACCACGGGGTCCCCGAGGATCGGGTCTCCCTGGTGGGCCTGTCCTGGGCCATTGGTGGCATTCCTGGGGCCCGTCCCTTGCTGTTCCATCTCTGCCTCCCTGGTAAGAGATGTTTCTTTCCTCTTCCTACAGAAGGAGAGTCCGTGTCAGCAGCTGGACTCCCTGCGGGAACAACTGCAGGTGAGTGGACTCTATGGCATCCCTCATGTGCCCTAGAGAACCTTCCTGTCCCTCTCTCACCACCTGTTTGGCTTTTCTCCCAAAGGCTCAGATTCGGACCAACGCCATCTTAAAGTCCGAAAAGGAAGAGATGGAGAGAGCCCTGGCCGATGCTCGTCAGGAAGCCCGGCAGAAAGCAGGTGTGGATCTGGGCAGCCTTCCTCCCTCAACCTGGTGCCTTGGCAGGCCTTCAGGGGAGTCCTTTGGGTTCCATCTTGACCTCTGTCATTCCAGGAGAATGTCAACATCTGCGGACCTGCCTGGACTCCCGGGAAAAAGAGATCCAACAGCTGCAGGGGAGTCTGACCGCCTTCTCCACAGGGCAGGAGGACGCCGAGAGGGTGAGTCCAGCCACCTGCCCTCACGCTTGCGCCTCCGCCCCCAGGGGGAAAAATGGGCTTAGAGAATTAGATAGACCTGGATGTTCACATCCCGGCTGTACGTGATCTTAGCACTTAACCTCTAATACCTTGCATTTCATCTACAAAATGGAGCTAACGATAGTAACTCCCTCCTGTGGTGGTTGTGAGGATTCGATGGATTGTTAGCACGGTGCCTGGTGCCGCACGCAATACAGAGTCAGACCATGGTGATGACAGTCCTAACAATGGCAACGTGACAGGCTATCCCTGGGCCTCCGTCGGCCAGCTGTCAATCAGATCTCTTTCCCTGCCTCTTCCACCCTTACTGAGGTCTTGGGAAAAGCAACTGAGAACATGGGCTTGGAAATGCCTTGAAAAAGGTGTCAAGTGTGATTCAGGGGGAGGAAAGGTCACCGCTGAACGGTTGCTGTAGGTGTCGGTGTTCGTGTGCCCCGACTCCATCTTCTCCCTGCCGAATCCTGACTTTGCCTTTCTGTATTTGCAGTCCTACCGCAACCTCAAGAGCGAGCGAGATGCCCTCTTCCTTCAGCTGGAGGACAACAAGTAGGAGGGGGACGGTGGGTGGCAGGTCTGGGGGGTCCTCGGCACGGGTGATGTGGTGGGAGGTGGGAGGGTAGAGGTGAGCACGATGAGGGCGACGCACAGGTTTGGACACGTGCAGAGCCTAGCTGTGGCCCCAGCTGTGCCAGTGACTCGTGTGTGGCCTCAGGCAATTCATGTCCTCTCTGTGGACAGGCACTTGAGAGTCCAGGTGTCCCCTTCCCATGCCATAGTCCTCTGGTTGTGTGGCAAAGTCAGTGCATTGATGGCAAAAGTCGTCCTTTCTGTTCCTCGTTCTTTACATTCTCCACCACCTCTGGCCACAGGAACAACTATGAAGTCCTCAAGGCCCAGCAGGCCCAGCTGAAGGGCAAGATTCGCGTCCTTGAAATGGAGAAGGCGGCCTTACAGGTCCAGGCGAAAACGCTCGCAACATCCAAGCTCCTGCCAAACCAAGTGAGTGGCTGCAGCCCAGGGGGTTGGTTTTATGGTTGTGGGGTAGAGAGGAAGGTGGCAGCCTGTCCCTCCTGCAGCCACTCCTTACACGGCTTATGCCCCTGTGCTCTGGGCAGGTGCACACTTCAAGCTGAGCTGCAGGCTCGCGTCATCGGGCTGGCGTGTCACCCATTCTGCCTGCGTGTCCTCCGCACTCACCCCCTGGGCCTTTGTTCCCCCACCTCTAAAATGGGGTGCTGGAGACCTCACACGAAATGGTACAGGGAGGGCCCCCTGTGTGCCTGTGCCGTGCCCCTTCCCTGTGCCGTGGGTCTCCGGCTGCATCAGGTGGCCACCGACTGCTTCTCTCCATCCAGACCAATTAGAACATGGAGGTCCCCAGTGCACTGCATTCAGGGCAGCACGTGAAGATGGAGCTGGCTGAGAAGTTGGGCCAGCTTCGTGAGAAGCTGGGAGACCTAAAGGAGATGGGAATCGCTGCCCCATTCAGGAAGGGCTAGGAGACAGGCACCAGCCTCTGAGGGGGGTTCCAGAGCCAGCACAGAGGCAGCTCCAGCCTGGGGGACAGGTGACCCCAGTCATGCACTGCAGTCCTCTGACTATTCATTGCTCCCTTCCTTCTGACCACACAGCTGCCGCAGAACATACAGAAATGCCAGGAGAACCAAGGCTTCAGCAACAATCTCTGCTTTCCATTGTTTTATCGAGCAGAAAAGTATTGTGACAGTAACATCATGGACATCTGAGATGTGGGGCCCAGGGCTCTGCCCCCTCCCAGTTCCTGCTACCCTGTCCTTGCCACCATGTCTCTGCCACCCTCTTCCTTCCACCCTGTCCCTGCCACCCTGTCTCTGCCACCCTGTCCCTGCCACTCCTTCCCAGTCACCCTTTTATCATGTTAAGACCCCTGTTCTTTAAAAAAAAAAACGAAAAATCCAAAAAAAACAAAAAAAGGAAAAAAGGAAAAAAAAACTTAAAAAAGGAAAAAAACAAAAAAAAGAAGACAGCACCCAGAAAACACTGAAAAGAAGAAGACAATGCCCTGACAATACTCAAAAGAAGACAACATCCAGAGAACACCCAAAAAAAGACAACACCCGGAGAACATCCTAAAGATGATAGCACCCAGAAAACCCACAAAAGAAGAAAACACCGAGAAAACACCGAAAAGAAGAGAACACCCAAAAGACGATGACATGCAGAAAATACTCGAAAGAAGATATCCAGAAAACACCAAAAAGAAGAAAACACACAACCCAGAAAAAAAAACACACAGAAGAAAACACCCCCCAAAAAGGAAGAAAACCTTTACAAAAAGAATAAAACCCAAACATAAAGAAACAAAACCCAAAAGAA
Organism: Cynocephalus volans; assembly: GCF_027409185.1. NCBI lineage: Eukaryota > Metazoa > Chordata > Mammalia > Dermoptera > Cynocephalidae > Cynocephalus > Cynocephalus volans. Next base: position 93,998,530 of record NC_084469.1, on the reverse strand, counting down.
GACAACCCCAACAAAAAGAGAACCCCAACAGAAAGAAGAAAAATCCCCCCAAAATAAGAAAACCCCAACAAAAAGCAGAAACCACCCCACATGAAGGAAACCCCAACAAAAATAAAACCCCACTGATAAGAAGATAACCTCTCAGAAAAGAAACCGCCCAAAAGAAAACTGGAAAAGTAGAACCCCCCCAGAAGAAGAAAACAGCAACAAAGCGAAAAAAACCCACAATAAAAGAAGAATCCCACAAGAAGAAAAACCCCAGTAAAAAGAAGAAAGTGCCAGCAATAGGAAGCCCCAAAGAAGAAATTCCCAATGAAAAGAACAAAACCCTAACAAAAAGAAGAAACACCCCCCACAAAAAAGAAAAGTCTCTACAAAGAAGAAAAACCTCTGAAAAGAAGAAAAACTTCCAGAAAAGAAAACCTCAACAAAAAGAAGAAACCATGCACCCCAAAAAGAGAACCCCCAAAGAAGGAAATCCTAACAAAAAGAAAAACCCCGTAAAAGAAAAAAACACCCAAATAGAAAAAACTCCAATAGAAAGAAGAAAACCCCCCAGGAAAACAAGAAAACCCCCCAAAAAGCCCCAAAAGAAGAAACCCCCAAAGACGAAAACCCCAACAAAAGGAAAACTCCAAAAGAGAAGCCCCCAAAAAGAAAACCCCCCAAAAGAAGAAAACCAAAAACTCCCCGAGAAGTAAACTCCCACAAAAAGAAAAACCCTGCAAAAAAAAAATCCACACAGAAGAAAACCCTAACAATAAATAAATAAATAAATAAATAAAAATCCAAAAGAAGAAACCCCCTAAAAAATGTACAAAAATGTACAGAAATATACAAAAATCAAAAAATGCAAAACAGACAAACAACAGCAACAACAACAACAACAACAAAAAAAACAGGAAAAATACTAAAAGAGAGATAAAGAAAAAAAAAAAAACCATAAAAGAAAAACCAAAAATAAATATGTAAGAAAACAAAAAGAAAAAAGAAAGAAAGAAAGAAAGTAGCAGGGTGCCCTCACCAGTAGTCCAGCCTCAGGGACCCATAGGGGAAGACCAGTAAAATTGGTCCCTTGGGCAGGCCAGTCAGGGGGCCCCTTAATGCTGGGGCAGGCCAAGGAAGCACTTGGGGCAGGCCTGGCAGGCCCTTAGCGGAAGGGGGCCCTTAGCAGTGGGGGGGTCCTGAATAGTAGGTCGGGCCATGGAGGCCCTGAGTGACAAGTAGGCTAGAACAGGGGTCCATAGTGCCAGGCCAGGGGGCCCCTAGGTGGCCAGACCAGGCCAAGGAAGCACTTGGGGCAGGCCTGGCAGGCTCTTAGCAGAAGGGGGCCGTTAGCACCAATCAAGCCAAGGGGGCCCTGAGGTAGGCCATTCGAGGGGAGTCCTTAGTGGAAAGGCAGTCCAGAGAGTTGGCTGGGGGGGGGGAGGCACTTAGCAATGTTTTATCATTTATACTTGGCCAGAAAATTTTCTTTTTCATTCAAGTATCAAACTTATTCATAAAATATCTATTTTAATAATTATCCTTATTTTTGTAGTTTCTTCAGAATCTACTTTACGTTTTTCTCCACTCCCACATTTGTGTATTTTTATTTGAGTCATATTTATTTAATTAAAATAAAGACTGAAAGTGAATACATGGTTTTTGTTTGATTTTTATTTTTCAGATAAACAGCTTTCAGATTTATTAGTCTGTCAATTCTGTCATTTCCCCTCTCTGGATCATTTGATTTCATTTTTCTGTGTGTGTTCAGTATATCCATTCTCCTGTGAATCTTAGGTTTGTCGTGATTTTCTTATGATGAATAAGTAGTTCTAGAATAGTTTGATATTTATTATGTAATCATGACATATACGGGTGGGAATTTGCTTTAGAAAAGAAATTTGACTTTATCTCCTTCGTTTCAGCAATTTAACTACGATGGACTTTAGTATGATTTTTTCTTTTCTTTTTTATTCCCAGTTGGGGTTTGGTTCTTCAATCTGTGGATTGACGTATTATACCCATTTTGGAAACCCTCCATGTCAGTGACACGATGACACCCACCCAGAGGGTCCTCATGGGACCTGAGTAGGCGGGTCAAGGGCCCTCACTGTGGGTGCATCTGCAGACTGAACCGAGATGGGGTCCGGCCCCGTGGGGGACACACATACATACCGGGGCCACCCGAACGCGTCGTAGTGGGCCACGATGATGATGGTGGGAAGGTCCTCTCCACCCAGCCCCGTCAGCCGCCCCTGTGGAGACACAGCCTGTGAATGGCCAGCAGGGCCTGAGGCTGCCCCCAGGCCTTGCCACTCCTGGTTCCCACTCGGTGGGAAGACAGAGCAGGGAGTGACCCGAGTGTGGGTCTGGAAGACCCCTCCTGCAGCGGCCACATGGAGCAAGGACTGCCCTTGTTCTGACACCTTCTGGGGCACCAGATCCCCACGTGAAGCTCTTGCCGCAGACTCTGGGAGCCCCAGGGAACTCCCCCAGGGAAGAGGTGGATGCCAGGGAGGAACCCACCCAGGCCCCCTGTTCTACTCACAAAGTGTTAACAAAAGAGGGGGGAGATGTGATGAAAACAACTGCCCCTCACCCCAGCACTTGGGCTCTCCGAGATCTGTGCCCACCCTATTCTGCTCTAGCTGGGGGGCCAATAAACTTCCCATAAAGGGCCCCTCATCACCAGGGGTCAGCTCCCGCCCCTCCCCCATCATCAGGGGTCAGCTCCCACCCCTTCCCCATCACCAGGGGTCAGTTCCCGCCCCTCCCCATCAGGGGTCAGCTCCCGCCGCTCCCCCATCATCAGGGGTCAGCTCCCGCCCCTCCCCATCAGGGGTCAGCTCCCGCCGCTCCCCCACCTCCTCTCCATCATCAGGGGTCAGCTCGCGCCCCTCGCCCGCCTCCTCCCCATCATCAGGGGTCAGCTCGCGCCCCTCGCCCGCCCGGCCGGGCGCCCTCCCGTCTGTCTCCTGTCCCTGCTTCAGCTGGCGCCGGAGCCTCCTCGGGGCGGTCCCCTCAGGGACTGACTTCCACCCGCACGGTTCGGGCTCCATTCCCCCCACAGGCCCGGCGCCCGCTCCCACGTCAGGAGCCCCTTCTTGCCCCCCGTGACAGACACGAGTGCGCTCTGCGGCCATCGGAGCCGGTTCGCACAAGACGCCGCCCCGCCGGCTCCTCCCGGCGCGGCTCGGGGCGGAAGGAGGGCCGGGCCGGGCGCGGGCGGCGCTGCGGGGCCTTTACCTGAGTTAAGACCCGGCGCCCGCGCGAAGCTAAAATAACCGCCGGCCGCCATCTTCGCGAGTCCCCCGAGCGCCGCCGGCCCGTGACGTCACGGACACTCCCGGAGCTGCAGGCCCCGCCCCTTACACGGAGTCCTTCCTCCTTCCCCAGTCAGGCGCCCGCTCTCTCCTCAAGCCCCGCCCACGCCACAAGCTCCGCCCCGACTCGGAGACGGGACCTTCCTTTCAATGACTCTGCCTCCGGGGTCTCTGCCTCTCGCCCCGCCCTGCGTCGTGGCCCCGCCCCTTCCTCAGCCCGTCTGCTCCTTGACCACTCGGAGGTGGGGTCGCTGCACCCCAGGCCGGCCGTGAAGGCGGTCTTTGAGGCTCCCCTCTCGGGAGCTGGTCCTTCGGTCCTGTGGGCTCACCTGCCCGTCCCCTTCTGCCTGCGGCCCCTCTTGGTAGAGGGTGGCTTTACCTTTTGCCCCGGTTGGGTGGGTTTGGGAGCCCTGCTCACCACCTCCTGGCTGGGTGAGGTTTTGCTGACACAGCCAAGGCCTGCATGTCCCTGCGGCGTCCCCCTGGGGGCCAGCCTTTACGTGGCGACTTCTAAAGTCCCACGCAGCACCCCAAATTCAAAACCTTGGTACCTCTAAATGGATGTTTCACAGCCATGGGCAATTTGCCCCCAGAGGACACTAGGCAATGTCGGGCGACATCTGTAGTTGTCAGGACCGACGAGGAGGGTGCTCCTGGCATGGAGTAGGTGGAGGCCAGGGACGCTGCTCAGCACGTGCAGGACAGCCAAACCACAGAGCGTGATCCAGCCACAAGGTCCGCAGTGCCAAGGGGGAGAGACCCTGGTATAAAAGTAGCTCGTTTTGAGAGATTTAATGAGCCACCTACTATGGGCTCGGCCTTTGGAGGATGCGGTACTGAGTAAAACTCACATTATACCAGACCTCCAGGAACTTAGAATCAGACAGACAGATCCTAACCAAACGTTTCATTGCAATTATGGTGCTTTTAAAATTAATAACAGCTTCCTGGAGCGATAGTTCATATACCATACAATTCACTCACTGAAAGCATGAAATTCAGTGGGTTTTAGTGGTTTTATATACACAGGGTTGTATAACCATCACCACTATCAGATTCCAGAACATCTTCATCACCCTACAAAGAAATCCCACATCCATTAAAAGTCACTCTCCCATCCCCTCCCCCAGCCCCTGGCAACCACGAACCCACTTTCGGTCTCGTGGACTGGCGCGTTCATATAAATGGAATCCTACACTGTGTGGCCTTTTGTGTCGGGCGTCTTTCACTGAGCGTGATGTGTTCAAGGTTTGCCCACGTGGTAGCGTGTGTCAGAGCCTTGATCCTTTTCATGGGTGGGTCATATTCCAGTGTGTCGATGCACCATATTTTATTTATTCATTCATCAACTGACAAGCATATGATATGTTTTTGGAAGTTGGGAACCTATAGAGTGCCAAGAGAGTATAAACCCACCAGGCCCCAAACCAGATCAGCGGTATCATGGAAGGTGTTTAAGCTGAGAGTTACATAGGAGTTACGGAGGCTGGGGGCTTCTTGGCCCAGCCAGACATTTTAACTTGTAAGACTGCCATGGGTCACATTTGTCACCTGTGACCTTGGAAGACACCAGATATTTTTCTTCAGTGGGAAGCGGTCTCTGTACAGCCACTGAGGTGACAGATTAGGTGCCAAAAGTCAAGTCCAGTTACATTACAACTGGACACTTACATTCCAAGTCCGGTTATGGCAAGCCTGATCAGGGGGACCCTTAGCTGCAGGTGAGGCCATCGGTTCCCTTAGTGCCAGGCCAGGCCAACCCAGGCAGCAATAGGGGCAGGCCAAATAAGGGTCCCTTTGTCAAGTTTTATAATTTATACTTGGTCAGGAAGTTAACTTTTACTTTCAAATATCAAATTTATTTATGAAATGTTTATTTCTTAGGTATCCTTATTTTCATAGTTTCCTTGGGATCTGTAGGCACATCATTTTTTTTCACTCCCACATTTGTGTATTTTTATTTGAATCAAATTTATTTAATAAAAATAAACACTGACAGTGAGGGCATGTTTTTTGATGGATCTTTATGATTCAAATAACAAGCTTTCAGATTTATTAATCTGTCAATTCTACCATTTTCTCCTGATAATCTGATTTTTTTCTTTATGTTTAGTATATCCATTCTCCTGTGAATCTTTGGTTTCTTATTATTTTCTTAATTTCTTATGATGAATAAATAGTTTTAGAATATTTTAATTTTTTTTGTTTAGTAATGACATATAAGGGAATGAATTTGCTTTAGAGAAGAAATTTGACTTTATCTAATTCCTTTTAGCAATTTAACTATAATGGACTTTAGTATGATTTTCTCCTCCTTTCTTTTTTAATCCTAGTTGGGGTTTGCCAATCTACTTGGAGTTTCTTGAGTCTGTGGATTGACGTATTGCACCCATTTCGGAAAATCCTCAGGCATTACACCTTCAGGGATGGCTTCTGCCCCCTTCTCTCTCCGCTCTCTCTACACACACGCACTTGTAATGAGGCTCGTCCAGCTCTGCTTCTTCTGTCTTCCTCAGGGAAGGCCCATCAGAGACTCGGATGGAAAGTCTAGTGGGTAGCTCTAGTCAAGCATGAAAGACTGTGGCAAATCCACTCGTGGCCTTTGGAGGCTTCGGCTTGCTGCTTTAGCCCCCATGCCCTGCAGCTTTAAAATGATACCCGACACTGGGTAATTTATAAAGAACAGAGGTTTATTTGGCTTACGATTCTGGGACAGCTGCATCTGGCATGGGCCTCAGGCTGCTTCTACTCATGGCGGAAAGTGGCAGCAGCTGACGAGCACAAGCAGATCACGTGGCGAGAGGAAGCAAGAGAGAGAGAGGGGAGGTGCCAGGGTCCTTTAAACAATCAGCTCTCACGAGAACTCATAGAGCGAGAACTCACGCATTAATCCCCCTCCCCCAGGGAGAGCATGAATCCATTCATGATGGATCTGCCCTCATGACTCAATCACTTTCCACACTGCCACATTGGAGATGAGATTTCCACATGCGCTTTGGAGGGGACGACACATCCAAAGTCCATCAGGGACCAATCAGCAGCCCTGTCCCTCTGGGGAGACATTCTGTCCCAGGCACTTTGAGACTCAGGCAGATTTTACGCTGACTTGTAGGAACCCTTGGCGTGTCTCCTCATGCTCCATGTTCTTCTCCACAACACACAGAATGTCTTGTGGAAAACACCAGCCACACCGGGAGACAGGAGGTGCTCAGTCTCCCTGGGTCCGGATTTCCAGACGTGCCTCTGGGTTTCCAACCGCTCCCCAAAGCCTCAGGCCCCTCCTCAAGGCCCTCCACGACAGGAAAGCTACCGCTGCCAGCTACACCTATTTTCAGCTCCCGGGATCAGTGAAGACACCCTTGAGGAAGGGGGCGAGTGGAGAAGCATCTGGAGGACTGGACGGGGGTCTTTGGAGGAGGTTTGTGGGATGAGAAAGTCTGGGGCAGAGCTGTGAGGAGTCTGGAAAGGGACTGTGAAGTGACACACTTTTCCCTGCTGTCCATTCCTCGCCCACCTCCTGAGCCCTGGGTCCTGAGGCCCCAGGTCAGGGGTTGAACGGGAACAGGAGGGTCCAGGGCGGGGGCTGGAGAACGGCCTCTCTGCTCTGCCAGGTGCCTCAGATTCTGTGACGGCCACCGTGAAGGGTCACACAGAAGCTGCATGGGCACCGAGTGACAGCCCCGCCCCTTTCCCCCAGGGGCCCCTCCCTGGGGTGGGCGGGGCCGGCTTTCATTGTGACCCCACCCTTCCCTGGGTTCTGGCCACGCCCCCATTCCGTCCATCTTTCTCATCCACCAATGGGCTGTGAGCATTGGGGCCACGCCCACCTACCTGTTGCCTAGCACCGGCCGCTCCCAGCTGCTCTGGCTCAGTCGCTGGTCCGTGCCTTAGCTGGAGGGAGTGACTGTCCAGTGCTTAGCCATGATAAGGCGGAAGTACCCCTTTCCTTTTCCCTGCCCCGAAATGTCGGAGGAAATCCGACAGGAGAAATTGGCGAGGGCCAAGAAGAAGGTATAACATGCTGGGTCGCATCCCCAGAGCCAGCCCGAGGCCCCTCCTATGGTGGGACAGGGGCAGGACTCGGTGTCACTTCTGAGGCACACGGGGATTGCCCCTCTGTGCCTCTTGACTCCCCCCACCAAAGTCTTCTCAGCCATCCCTGCCCCCTCAGCTGCCCAGACCCTGCCCTTGCCGGCTGTCCCCGGGTGACTTTGGCCAGTAAGGTTACTTCCAGGGCTCCCCACCTGGACTCAGCCCTGGCCTCCTGCTACCCCAAACCAGACCTTCCTGGGCTCCCTGGGTCCCCTGCGTTCCCGTCTCCAAGGACCTCGGTCCTGGCTCTGTGCTCCACTTCCCCACAGTGTTGCAGTGACTCTGACATTGGTAGGAAGGAGTGGAATGTTGTCACCTCACAATCCCATTCCAAACTGTCCCAATCCCCCTGGGAGGTGTCACAATCCCTCAGGAACTGTCAGTACTGCCTGGGAGGTTTCTGGTTCCCCTTCCCCCCTTTACTTAGACATTGCCTACCTAAAAAGCCTGCACTTCACCAGTGAGCTCAAAATGTTGACAGTATCTCTGGGTGACCATTGGGAGAACGGGTTCGGTTTGCTTTTTTCCTGGGTTTCTACTCTCTAGAGACACTTAACAATTGATTTCTGAGTCTGGATCTCACCTTAGAATTCCCTAGGATTCTGGGACCAGAGCACCTTTCAGTCACTACTCTCTGGAGGGAGATGTGCTTATCTTCTGTGGGATAAATCCTGGGCAACTGAACTTCACAGCTTGAATCTTGCCCAGATCCTGTCAATCTGGGGTGCCACAGGACTCAGGGGGCCTCTTTCTGAAGCATCAGATTTGCTTGATTCTTTTGAAAGAGAAAAATCCTCTTAATGTACTTAGGGGTGACATTCACCTGGATTTGTAAGCTCATAATGGATTTCTCTGAAATGATGCTTGGGTTGTCCTCTTTTTGTGAGGTCCCCAGATCCCTAGGGGTGTGCCCTCATGACTTCTGCCATTAGGGTACATTGACATAAACGTTTGAGAAGTACTGGGGTGCAGCTCTCAAAGCTCTGTGAGGGAGGGCCCCGATGTCTGATTTGTATTTGGCCCGCCAGCAGCTGCTGATTCATGACAAAGCCCCAGAAGACTGAAGTTCAATTCCATTCTTGCCTTTTTCTAATCATGCTATCGGTCCATTTCTTCAGCCATTTGGTGATCATGACAACACCTTATAGGGTTGCTGGTGGCATTAAATCAGATGGTACAAGTAAGAATACTTTGTAAAAACTGTAAAGTAGGTGACAAACATAGGGGCTTCCACATCTCCTGAATATTACGGCTTTTCCTTTTCACAGTTAAGAGAGTTCCAACAAAAAAGGGGCCTAACTGGCAGTAGGCCCCAGCCCAGCACTTGTGGGAGGTGCCAGTCACCTCAGGAGGTGAGTGTTGGCTGGTCAGGCTCCTGGGAACGGGGGCCTCAAGGGGCAGTAGGGGGTAATGGTAATGACCATGGAAGAAGTGTCAGGGACTGGGTAAGAAGTCTGGGTTTGAATCCTATGTCTCCCTCTGCTCGGGATATGACATAGGACTCTTCTCTGAGTTTCTCCCTTGAAGCTGTGCACACAGATGGAGCACGAGTGTGGCTGTCTCATTGGATCCTGCTGCAGGAAGCACAGGATGATGTTGACAACACCAAGGCCCAGGGCTCAATCCCTGTACTGGCCACCACCAAAAAAAAAAAAAAAAAGTGCAGGATAAGAGCTGCTTGGGAGGGGAGGGATGATTGGGAAGTGAGACCTTGAGAAGTGGGCACAGAGGGGCTACAGGAAGAGGGCTGGTCAAGGTTAGGAAGAAAGGACAGCAGAGGGCTTAGCCATTGAGGGGCAGAGCACCTCCATGTGTGCTCTCATCTCTTCCAGCCCCCATCATCCATCACTGGGGAGGCCTTGAGGACTTCAACTGACATTAAGGAGCTGGAGGTAAGTGCCCTCCAGGCCAGCCCCCAACCACCTCCCATGCTGGGGGCTGGGGACCCCCTTGCCAACTGAGACAGCCGACACCCAGTGTTGACAACACCAAGGCCCAGGGCTCAATCCCTGTACTGGCCACCAGCAAAAAAAAAAAAAAAGTGCAGGATGAGAGGTGCTCGGGAGCGGAGGGACGGTGAGGAAGTGAGACCTTGAGAAGTGGGCACAGAGGGGCTACAGGAGGAGGGCCTGGTCCAGGTTAGGAAGAAAGGACAGCAGAGGGCTTAGCCATTGAGGGGCAGAGCATCTCCATGTGTGCTCTCATCTCTTCCAGCCCCCATCATCCATCACTGGGGAGGCCTTGAGGACTTCAACTTACATCAAGGAGCTGGAGGTAAGTGCCCTCCAGGCCAGCCCCCCGACCACCTCCCATGCTGGGGGCTGGGGGCCACGCTGCCAGCTGAAACAGCCAACACCCCCACCCCTAATGATCGCTCTCTCTACCTCTCTCCCAACCCTCCTCCAACTCCTCCTCTCTCCATGTGCCACAGAGCCGGTGCCTAGTTCTGCAGGCAGTCCTGGACTCCACCTATGCAGTAAAGAAATATATAGAGAGTGTGGTGCAGGAACTGGTAAGAGTCCGGTGGCGTCCCCTGGTTCCACGCTGCCAATCCTGGGCTCCAATTTCCCCTTGGGGCTTTGAAGAAAAGGGGCTGGGGGTTCCCGTGCCAAGGGAGAATGGGGTGCTCGGTGGCCTAGTTCTCAGCAGGAGGGACCCCAGACCATGCAGCATGGCTCTTCCTGTTGCTGACCTGCCTGCCCACTCTCTTTTCTCCAGACACCCCTGCTTGAGTCCTTGCCGCATGGGCTCTGGGCTGTTGCCCTGTTGGAAACACTAGGCTGACAGTTGTCAGGAGCCCTGTGTTCCCACCCTAACTTAGTTCCTGCTTTGCTTGGTCTTTGGTTTTGGACAAGCCACCTCTCCTGCCTGGGCTTGAGTGTCCTGAGATAGAATTAGAGGGTGTCAAAGGTCCCTTGCAGCTCTAAGAATGAAAGATTTCTAGGCACACACGAGACATCAGGGAGACAGGGATCTTGCCTGCCCTTTTCATTCCTGGATCCCTGCTATTAAGATCAGTCCCTGTCCTTAGTGTGTGGTTCATGGTGAATACATGCACCCTTGTGAATCACAAGCTGGGAGAAGGGTAGTCTTTCCTTTCTCAGCCTCCATTTCTAGAGGTTTCTGTGGTTGTCATGTAAAGAGAATCAGGATTCAGATGTTCAGCTCTGAATCCAACAAAGACCCCAATTCTCTTTCCTTGGGAGTTCAAGGACAGTTTGTCCATTTGCGTCCCCATAGGGTCTGAGAGCTTTTCCTTGAAAATCCATTCCTGGCCCCACCACTTCCCAGTCTGGGGAATGAACCTGAGGGGACAACCTCAGTCACCTTCCCGTGACTCTCCACATGGAAAACCTGGCACCAGGAAACTGGATGAAGTGGAAAGAGGGACATGATTTCTTTGTTCGCTCCTTCCATGTCTGATGGGTTTGGGGACAGACTGAGATGGAGAGGCCGCAGGCTCGTCCTGCCCACTCCCAACCTGGAGAAGGCTCCCCCCTGCACCCCACCCTCAGCACCACGGGGTCCCCGAGGATCTGGTCTCCCTGGTGGGCCTGTCCTGGGCCATTGGTGGCATTCCTGGGGCCCGTCCCTTGCTGTTCCATCTCTGCCTCCCTGGTAAGAGATGTTTCTTTCCTCTTCCTACAGAAGGAGAGTCCGTGTCAGCAGCTGGACTCCCTGCGGGAACAACTGCAGGTGAGTGGACTCTATGGCATCCCTCATGTGCCCTAGAGAACCTTCCTGTCCCTCTCTCACCACCTGTTTGGCTTTTCTCCCAAAGGCTCAGATTCGGACCAACGCCATCTTAAAGTCCGAAAAGGAAGAGATGGAGAGAGCCCTGGCCGATGCTCGTCAGGAAGCCCGGCAGAAAGCAGGTGTGGATCTGGGCAGCCTTCCTCCCTCAACCTGGTGCCTTGGCAGGCCTTCAGGGGAGTCCTTTGGGTTCCATCTTGACCTCTGTCATTCCAGGAGAATGTCAACATCTGCGGACCTGCCTGGACTCCCGGGAAAAAGAGATCCAACAGCTGCAGGGGAGTCTGACCGCCTTCTCCACAGGGCAGGAGGACGCCGAGAGGGTGAGTCCAGCCACCTGCCCTCACGCTTGCGCCTCCACCCCCAGGGGGAAAAATGGGCTTAGAGAATTAGATAGACCTGGATGTTCACATCCCGGCTGTACGTGATCTTAGCACTTAACCTCTAATACCTTGCATTTCATCTACAAAATGGAGCTAACGATAGTAACTCCCTCCTGTGGTGGTTGTGAGGATTCGATGGATTGTTAGCACGGTGCCTGGTGCCGCACGCAATACAGAGTCAGACCATGGTGATGACAGTCCTAACAATGGCAACGTGACAGGCTATCCCTGGGCCTCCGTCGGCCAGCTGTCAATCAGATCTCTTTCCCTGCCTCTTCCACCCTTACTGAGGTCTTGGGAAAAGCAACTGAGAACATGGGCTTGGAAATGCCTTGAAAAAGGTGTCAAGTGTGATTCAGGGGGAGGAAAGGTCACCGCTGAACGGTTGCTGTAGGTGTCGGTGTTCGTGTGCCCCGACTCCATCTTCTCCCTGCCGAATCCTGACTTTGCCTTTCTGTATTTGCAGTCCTACCGCAACCTCAAGAGCGAGCGAGATGCCCTCTTCCTTCAGCTGGAGGACAACAAGTAGGAGGGGGACGGTGGGTGGCAGGTCTGGGGGGTCCTCGGCACGGGTGATGTGGTGGGAGGTGGGAGGGTAGAGGTGAGCACGATGAGGGCGACGCACAGGTTTGGACACGTGCAGAGCCTAGCTGTGGCCCCAGCTGTGCCAGTGACTCGTGTGTGGCCTCAGGCAATTCATGTCCTCTCTGTGGACAGGCACTTGAGAGTCCAGGTGTCCCCTTCCCATGCCATAGTCCTCTGGTTGTGTGGCAAAGTCAGTGCATTGATGGCAAAAGTCGTCCTTTCTGTTCCTCGTTCTTTACATTCTCCACCACCTCTGGCCACAGGAACAACTATGAAGTCCTCAAGGCCCAGCAGGCCCAGCTGAAGGGCAAGATTCGCGTCCTTGAAATGGAGAAGGCGGCCTTACAGGTCCAGGCGAAAACGCTCGCAACATCCAAGCTCCTGCCAAACCAAGTGAGTGGCTGCAGCCCAGGGGGTTGGTTTTATGGTTGTGGGGTAGAGAGGAAGGTGGCAGCCTGTCCCTCCTGCAGCCACTCCTTACACGGCTTATGCCCCTGTGCTCTGGGCAGGTGCACACTTCAAGCTGAGCTGCAGGCTCGCGTCATCGGGCTGGCGTGTCACCCATTCTGCCTGCGTGTCCTCCGCACTCACCCCCTGGGCCTTTGTTCCCCCACCTCTAAAATGGGGTGCTGGAGACCTCACACGAAATGGTACAGGGAGGGCCCCCTGTGTGCCTGTGCCGTGCCCCTTCCCTGTGCCGTGGGTCTCCGGCTGCATCAGGTGGCCACCGACTGCTTCTCTCCATCCAGACCAATTAGAACATGGAGGTCCCCAGTGCACTGCATTCAGGGCAGCACGTGAAGATGGAGCTGGCTGAGAAGTTGGGCCAGCTTCGTGAGAAGCTGGGAGACCTAAAGGAGATGGGAATCGCTGCCCCATTCAGGAAGGGCTAGGAGACAGGCACCAGCCTCTGAGGGGGGTTCCAGAGCCAGCACAGAGGCAGCTCCAGCCTGGGGGACAGGTGACCCCAGTCATGCACTGCAGTCCTCTGACTATTCATTGCTCCCTTCCTTCTGACCACACAGCTGCCGCAGAACATACAGAAATGCCAGGAGAACCAAGGCTTCAGCAACAATCTCTGCTTTCCATTGTTTTATCGAGCAGAAAAGTATTGTGACAGTAACATCATGGACATCTGAGATGTGGGGCCCAGGGCTCTGCCCCCTCCCAGTTCCTGCTACCCTGTCCTTGCCACCATGTCTCTGCCACCCTCTTCCTTCCACCCTGCCCTGCCACCCTGTCTCTGCCACCCTGTCCCTGCCACTCCTTCCCAGTCACCCTTTTATCATGTTAAGACCCCTGTTCTTTAAAAAAAAAAAACGAAAAATCCAAAAAAAACAAAAAAAGGAAAAAAGGAAAAAAAAACTTAAAAAAGGAAAAAAACAAAAAAAAGAAGACAGCACCCAGAAAACACTGAAAAGAAGAAGACAATGCCCTGACAATACTCAAAAGAAGACAACATCCAGAGAACACCCAAAAAAAGACAACACCCGGAGAACATCCTAAAGATGATAGCACCCAGAAAACCCCCAAAAGAAGAAAACACCGAGAAAACACCGAAAAGAAGAGAACACCCAAAAGACGATGACATGCAGAAAATACTCGAAAGAAGATATCCAGAAAACACCAAAAAGAAGAAAACACACAACCCAGAAAAAAAACACACAGAAGAAAACACCCCCCAAAAAGGAAGAAAACCTTTACAAAAAGAATAAAACCCAAACATAAAGAAACAAAACCCAAAAGAAGACAACCCCAACAAAAAGAGAACCCCAACAGAAAGAAGAAAAATCCCCCCAAAATAAGAAAACCCCAACAAAAAGCAGAAACCACCCCACATGAAGGAAACCCCAACAAAAATAAAACCCCACTGATAAGAAGATAACCTCTCAGAAAAGAAACCGCCCAAAAGAAAACTGGAAAAGTAGAACCCCCCCAGAAGAAGAAAACAGCAACAAAGCGAAAAAAACCCACAATAAAAGAAGAATCCCACAAGAAGAAAAACCCCAGTAAAAAGAAGAAAGTGCCAGCAATAGGAAGCCCCAAAGAAGAAATTCCCAATGAAAAGAACAAAACCCTAACAAAAAGAAGAAACACCCCCCACAAAAAAGAAAAGTCTCTACAAAGAAGAAAAACCTCTGAAAAGAAGAAAAACTTCCAGAAAAGAAAACCTCAACAAAAAGAAGAAACCATGCACCCCAAAAAGAGAACCCCCAAAGAAGGAAATCCTAACAAAAAGAAAAACCCCGTAAAAGAAAAAAACACCCAAATAGAAAAAACTCCAATAGAAAGAAGAAAACCCCCCATGAAAACAAGAAAACCCCCCAAAAAGCCCCAAAAGAAGAAACCCCCAAAGACGAAAACCCCAACAAAAGGAAAACTCCAAAAGAGAAGCCCCCAAAAAGAAAACCCCCCAAAAGAAGAAAACCAAAAACTCCCCGAGAAGTAAACTCCCACAAAAAGAAAAACCCTGCAAAAAAAAAATCCACACAGAAGAAAACCCTAACAATAAATAAATAAATAAATAAATAAAAATCCAAAAGAAGAAACCCCCTAAAAAATGTACAAAAATGTACAGAAATATACAAAAATCAAAAAATGCAAAACAGACAAACAACAGCAACAACAACAACAACAACAAAAAAAACAGGAAAAATACTAAAAGAGAGATAAAGAAAAAAAAAAAAAAACCGTAAAAGAAAAACCAAAAATAAATATGTAAGAAAACAAAAAGAAAAAAGAAAGAAAGAAAGAAAGTAGCAGGGTGCCCTCACCAGTAGTCCAGCCTCAGGGACCCATAGGGGAAGACCAGTAAAATTGGTCCCTTGGGCAGGCCAGTCAGGGGGCCCCTTAATGCTGGGGCAGGCCAAGGAAGCACTTGGGGCAGGCCTGGCAGGCCCTTAGCGGAAGGGGGCCCTTAGCAGTGGGGGGGTCCTGAATAGTAGGTCGGGCCATGGAGGCCCTGAGTGACAAGTAGGCTAGAACAGGGGTCCATAGTGCCAGGCCAGGGGGCCCCTAGGTGGCCAGACCAGGCCAAGGAAGCACTTGGGGCAGGCCTGGCAGGCTCTTAGCAGAAGGGGGCCGTTAGCACCAATCAAGCCAAGGGGGCCCTGAGGTAGGCCATTCGAGGGGAGTCCTTAGTGGAAAGGCAGTCCAGAGAGTTGGCTGGGGGGGGGAGGCACTTAGCAATGTTTTATCATTTATACTTGGCCAGAAAATTTTCTTTTTCATTCAAGTATCAAACTTATTCATAAAATATCTATTTTAATAATTATCCTTATTTTTGTAGTTTCTTCAGAATCTACTTTACGTTTTTCTCCACTCCCACATTTGTGTATTTTTATTTGAGTCATATTTATTTAATTAAAATAAAGACTGAAAGTGAATACATGGTTTTTGTTTGATTTATTTTTCAGATAAACAGCTTTCAGATTTATTAGTCTGTCAATTCTGTCATTTCCCCTCTCTGGATCATTTGATTTCATTTTTCTGTGTGTGTTCAGTATATCCATTCTCCTGTGAATCTTAGGTTTGTCGTGATTTTCTTATGATGAATAAGTAGTTCTAGAATAGTTTGATATTTATTATGTAATCATGACATATACGGGTGGGAATTTGCTTTAGAAAAGAAATTTGACTTTATCTCCTTCGTTTCAGCAATTTAACTACGATGGACTTTAGTATGATTTTTTCTTTTCTTTTTTATTCCCAGTTGGGGTTTGGTTCTTCAATCTGTGGATTGACGTATTATACCCATTTTGGAAACCCTCCATGTCAGTGACACGATGACACCCACCCAGAGGGTCCTCATGGGACCTGAGTAGGCGGGTCAAGGGCCCTCACTGTGGGTGCATCTGCAGACTGAACCGAGATGGGGTCCGGCCCCGTGGGGGACACACATACATACCGGGGCCACCCGAACGCGTCGTAGTGGGCCACGATGATGATGGTGGGAAGGTCCTCTCCACCCAGCCCCGTCAGCCGCCCCTGTGGAGACACAGCCTGTGAATGGCCAGCAGGGCCTGAGGCTGCCCCCAGGCCTTGCCACTCCTGGTTCCCACTCGGTGGGAAGACAGAGCAGGGAGTGACCCGAGTGTGGGTCTGGAAGACCCCTCCTGCAGCGGCCACATGGAGCAAGGACTGCCCTTGTTCTGACACCTTCTGGGGCACCAGATCCCCACGTGAAGCTCTTGCCGCAGACTCTGGGAGCCCCAGGGAACTCCCCCAGGGAAGAGGTGGATGCCAGGGAGGAACCCACCCAGGCCCCCTGTTCTACTCACAAAGTGTTAACAAAAGAGGGGGGAGATGTGATGAAAACAACTTTCCTGTAGGAAAGAGATCAGGCCCCTCACCCCAGCACTTGGGCTCTCCGAGATCTGTGCCCACCCTATTCTGCTCTAGCTGGGGGGCCAATAAACTTCCCATAAAGGGCCCCTCATCACCAGGGGTCAGCTCCCGCCCCTCCCCCATCATCAGGGGTCAGCTCCCACCCCTTCCCCATCACCAGGGGTCAGTTCCCGCCCCTCCCCATCAGGGGTCAGCTCCCGCCGCTCCCCCATCATCAGGGGTCAGCTCCCGCCCCTCCCCCGCCTCCTCCCCATCATCAGGGGTCAGCTCCCGCCCCTCCCCCGCCTCCTCCCCATCATCAGGGCTCAGCTCCCGCCCCCCGTCCAGCATCAGGGGTCAGTTCCCGCCCCTCCCCCATCAGGGGTCAGCTCGCGCCCCTCCCCCGCCTCCTCCCCATCATCAGGGGTCAGCTCGCGCCCCTCCCCCGCCCGGCCGGGCGCCCTCCCGTCTGTCTCCTGTCCCTGCTTCAGCTGGCGCCGGAGCCTCCTCGGGGCGGTCCCCTCAGGGACTGACTTCCACCCGCACGGTTCGGGCTCCATTCCCCCCACAGGCCCGGCGCCCGCTCCCACGTCAGGAGCCCCTTCTTGCCCCCCCGTGACAGACACGAGTGCGCTCTGCGGCCATCGGAGCCGGTTCGCACAAGACGCCGCCCCGCCGGCTCCTCGCGGCGCGGCTCGGGGCGGAAGGAGGGCCGGGCCGGGCGCGGGCGGCGCTGCGGGGCCTTTACCTGAGTTAAGACCCGGCGCCCGCGCGAAGCTAAAATAACCGCCGGCCGCCATCTTCGCGAGTCCCCCGAGCGCCGCCGGCCCGTGACGTCACGGACACTCCCGGAGCTGCAGGCCCCGCCCCTTACCCGGAGTCCCTCCTCCTTCCCCAGTCAGACGCCCGCTCTCTCTTCAAGCCCCGCCCACGCCACAAGCTCCGCCCCGACTCGGAGACGGGACCTTTCTTTCAATGACTCTGCCTCCGGGGTCTCTGCCTCTCGCCCCGCCCTGCGTCGTGGCCCCGCCCCTTCCTCAGCCCGTCTGCCCGTTGACCTCTCGGAGGTGGGGTCGCTGCACCCCAGGCCGGCCGTGAAGGCGGTCTTTGAGGCTCCCCTCTCGGGAGCTGGTCCTTCGGTCCTGTGGGCTCACCTGCCCGTCCCCTTCTGCCTGCGGCCCCTCTTGGTAGAGGGTGGCTTTACCTTTTGCCCCGGTTGGGTGGGTTTGGGAGCCCTGCTCACCACCTCCTGGCTGGGTGAGGTTTTGCTGACACAGCCAAGGCCTGCATGTCCCTGCGGCGTCCCCCTGGGGGCCAGCCTTTACGTGGCGACTTCTAAAGTCCCACGCAGCACCCCAAATTCAAAACCTTGGTACCTCTAAATGGATGTTTCACAGCCATGGGCAATTTGCCCCCAGAGGACACTAGGCAATGTCGGGCGACATCTGTAGTTGTCAGGACCGACGAGGAGGGTGCTCCTGGCATGGAGTAGGTGGAGGCCAGGGACGCTGCTCAGCACGTGCAGGACAGCCAAACCACAGAGCGTGATCCAGCCACAAGGTCCGCAGTGCCAAGGGGGAGAGACCCTGGTATAAAAGTAGCTCGTTTTGAGAGATTTAATGAGCCACCTACTATGGGCTCGGCCTTTGGAGGATGCGGTACTGAGTAAAACTCACATTATACCAGACCTCCAGGAACTTAGAATCAGACAGACAGATCCTAACCAAACGTTTCATTGCAATTATGGTGCTTTTAAAATTAATAACAGCTTCCTGGAGCGATAGTTCATATACCATACAATTCACTCACTGAAAGCATGAAATTCAGTGGGTTTTAGTGGTTTTATATACACAGGGTTGTATAACCATCACCACTATCAGATTCCAGAACATCTTCATCACCCTACAAAGAAATCCCACATCCATTAAAAGTCACTCTCCCATCCCCTCCCCCAGCCCCTGGCAACCACGAACCCACTTTCGGTCTCGTGGACTGGCGCGTTCATATAAATGGAATCCTACACTGTGTGGCCTTTTGTGTCTGGCGTCTTTCACTGAGCGTGATGTGTTCAAGGTTTGCCCACGTGGTAGCGTGTGTCAGAGCCTTGATCCTTTTCATGGGTGGGTCATATTCCAGTGTGTCGATGCACCATATTTTATTTATTCATTCATCAACCGACAAGCATATGATATGTTTTTGGAAGTTGGGAACCTATAGAGTGCCAAGAGAGTATAAACCCACCAGGCCCCAAACCAGATCAGCGGTATCATGGAAGGTGTTTAAGCTGAGAGTTACATAGGAGTTACGGAGGCTGGGGGCTTCTTGGCCCAGCCAGACATTTTAACTTGTAAGACTGCCATGGGTCACATTTGTCACCTGTGACCTTGGAAGACACCAGATATTTTTCTTCAGTGGGAAGCGGTCTCTGTACAGCCACTGAGGTGACAGATTAGGTGCCAAAAGTCAAGTCCAGTTACATTACAACTGGACACTTACATTCCAAGTCCGGTTATGGCAAGCCTGATCAGGGGGACCCTTAGCTGCAGGTGAGGCCATCGGTTCCCTTAGTGCCAGGCCAGGCCAACCCAGGCAGCAATAGGGGCAGGCCAAATAAGGGTCCCTTTGTCAAGTTTTATAATTTATACTTGGTCAGGAAGTTAACTTTTACTTTCAAATATCAAATTTATTTATGAAATGTTTATTTCTTAGGTATCCTTATTTTCATAGTTTCCTTGGGATCTGTAGGCACATCATTTTTTTTCACTCCCACATTTGTGTATTTTTATTTGAATCAAATTTATTTAATAAAAATAAACACTGACAGTGAGGGCATGTTTTTTGATGGATCTTTATGATTCAAATAACAAGCTTTCAGATTTATTAATCTGTCAATTCTACCATTTTCTCCTGATAATCTGATTTTTTTCTTTATGTTTAGTATATCCATTCTCCTGTGAATCTTTGGTTTCTTATTATTTTCTTAATTTCTTATGATGAATAAATAGTTTTAGAATATTTTAATTTTTTTTGTTTAGTAATGACATATAAGGGAATGAATTTGCTTTAGAGAAGAAATTTGACTTTATCTAATTCCTTTTAGCAATTTAACTATAATGGACTTTAGTATGATTTTCTCCTCCTTTCTTTTTTAATCCTAGTTGGGGTTTGCCAATCTACTTGGAGTTTCTTGAGTCTGTGGATTGACGTATTGCACCCATTTCGGAAAATCCTCAGGCATTACACCTTCAGGGATGGCTTCTGCCCCCTTCTCTCTCCGCTCTCTCTACACACACGCACTTGTAATGAGGCTCGTCCAGCTCTGCTTCTTCTGTCTTCCTCAGGGAAGGCCCATCAGAGACTCGGATGGAAAGTCTAGTGGGTAGCTCTAGTCAAGCATGAAAGACTGTGGCAAATCCACTCGTGGCCTTTGGAGGTTTCAGCTTGCTGCTTTAGCCCCCATGCCCTGCAGCTTTAAAATGATACCCGACACTGGGTAATTTATAAAGAACAGAGGTTTATTTGGCTTACGATTCTGGGACAGCTGCATCTCGCATGGGCCTCAGGCTGCTTCTACTCATGGCGGAAAGTGGCAGCAGCTGACGAGCACAAGCAGATCACGTGGCGAGAGGAAGCAAGAGAGAGAGAGGGGAGGTGCCAGGGTCCTTTAAACAATCAGCTCTCGCAAGAACTCATAGAGCGAGAACTCACGCATTAATCCCCCTCCCCCAGGGAGAGCATGAATCCATTCATGATGGATCCGCCCTCATGACTCAATCACTTTCCACACTGCCACATTGGAGATGAGATTTCCACATGCGCTTTGGAGGGGACGACACATCCAAAGTCCATCAGGGACCAATCAGCAGCCCTGTCCCTCTGGGGAAACATTCTGTCCCAGGCACTTTGAGACTCAGGCAGATTTTACGCTGACTTGTAGGAACCCTTGGCGTGTCTCCTCATGCTCCATGTTCTTCTCCACAACACACAGAATGTCTTGTGGAAAACACCAGCCACACCGGGAGACAGGAGGTGCTCAGTCTCCCTGGGTCCGGGTTTCCAGACGTGCCTCTGGGTTTCCAACCGCTCCCCAAAGCCTCAGGCCCCTCCTCAAGGCCCTCCACGACAGGAAAGCTACCGCTGCCAGCTACACCTATTTTCAGCTCCCGGGATCAGTGAAGACACCCTTGAGGAAGGGGGCGAGTGGAGAGGCACCTGGAGGACTGGACGGGGGTCTTTGGAGGAGGTTTGTGGGATGAGAAAGTCTGGGGCAGAGCTGTGAGGAGTCTGGAAAGGGACTGTGAAGTGACACACTTTTCCCTGCTGTCCATTCCTCGCCCACCTCCTGAGCCCTGGGTCCTGAGGCCCCAGGTCAGGGGTTGAACGGGAACAGGAGGGTCCAGGGCGGGGGCTGGAGAACGGCCTCTCTGCTCTGCCAGGTGCCTCAGATTCTGTGACGGCCACCGTGAAGGGTCACACAGAAGCTGCATGGGCACCGAGTGACAGCCCCGCCCCTTTCCCCCAGGGGCCCCTCCCTGGGGTGGGCGGGGCCGGCTTTCATTGTGACCCCACCCTTCCCTGGGTTCTGGCCACGCCCCCATTCCGTCCATCTTTCTCATCCACCAATGGGCTGTGAGCATTGAGGCCACGCCCACCTACCTGTTGCCTAGCACCGGCCGCTCCCAGCTGCTCTGGCTCAGTCGCTGGTCCGTGCCTTAGCTGGAGGGAGTGACTGTCCAGTGCTTAGCCATGATAAGGCGGAAGTACCCCTTTCCTTTTCCCTGCCCCGAAATGTCGGAGGAAATCCGACAGGAGAAATTGGCGAGGGCCAAGAAGAAGGTATAACATGCTGGGTCGCATCCCCAGAGCCAGCCCGAGGCCCCTCCTATGGTGGGACAGGGGCAGGACTCGGTGTCACTTCTGAGGCACACGGGGATTGCCCCTCTGTGCCTCTTGACTCCCCCCACCAAAGTCTTCTCAGCCATCCCTGCCCCCTCAGCTGCCCAGACCCTGCCCTTGCCGGCTGTCCCCGGGTGACTTTGGCCAGTAAGGTTACTTCCAGGGCTCCCCACCTGGACTCAGCCCTGGCCTCCTGCTACCCCAAACCAGACCTTCCTGGGCTCCCTGGGTCCCCTGCGTTCCCGTCTCCAAGGACCTCGGTCCTGGCTCTGTGCTCCACTTCCCCACAGTGTTGCAGTGACTCTGACATTGGTAGGAAGGAGTGGAATGTTGTCACCTCACAATCCCATTCCAAACTGTCCCAATCCCCCTGGGAGGTGTCACAATCCCTCAGGAACTGTCAGTACTGCCTGGGAGGTTTCTGGTTCCCCTTCCCCCCTTTACTTAGACATTGCCTACCTAAAAAGCCTGCACTTCACCAGTGAGCTCAAAATGTTGACAGTATCTCTGGGTGACCATTGGGAGAACGGGTTCGGTTTGCTTTTTTCCTGGGTTTCTACTCTCTAGAGACACTTAACAATTGATTTCTGAGTCTGGATCTCACCTTAGAATTCCCTAGGATTCTGGGACCAGAGCACCTTTCAGTCACTACTCTCTGGAGGGAGATGTGCTTATCTTCTGTGGGATAAATCCTGGGCAACTGAACTTCACAGCTTGAATCTTGCCCAGATCCTGTCAATCTGGGGTGCCACAGGACTCAGGGGGCCTCTTTCTGAAGCATCAGATTTGCTTGATTCTTTTGAAAGAGAAAAATCCTCTTAATGTACTTAGGGGTGACATTCACCTGGATTTGTAAGCTCATAATGGATTTCTCTGAAATGATGCTTGGGTTGTCCTCTTTTTGTGAGGTCCCCAGATCCCTAGGGGTGTGCCCTCATGACTTCTGCCATTAGGGTACATTGACATAAACGTTTGAGAAGTACTGGGGTGCAGCTCTCAAAGCTCTGTGAGGGAGGGCCCCGATGTCTGATTTGTATTTGGCCCGCCAGCAGCTGCTGATTCATGACAAAGCCCCAGAAGACTGAAGTTCAATTCCATTCTTGCCTTTTTCTAATCATGCTATCGGTCCATTTCTTCAGCCATTTGGTGATCATGACAACACCTTATAGGGTTGCTGGTGGCATTAAATCAGATGGTACAAGTAAGAATACTTTGTAAAAACTGTAAAGTAGGTGACAAACATAGGGGCTTCCACATCTCCTGAATATTACGGCTTTTCCTTTTCACAGTTAAGAGAGTTCCAACAAAAAAGGGGCCTAACTGGCAGTAGGCCCCAGCCCAGCACTTGTGGGAGGTGCCAGTCACCTCAGGAGGTGAGTGTTGGCTGGTCAGGCTCCTGGGAACGGGGGCCTCAAGGGGCAGTAGGGGGTAATGGTAATGACCATGGAAGAAGTGTCAGGGACTGGGTAAGAAGTCTGGGTTTGAATCCTATGTCTCCCTCTGCTCGGGATATGACATAGGACTCTTCTCTGAGTTTCTCCCTTGAAGCTGTGCACACAGATGGAGCACGAGCGTGGCTGTCTCATTGGATCCTGCTGCAGGAAGCACAGGATGATGTTGACAACACCAAGGCCCAGGGCTCAATCCCTGTACTGGCCACCACCAAAAAAAAAAAAAAAAGTGCAGGATAAGAGCTGCTTGGGAGGGGAGGGATGATTGGGAAGTGAGACCTTGAGAAGTGGGCACAGAGGGGCTACAGGAAGAGGGCTGGTCAAGGTTAGGAAGAAAGGACAGCAGAGGGCTTAGCCATTGAGGGGCAGAGCACCTCCATGTGTGCTCTCATCTCTTCCAGCCCCCATCATCCATCACTGGGGAGGCCTTGAGGACTTCAACTGACATTAAGGAGCTGGAGGTAAGTGCCCTCCAGGCCAGCCCCCAACCACCTCCCATGCTGGGGGCTGGGGACCCCCTTGCCAACTGAGACAGCCGACACCCAGTGTTGACAACACCAAGGCCCAGGGCTCAATCCCTGTACTGGCCACCCGCAAAAAAAAAAAAAAGTGCAGGATGAGAGGTGCTCGGGAGCGGAGGGACGGTGAGGAAGTGAGACCTTGAGAAGTGGGCACAGAGGGGCTACAGGAGGAGGGCCTGGTCCAGGTTAGGAAGAAAGGACAGCAGAGGGCTTAGCCATTGAGGGGCAGAGCATCTCCATGTGTGCTCTCATCTCTTCCAGCCCCCATCATCCATCACTGGGGAGGCCTTGAGGACTTCAACTTACATCAAGGAGCTGGAGGTAAGTGCCCTCCAGGCCAGCCCCCCGACCACCTCCCATGCTGGGGGCTGGGGGCCACGCTGCCAGCTGAAACAGCCAACACCCCCACCCCTAATGATCGCTCTCTCTACCTCTCTCCCAACCCTCCTCCAACTCCTCCTCTCTCCATGTGCCACAGAGCCGGTGCCTAGTTCTGCAGGCAGTCCTGGACTCCACCTATGCAGTAAAGAAATATATAGAGAGTGTGGTGCAGGAACTGGTAAGAGTCCGGTGGCGTCCCCTGGTTCCACGCTGCCAATCCTGGGCTCCAATTTCCCCTTGGGGCTTTGAAGAAAAGGGGCTGGGGGTTCCCGTGCCAAGGGAGAATGGGGTGCTCGGTGGCCTAGTTCTCAGCAGGAGGGACCCCAGACCATGCAGCATGGCTCTTCCTGTTGCTGACCTGCCTGCCCACTCTCTTTTCTCCAGACACCCCTGCTTGAGTCCTTGCCGCATGGGCTCTGGGCTGTTGCCCTGTTGGAAACACTAGGCTGACAGTTGTCAGGAGCCCTGTGTTCCCACCCTAACTTAGTTCCTGCTTTGCTTGGTCTTTGGTTTTGGACAAGCCACCTCTCCTGCCTGGGCTTGAGTGTCCTGAGATAGAATTAGAGGGTGTCAAAGGTCCCTTGCAGCTCTAAGAATGAAAGATTTCTAGGCACACACGAGACATCAGGGAGACAGGGATCTTGCCTGCCCTTTTCATTCCTGGATCCCTGCTATTAAGATCAGTCCCTGTCCTTAGTGTGTGGTTCATGGTGAATACATGCACCCTTGTGAATCACAAGCTGGGAGAAGGGTAGTCTTTCCTTTCTCAGCCTCCATTTCTAGAGGTTTCTGTGGTTGTCATGTAAAGAGAATCAGGATTCAGATGTTCAGCTCTGAATCCAACAAAGACCCCAATTCTCTTTCCTTGGGAGTTCAAGGACAGTTTGTCCATTTGCGTCCCCATAGGGTCTGAGAGCTTTTCCTTGAAAATCCATTCCTGGCCCCACCACTTCCCAGTCTGGGGAATGAACCTGAGGGGACAACCTCAGTCACCTTCCCGTGACTCTCCACATGGAAAACCTGGCACCAGGAAACTGGATGAAGTGGAAAGAGGGACATGATTTCTTTGTTCGCTCCTTCCATGTCTGACGGGTTTGGGGACAGACTGAGATGGAGAGGCCGCAGGCTCGTCCTGCCCACTCCCAACCTGGAGAAGGCTCCCCCCTGCACCCCACCCTCAGCACCACGGGGTCCCCGAGGATCTGGTCTCCCTGGTGGGCCTGTCCTGGGCCATTGGTGGCATTCCTGGGGCCCGTCCCTTGCTGTTCCATCTCTGCCTCCCTGGTAAGAGATGTTTCTTTCCTCTTCCTACAGAAGGAGAGTCCGTGTCAGCAGCTGGACTCCCTGCGGGAACAACTGCAGGTGAGTGGACTCTATGGCATCCCTCATGTGCCCTAGAGAACCTTCCTGTCCCTCTCTCACCACCTGTTTGGCTTTTCTCCCAAAGGCTCAGATTCGGACCAACGCCATCTTAAAGTCCGAAAAGGAAGAGATGGAGAGAGCCCTGGCCGATGCTCGTCAGGAAGCCCGGCAGAAAGCAGGTGTGGATCTGGGCAGCCTTCCTCCCTCAACCTGGTGCCTTGGCAGGCCTTCAGGGGAGTCCTTTGGGTTCCATCTTGACCTCTGTCATTCCAGGAGAATGTCAACATCTGCGGACCTGCCTGGACTCCCGGGAAAAAGAGATCCAACAGCTGCAGGGGAGTCTGACCGCCTTCTCCACAGGGCAGGAGGACGCCGAGAGGGTGAGTCCAGCCACCTGCCCTCACGCTTGCGCCTCCACCCCCAGGGGGAAAAATGGGCTTAGAGAATTAGATAGACCTGGATGTTCACATCCCGGCTGTACGTGATCTTAGCACTTAACCTCTAATACCTTGCATTTCATCTACAAAATGGAGCTAACGATAGTAACTCCCTCCTGTGGTGGTTGTGAGGATTCGATGGATTGTTAGCACGGTGCCTGGTGCCGCACGCAATACAGAGTCAGACCATGGTGATGACAGTCCTAACAATGGCAACGTGACAGGCTATCCCTGGGCCTCCGTCGGCCAGCTGTCAATCAGATCTCTTTCCCTGCCTCTTCCACCCTTACTGAGGTCTTGGGAAAAGCAACTGAGAACATGGGCTTGGAAATGCCTTGAAAAAGGTGTCAAGTGTGATTCAGGGGGAGGAAAGGTCACCGCTGAACGGTTGCTGTAGGTGTCGGTGTTCGTGTGCCCCGACTCCATCTTCTCCCTGCCGAATCCTGACTTTGCCTTTCTGTATTTGCAGTCCTACCGCAACCTCAAGAGCGAGCGAGATGCCCTCTTCCTTCAGCTGGAGGACAACAAGTAGGAGGGGGACGGTGGGTGGCAGGTCTGGGGGGTCCTCGGCACGGGTGATGTGGTGGGAGGTGGGAGGGTAGAGGTGAGCACGATGAGGGCGACGCACAGGTTTGGACACGTGCAGAGCCAAGCTGTGGCCCCAGCTGTGCCAGTGACTCGTGTGTGGCCTCAGGCAATTCATGTCCTCTCTGTGGACAGGCACTTGAGAGTCCAGGTGTCCCCTTCCCATGCCATAGTCCTCTGGTTGTGTGGCAAAGTCAGTGCATTGATGGCAAAAGTCGTCCTTTCTGTTCCTCGTTCTTTACATTCTCCACCACCTCTGGCCACAGGAACAACTATGAAGTCCTCAAGGCCCAGCAGGCCCAGCTGAAGGGCAAGATTCGCGTCCTTGAAATGGAGAAGGCGGCCTTACAGGTCCAGGCGAAAACGCTCGCAACATCCAAGCTCCTGCCAAACCAAGTGAGTGGCTGCAGCCCAGGGGGTTGGTTTTATGGTTGTGGGGTAGAGAGGAAGGTGGCAGCCTGTCCCTCCTGCAGCCACTCCTTACACGGCTTATGCCCCTGTGCTCTGGGCAGGTGCACACTTCAAGCTGAGCTGCAGGCTCGCGTCATCGGGCTGGCGTGTCACCCATTCTGCCTGCGTGTCCTCCGCACTCACCCCCTGGGCCTTTGTTCCCCCACCTCTAAAATGGGGTGCTGGAGACCTCACACGAAATGGTACAGGGAGGGCCCCCTGTGTGCCTGTGCCGTGCCCCTTCCCTGTGCCGTGGGTCTCCGGCTGCATCAGGTGGCCACCGACTGCTTCTCTCCATCCAGACCAATTAGAACATGGAGGTCCCCAGTGCACTGCATTCAGGGCAGCACGTGAAGATGGAGCTGGCTGAGAAGTTGGGCCAGCTTCGTGAGAAGCTGGGAGACCTAAAGGAGATGGGAATCGCTGCCCCATTCAGGAAGGGCTAGGAGACAGGCACCAGCCTCTGAGGGGGGTTCCAGAGCCAGCACAGAGGCAGCTCCAGCCTGGGGGACAGGTGACCCCAGTCATGCACTGCAGTCCTCTGACTATTCATTGCTCCCTTCCTTCTGACCACACAGCTGCCGCAGAACATACAGAAATGCCAGGAGAACCAAGGCTTCAGCAACAATCTCTGCTTTCCATTGTTTTATCGAGCAGAAAAGTATTGTGACAGTAACATCATGGACATCTGAGATGTGGGGCCCAGGGCTCTGCCCCCTCCCAGTTCCTGCTACCCTGTCCTTGCCACCATGTCTCTGCCACCCTCTTCCTTCCACCCTGCCCTGCCACCCTGTCTCTGCCACCCTGTCCCTGCCACTCCTTCCCAGTCACCCTTTTATCATGTTAAGACCCCTGTTCTTTAAAAAAAAAAAACGAAAAATCCAAAAAAAACAAAAAAAGGAAAAAAGGAAAAAAAAACTTAAAAAAGGAAAAAAACAAAAAAAAGAAGACAGCACCCAGAAAACACTGAAAAGAAGAAGACAATGCCCTGACAATACTCAAAAGAAGACAACATCCAGAGAACACCCAAAAAAAGACAACACCCGGAGAACATCCTAAAGATGATAGCACCCAGAAAACCCCCAAAAGAAGAAAACACCGAGAAAACACCGAAAAGAAGAGAACACCCAAAAGACGATGACATGCAGAAAATACTCGAAAGAAGATATCCAGAAAACACCAAAAAGAAGAAAACACACAACCCAGAAAAAAAACACACAGAAGAAAACACCCCCCAAAAAGGAAGAAAACCTTTACAAAAAGAATAAAACCCAAACATAAAGAAACAAAACCCAAAAGAAGACAACCCCAACAAAAAGAGAACCCCAACAGAAAGAAGAAAAATCCCCCCAAAATAAGAAAACCCCAACAAAAAGCAGAAACCACCCCACATGAAGGAAACACCAACAAAAATAAAACCCCACTGATAAGAAGATAACCTCTCAGAAAAGAAACCGCCCAAAAGAAAACTGGAAAAGTAGAACCCCCCCAGAAGAAGAAAACAGCAACAAAGCGAAAAAAACCCACAATAAAAGAAGAATCCCACAAGAAGAAAAACCCCAGTAAAAAGAAGAAAGTGCCAGCAATAGGAAGCCCCAAAGAAGAAATTCCCAATGAAAAGAACAAAACCCTAACAAAAAGAAGAAACACCCCCCACAAAAAAGAAAAGTCTCTACAAAGAAGAAAAACCTCTGAAAAGAAGAAAAACTTCCAGAAAAGAAAACCTCAACAAAAAGAAGAAACCATGCACCCCAAAAAGAGAACCCCCAAAGAAGGAAATCCTAACAAAAAGAAAAACCCCGTAAAAGAAAAAAACACCCAAATAGAAAAAACTCCAATAGAAAGAAGAAAACCCCCCATGAAAACAAGAAAACCCCCCAAAAAGCCCCAAAAGAAGAAACCCCCAAAGACGAAAACCCCAACAAAAGGAAAACTCCAAAAGAGAAGCCCCCAAAAAGAAAACCCCCCAAAAGAAGAAAACCAAAAACTCCCCGAGAAGTAAACTCCCACAAAAAGAAAAACCCTGCAAAAAAAAAATCCACACAGAAGAAAACCCTAACAATAAATAAATAAATAAATAAATAAAAGTCCAAAAGAAGAAACCCCCTAAAAAATGTACAAAAATGTACAGAAATATACAAAAATCAAAAAATGCAAAACAGACAAACAACAGCAACAACAACAACAACAACAAAAAAAACAGGAAAAATACTAAAAGAGAGATAAAGAAAAAAAAAAAAAAACCGTAAAAGAAAAACCAAAAATAAATATGTAAGAAAACAAAAAGAAAAAAGAAAGAAAGAAAGAAAGTAGCAGGGTGCCCTCACCAGTAGTCCAGCCTCAGGGACCCATAGGGGAAGACCAGTAAAATTGGTCCCTTGGGCAGGCCAGTCAGGGGGCCCCTTAATGCTGGGGCAGGCCAAGGAAGCACTTGGGGCAGGCCTGGCAGGCCCTTAGCGGAAGGGGGCCCTTAGCAGTGGGGGGGTCCTGAATAGTAGGTCGGGCCATGGAGGCCCTGAGTGACAAGTAGGCTAGAACAGGGGTCCATAGTGCCAGGCCAGGGGGCCCCTAGGTGGCCAGACCAGGCCAAGGAAGCACTTGGGGCAGGCCTGGCAGGCTCTTAGCAGAAGGGGGCCGTTAGCACCAATCAAGCCAAGGGGGCCCTGAGGTAGGCCATTCGAGGGGAGTCCTTAGTGGAAAGGCAGTCCAGAGAGTTGGCTGGGGGGGGGGAGGCACTTAGCAATGTTTTATCATTTATACTTGGCCAGAAAATTTTCTTTTTCATTCAAGTATCAAACTTATTCATAAAATATCTATTTTAATAATTATCCTTATTTTTGTAGTTTCTTCAGAATCTACTTTACGTTTTTCTCCACTCCCACATTTGTGTATTTTTATTTGAGTCATATTTATTTAATTAAAATAAAGACTGAAAGTGAATACATGGTTTTTGTTTGATTTTTATTTTTCAGATAAACAGCTTTCAGATTTATTAGTCTGTCAATTCTGTCATTTCCCCTCTCTGGATCATTTGATTTCATTTTTCTGTGTGTGTTCAGTATATCCATTCTCCTGTGAATCTTAGGTTTGTCGTGATTTTCTTATGATGAATAAGTAGTTCTAGAATAGTTTGATATTTATTATGTAATCATGACATATACGGGTGGGAATTTGCTTTAGAAAAGAAATTTGACTTTATCTCCTTCGTTTCAGCAATTTAACTACGATGGACTTTAGTATGATTTTTTCTTTTCTTTTTTATTCCCAGTTGGGGTTTGGTTCTTCAATCTGTGGATTGACGTATTATACCCATTTTGGAAACCCTCCATGTCAGTGACACGATGACACCCACCCAGAGGGTCCTCATGGGACCTGAGTAGGCGGGTCAAGGGCCCTCACTGTGGGTGCATCTGCAGACTGAACCGAGATGGGGTCCGGCCCCGTGGGGGACACACATACATACCGGGGCCACCCGAACGCGTCGTAGTGGGCCACGATGATGATGGTGGGAAGGTCCTCTCCACCCAGCCCCGTCAGCCGCCCCTGTGGAGACACAGCCTGTGAATGGCCAGCAGGGCCTGAGGCTGCCCCCAGGCCTTGCCACTCCTGGTTCCCACTCGGTGGGAAGACAGAGCAGGGAGTGACCCGAGTGTGGGTCTGGAAGACCCCTCCTGCAGCGGCCACATGGAGCAAGGACTGCCCTTGTTCTGACACCTTCTGGGGCACCAGATCCCCACGTGAAGCTCTTGCCGCAGACTCTGGGAGCCCCAGGGAACTCCCCCAGGGAAGAGGTGGATGCCAGGGAGGAACCCACCCAGGCCCCCTGTTCTACTCACAAAGTGTTAACAAAAGAGGGGGGAGATGTGATGAAAACAACTTTCCTGTAGGAAAGAGATCAGGCCCCTCACCCCAGCACTTGGGCTCTCCGAGATCTGTGCCCACCCTATTCTGCTCTAGCTGGGGGGCCAATAAACTTCCCATAAAGGGCCCCTCATCACCAGGGGTCAGCTCCCGCCCCTCCCCCATCATCAGGGGTCAGCTCCCACCCCTTCCCCATCACCAGGGGTCAGTTCCCGCCCCTCCCCATCAGGGGTCAGCTCCCGCCGCTCCCCCATCATCAGGGGTCAGCTCCCGCCCCTCCCCCGCCTCTTCCCCATCATCAGGGGTCAGCTCCCGCCCCTCCCCCATCATCAGGGCTCAGCTCCCGCCCCCCGTCCAGCATCAGGGGTCAGTTCCCGCCCCTCCCCCATCAGGGGTCAGCTCGCGCCCCTCCCCCGCCCGGCCGGGCGCCCTCCCGTCTGTCTCCTGTCCCTGCTTCAGCTGGCGCCGGAGCCTCCTCGGGGCGGTCCCCTCAGGGACTGACTTCCACCCGCACGGTTCGGGCTCCATTCCCCCCACAGGCCCGGCGCCCGCTCCCACGTCAGGAGCCCCTTCTTGCCCCCCGTGACAGACACGAGTGCGCTCTGCGGCCATCGGAGCCGGTTCGCACAAGACGCCGCCCCGCCGGCTCCTCCCGGCGCGGCTCGGGGCGGAAGGAGGGCCGGGCCGGGCGCGGGTGGCGCTGCGGGGCCTTTACCTGAGTTAAGACCCGGCGCCCGCGCGAAGCTAAAATAACCGCCGGCCGCCATCTTCGCGAGTCCCCCGAGCGCCGCCGGCCCGTGACGTCACGGACACTCCCGGAGCTGCAGGCCCCGCCCCTTACCCGGAGTCCCTCCTCCTTCCCCAGTCAGACGCCCGCTCTCTCTTCAAGCCCCGCCCACGCCACAAGCTCCGCCCCGACTCGGAGACGGGACCTTTCTTTCAATGACTCTGCCTCCGGGGTCTCTGCCTCTCGCCCCGCCCTGCGTCGTGGCCCCGCCCCTTCCTCAGCCCGTCTGCCCGTTGACCTCTCGGAGGTGGGGTCGCTGCACCCCAGGCCGGCCGTGAAGGCGGTCTTTGAGGCTCCCCTCTCGGGAGCTGGTCCTTCGGTCCTGTGGGCTCACCTGCCCGTCCCCTTCTGCCTGCGGCCCCTCTTGGTAGAGGGTGGCTTTACCTTTTGCCCCGGTTGGGTGGGTTTGGGAGCCCTGCTCACCACCTCCTGGCTGGGTGAGGTTTTGCTGACACAGCCAAGGCCTGCATGTCCCTGCGGCGTCCCCCTGGGGGCCAGCCTTTACGTGGCGACTTCTAAAGTCCCACGCAGCACCCCAAATTCAAAACCTTGGTACCTCTAAATGGATGTTTCACAGCCATGGGCAATTTGCCCCCAGAGGACACTAGGCAATGTCGGGCGACATCTGTAGTTGTCAGGACCGACGAGGAGGGTGCTCCTGGCATGGAGTAGGTGGAGGCCAGGGACGCTGCTCAGCACGTGCAGGACAGCCAAACCACAGAGCGTGATCCAGCCACAAGGTCCGCAGTGCCAAGGGGGAGAGACCCTGGTATAAAAGTAGCTCGTTTTGAGAGATTTAATGAGCCACCTACTATGGGCTCGGCCTTTGGAGGATGCGGTACTGAGTAAAACTCACATTATACCAGACCTCCAGGAACTTAGAATCAGACAGACAGATCCTAACCAAACGTTTCATTGCAATTATGGTGCTTTTAAAATTAATAACAGCTTCCTGGAGCGATAGTTCATATACCATACAATTCACTCACTGAAAGCATGAAATTCAGTGGGTTTTAGTGGTTTTATATACACAGGGTTGTATAACCATCACCACTATCAGATTCCAGAACATCTTCATCACCCTACAAAGAAATCCCACATCCATTAAAAGTCACTCTCCCATCCCCTCCCCCAGCCCCTGGCAACCACGAACCCACTTTCGGTCTCGTGGACTGGCGCGTTCATATAAATGGAATCCTACACTGTGTGGCCTTTTGTGTCTGGCGTCTTTCACTGAGCGTGATGTGTTCAAGGTTTGCCCACGTGGTAGCGTGTGTCAGAGCCTTGATCCTTTTCATGGGTGGGTCATATTCCAGTGTGTCGATGCACCATATTTTATTTATTCATTCATCAACCGACAAGCATATGATATGTTTTTGGAAGTTGGGAACCTATAGAGTGCCAAGAGAGTATAAACCCACCAGGCCCCAAACCAGATCAGCGGTATCATGGAAGGTGTTTAAGCTGAGAGTTACATAGGAGTTACGGAGGCTGGGGGCTTCTTGGCCCAGCCAGACATTTTAACTTGTAAGACTGCCATGGGTCACATTTGTCACCTGTGACCTTGGAAGACACCAGATATTTTTCTTCAGTGGGAAGCGGTCTCTGTACAGCCACTGAGGTGACAGATTAGGTGCCAAAAGTCAAGTCCAGTTACATTACAACTGGACACTTACATTCCAAGTCCGGTTATGGCAAGCCTGATCAGGGGGACCCTTAGCTGCAGGTGAGGCCATCGGTTCCCTTAGTGCCAGGCCAGGCCAACCCAGGCAGCAATAGGGGCAGGCCAAATAAGGGTCCCTTTGTCAAGTTTTATAATTTATACTTGGTCAGGAAGTTAACTTTTACTTTCAAATATCAAATTTATTTATGAAATGTTTATTTCTTAGGTATCCTTATTTTCATAGTTTCCTTGGGATCTGTAGGCACATCATTTTTTTTCACTCCCACATTTGTGTATTTTTATTTGAATCAAATTTATTTAATAAAAATAAACACTGACAGTGAGGGCATGTTTTTTGATGGATCTTTATGATTCAAATAACAAGCTTTCAGATTTATTAATCTGTCAATTCTACCATTTTCTCCTGATAATCTGATTTTTTTCTTTATGTTTAGTATATCCATTCTCCTGTGAATCTTTGGTTTCTTATTATTTTCTTAATTTCTTATGATGAATAAATAGTTTTAGAATATTTTAATTTTTTTTGTTTAGTAATGACATATAAGGGAATGAATTTGCTTTAGAGAAGAAATTTGACTTTATCTAATTCCTTTTAGCAATTTAACTATAATGGACTTTAGTATGATTTTCTCCTCCTTTCTTTTTTAATCCTAGTTGGGGTTTGCCAATCTACTTGGAGTTTCTTGAGTCTGTGGATTGACGTATTGCACCCATTTCGGAAAATCCTCAGGCATTACACCTTCAGGGATGGCTTCTGCCCCCTTCTCTCTCCGCTCTCTCTACACACACGCACTTGTAATGAGGCTCGTCCAGCTCTGCTTCTTCTGTCTTCCTCAGGGAAGGCCCATCAGAGACTCGGATGGAAAGTCTAGTGGGTAGCTCTAGTCAAGCATGAAAGACTGTGGCAAATCCACTCGTGACCTTTGGAGGTTTCAGCTTGCTGCTTTAGCCCCCATGCCCTGCAGCTTTAAAATGATACCCGACACTGGGTAATTTATAAAGAACAGAGGTTTATTTGGCTTACGATTCTGGGACAGCTGCATCTGGCATGGGCCTCAGGCTGCTTCTACTCGTGGCGGAAAGTGGCAGCAGCTGACGAGCACAAGCAGATCACATGGTGAGAGGAAGCAAGAGAGAGAGGGGAGGTGCCAGGGTCCTTTAAACAATCAGCTCTCGCGAGAACTCATAGAGCGAGAACTCACTCATTAATCCCCCTCCCCCAGGGAGAGCATGAATCCATTCATGATGGATCCGCCCTCATGACTCAATCACTTTCCACACTGCCACATTGGAGATGAGATTTCCACATGCGCTTTGGAGGGGACGACACATCCAAAGTCCATCAGGGACCAATCAGCAGCCCTGTCCCTCTGGGGAGACATTCTGTCCGAGGCACTTTGAGACTCAGGCAGATTTTACGCTGACTTGTAGGAACCCTTGGCGTGTCTCCTCATGCTCCATGTTCTTCTCCACAACACACAGAATGTCTTGTGGAAAACACCAGCCACACCGGGAGACAGGAGGTGCTCAGTCTCCCTGGGTCCGGATTTCCAGACGTGCCTCTGGGTTTCCAACCACTCCCCAAAGTCTCAGGCCCCTCCTCAAGGCCCTCCACGACAGGAAAGCTACCACTGCCAGCTACACCTATTTTCAGCTCCCGGGATCAGTGAAGACACCCTTGAGGAAGGGGGCGAGTGGAGAAGCATCTGGAGGACTGGACGGGGGTCTTTGGAGGAGGTTTGTGGGATGAGAAAGTCTGGGGCAGAGCTGTGAGGAGTCTGGAAAGGGACTGTGAAGTGACACACTTTTCTCTGCTGTCCATTCCTCGCCCACCTCCTGAGCCCTGGGTCCTGAGGCCCCAGGTCAGGGGTTGAACGGGAACAGGAGGGTCCAGGGCGGGGGCTGGAGAACGGCCTCCCTGCTCTGCCAGGTGCCTCAGATTCTGTGACGGCCACCGTGAAGGGTCACACAGAAGCTGCATGGGCACCGAGTGACAGCCCCGCCCCTTTCCCCCAGGGGCCCCTCCCTGGGGTGGGCGGGGCCGGCTTTCATTGTGACCCCACCCTTCCCTGGGTTCTGGCCACGCCCCCATTCCGTCCATCTTTCTCATCCACCAATGGGCTGTGAGCATTGGGGCCACGCCCACCTACCTGTTGCCTAGCACCGGCCGCTCCCAGCTGCTCTGGCTCAGTCGCTGGTCCGTGCCTTAGCTGGAGGGAGTGACTGTCCAGTGCTTAGCCATGATAAGGCGGAAGTACCCCTTTCCTTTTCCCTGCCCCGAAATGTCGGAGGAAATCCGACAGGAGAAATTGGCGAGGGCCAAGAAGAAGGTATAACATGCTGGGTCGCATCCCCAGAGCCAGCCCGAGGCCCCTCCTATGGTGGGACAGGGGCAGGACTCGGTGTCACTTCTGAGGCACACGGGGATTGCCCCTCTGTGCCTCTTGACTCCCCCCACCAAAGTCTTCTCAGCCATCCCTGCCCCCTCAGCTGCCCAGACCCTGCCCTTGCCGGCTGTCCCCGGGTGACTTTGGCCAGTAAGGTTACTTCCAGGGCTCCCCACCTGGACTCAGCCCTGGCCTCCTGCTACCCCAAACCAGACCTTCCTGGGCTCCCTGGGTCCCCTGCGTTCCCGTCTCCAAGGACCTCGGTCCTGGCTCTGTGCTCCACTTCCCCACAGTGTTGCAGTGACTCTGACATTGGTAGGAAGGAGTGGAATGTTGTCACCTCACAATCCCATTCCAAACTGTCCCAATCCCCCTGGGAGGTGTCACAATCCCTCAGGAACTGTCAGTACTGCCTGGGAGGTTTCTGGTTCCCCTTCCCCCCTTTACTTAGACATTGCCTACCTAAAAAGCCTGCACTTCACCAGTGAGCTCAAAATGTTGACAGTATCTCTGGGTGACCATTGGGAGAACGGGTTCGGTTTGGTTTTTTCCTGGGTTTCTACTCTCTAGAGACACTTAACAATTGATTTCTGAGTCTGGATCTCACCTTAGAATTCCCTAGGATTCTGGGACCAGAGCACCTTTCAGTCACTACTCTCTGGAGGGAGATGTGCTTATCTTCTGTGGGATAAATCCTGGGCAACTGAACTTCACAGCTTGAATCTCGCCCAGATCCTGTCAATCTGGGGTGCCACAGGACTCAGGGGGCCTCTTTCTGAAGCATCAGATTTGCTTGATTCTTTTGAAAGAGAAAAATCCTCTTAATGTACTTAGGGGTGACATTCACCTGGATTTGTAAGCTCATAATGGATTTCTCTGAAATGATGCTTGGGTTGTCCTCTTTTTGTGAGGTCCCCAGATCCCTAGGGGTGTGCCCTCATGACTTCTGCCATTAGGGTACATTGACATAAACGTTTGAGAAGTACTGGGGTGCAGCTCTCAAAGCTCTGTGAGGGAGGGCCCCGATGTCTGATTTGTATTTGGCCCGCCAGCAGCTGCTGATTCATGACAAAGCCCCAGAAGACTGAAGTTCAATTCCATTCTTGCCTTTTTCTAATCATGCTATCGGTCCATTTCTTCAGCCATTTGGTGATCATGACAACACCTTATAGGGTTGCTGGTGGCATTAAATCAGATGGTACAAGTAAGAATACTTTGTAAAAACTGTAAAGTAGGTGACAAACATAGGGGCTTCCACATCTCCTGAATATTACGGCTTTTCCTTTTCACAGTTAAGAGAGTTCCAACAAAAAAGGGGCCTAACTGGCAGTAGGCCCCAGCCCAGCACTTGTGGGAGGTGCCAGTCACCTCAGGAGGTGAGTGTTGGCTGGTCAGGCTCCTGGGAACGGGGGCCTCAAGGGGCAGTAGGGGGTAATGGTAATGACCATGGAAGAAGTGTCAGGGACTGGGTAAGAAGTCTGGGTTTGAATCCTATGTCTCCCTCTGCTCGGGATATGACATAGGACTCTTCTCTGAGTTTCTCCCTTGAAGCTGTGCACACAGATGGAGCACGAGCGTGGCTGTCTCATTGGATCCTGCTGCAGGAAGCACAGGATGATGTTGACAACACCAAGGCCCAGGGCTCAATCCCTGTACTGGCCACCACCAAAAAAAAAAAAAAAGTGCAGGATAAGAGCTGCTTGGGAGGGGAGGGATGATTGGGAAGTGAGACCTTGAGAAGTGGGCACAGAGGGGCTACAGGAAGAGGGCTGGTCAAGGTTAGGAAGAAAGGACAGCAGAGGGCTTAGCCATTGAGGGGCAGAGCACCTCCATGTGTGCTCTCATCTCTTCCAGCCCCCATCATCCATCACTGGGGAGGCCTTGAGGACTTCAACTGACATTAAGGAGCTGGAGGTAAGTGCCCTCCAGGCCAGCCCCCAACCACCTCCCATGCTGGGGGCTGGGGAACCCCTTGCCAACTGAGACAGCCGACACCCAGTGTTGACAACACCAAGGCCCAGGGCTCAATCCCTGTACTGGCCACCAGCAAAAAAAAAAAAAAAGTGCAGGATGAGAGGTGCTCGGGAGCGGAGGGACGGTGAGGAAGTGAGACCTTGAGAAGTGGGCACAGAGGGGCTACAGGAGGAGGGCCTGGTCCAGGTTAGGAAGAAAGGACAGCAGAGGGCTTAGCCATTGAGGGGCAGAGCATCTCCATGCGTGCTCTCATCTCTTCCAGCCCCCATCATCCATCACTGGGGAGGCCTTGAGGACTTCAACTGACATTAAGGAGCTGGAGGTAAGTGCCCTCCAGGCCAGTCCCCAACCACCTCCCATGCTGGGGGCTGGGGGCCCCGCTGCCAGCGGAAACAGCCAACACCCCCTCCCCTAATGATCGCTCTCTCTACCTCTCCCCCAACCCTCCTCCAACTCCTCCTCTCTTCACGTGCCACAGAGCCGGTGCCTAGTTCTGCAGGCAGTCCTGGACTCCACCTATGCAGTAAAGAAATATATAGAGAGTGTGGTGCAGGAACTGGTAAGAGTCCAGTGGGGTCCCCTGGTTCCACGCTGCCAATCCTGGGCTCCAATTTCCCCTTGGGGCTTTGAAGAAAAGGGGCTGGGGGTTCCCGTGCCAAGGGAGAATGGGGTGCTCGGTGGCCTAGTTCTCAGCAGGAGGGACCCCAGACCATGCAGCATGGCTCTTCCTGTTGCTGACCTGCCTGCCCACTCTCTTTTCTCCAGACACCCCTGCTTGAGTCCTTGCCGCATGGGCTCTGGGCTGTTGCCCTGTTGGAAACACTAGGCTGACAGTTGTCAGGAGCCCTGTGTTCCCACCCTAACTTAGTTCCTGCTTTGCTTGGTCTTTGGTTTTGGACAAGCCACCTCTCCTGCCTGGGCTTGAGTGTCCTGAGATAGAATTAGAGGGTGTCAAAGGTCCCTTGCAGCTCTAAGAATGAAAGATTTCTAGGCACACATGAGACATCAGGGAGACAGGGATCTTGCCTGCCCTTTTCATTCCTGGATCCCTGCTATTAAGATCAGTCCCTGTCCTTAGTGTGTGGTTCATGGTGAATACATGCACCCTTGTGAATCACAAGCTGGGAGAAGGGTAGTCTTTCCTTTCTCAGCCTCCATTTCTAGAGGTTTCTGTGGTTGTCATGTAAAGAGAATCAGGATTCAGATGTTCAGCTCTGAATCCAACAAAGACCCCAATTCTCTTTCCTTGGGAGTTCAAGGACAGTTTGTCCATTTGCGTCCCCATAGGGTCTGAGAGCTTTTCCTTGAAAATCCATTCCTGGCCCCACCACTTCCCAGTCTGGGGAATGAACCTGAGGGGACAACCTCAGTCACCTTCCCGTGACTCTCCACATGGAAAACCTGGCACCAGGAAACTGGATGAAGTGGAAAGAGGGACATGATTTCTTTGTTCGCTCCTTCCATGTCTGACGGGTTTGGGGACAGACTGAGATGGAGAGGCCGCAGGCTCGTCCTGCCCACTCCCAACCTGGAGAAGGCTCCCCCCTGCACCCCACCCTCAGCACCACGGGGTCCCCGAGGATCTGGTCTCCCTGGTGGGCCTGTCCTGGGCCATTGGTGGCATTCCTGGGGCCCGTCCCTTGCTGTTCCATCTCTGCCTCCCTGGTAAGAGATGTTTCTTTCCTCTTCCTACAGAAGGAGAGTCCGTGTCAGCAGCTGGACTCCCTGCGGGAACAACTGCAGGTGAGTGGACTCTATGGCATCCCTCATGTGCCCTAGAGAACCTTCCTGTCCCTCTCTCACCACCTGTTTGGCTTTTCTCCCAAAGGCTCAGATTCGGACCAATGCCATCTTAAAGTCCGAAAAGGAAGAGATGGAGAGAGCCCTGGCCGATGCTCGTCAGGAAGCCCGGCAGAAAGCAGGTGTGGATCTGGGCAGCCTTCCTCCCTCAACCTGGTGCCTTGGCAGGCCTTCAGGGGAGTCCTTTGGGTTCCATCTTGACCTCTGTCATTCCAGGAGAATGTCAACATCTGCGGACCTGCCTGGACTCCCGGGAAAAAGAGATCCAACAGCTGCAGGGGAGTCTGACCGCCTTCTCCACAGGGCAGGAGGACGCCGAGAGGGTGAGTCCAGCCACCTGCCCTCACGCTTGCGCCTCCGCCCCCAGGGGGAAAAATGGGCTTAGAGAATTAGATAGACCTGGATGTTCACATCCCGGCTGTACGTGATCTTAGCACTTAACCTCTAATACCTTGCATTTCATCTACAAAATGGAGCTAACGATAGTAACTCCCTCCTGTGGTGGTTGTGAGGATTCGATGGATTGTTAGCACGGTGCCTGGTGCCGCACGCAATACAGAGTCAGACCATGGTGATGACAGTCCTAACAATGGCAACGTGACAGGCTATCCCTGGGCCTCCGTCGGCCAGCTGTCAATCAGATCTCTTTCCCTGCCTCTTCCACCCTTACTGAGGTCTTGGGAAAAGCAACTGAGAACATGGGCTTGGAAATGCCTTGAAAAAGGTGTCAAGTGTGATTCAGGGGGAGGAAAGGTCACCGCTGAACGGTTGCTGTAGGTGTCGGTGTTCGTGTGCCCCGACTCCATCTTCTCCCTGCCGAATCCTGACTTTGCCTTTCTGTATTTGCAGTCCTACCGCAACCTCAAGAGCGAGCGAGATGCCCTCTTCCTTCAGCTGGAGGACAACAAGTAGGAGGGGGACGGTGGGTGGCAGGTCTGGGGGGTCCTCGGCACGGGTGATGTGGTGGGAGGTGGGAGGGTAGAGGTGAGCACGATGAGGGCGACGCACAGGTTTGGACACGTGCAGAGCCAAGCTGTGGCCCCAGCTGTGCCAGTGACTCGTGTGTGGCCTCAGGCAATTCATGTCCTCTCTGTGGACAGGCACTTGAGAGTCCAGGTGTCCCCTTCCCATGCCATAGTCCTCTGGTTGTGTGGCAAAGTCAGTGCATTGATGGCAAAAGTCGTCCTTTCTGTTCCTCGTTCTTTACATTCTCCACCACCTCTGGCCACAGGAACAACTATGAAGTCCTCAAGGCCCAGCAGGCCCAGCTGAAGGGCAAGATTCGCGTCCTTGAAATGGAGAAGGCGGCCTTACAGGTCCAGGCGAAAACGCTCGCAACATCCAAGCTCCTGCCAAACCAAGTGAGTGGCTGCAGCCCAGGGGGTTGGTTTTATGGTTGTGGGGTAGAGAGGAAGGTGGCAGCCTGTCCCTCCTGCAGCCACTCCTTACACGGCTTATGCCCCTGTGCTCTGGGCAGGTGCACACTTCAAGCTGAGCTGCAGGCTCGCGTCATCGGGCTGGCGTGTCACCCATTCTGCCTGCGTGTCCTCCGCACTCACCCCCTGGGCCTTTGTTCCCCCACCTCTAAAATGGGGTGCTGGAGACCTCACACGAAATGGTACAGGGAGGGCCCCCTGTGTGCCTGTGCCGTGCCCCTTCCCTGTGCCGTGGGTCTCCGGCTGCATCAGGTGGCCACCGACTGCTTCTCTCCATCCAGACCAATTAGAACATGGAGGTCCCCAGTGCACTGCATTCAGGGCAGCACGTGAAGATGGAGCTGGCTGAGAAGTTGGGCCAGCTTCGTGAGAAGCTGGGAGACCTAAAGGAGATGGGAATCGCTGCCCCATTCAGGAAGGGCTAGGAGACAGGCACCAGCCTCTGAGGGGGGTTCCAGAGCCAGCACAGAGGCAGCTCCAGCCTGGGGGACAGGTGACCCCAGTCATGCACTGCAGTCCTCTGACTATTCATTGCTCCCTTCCTTCTGACCACACAGCTGCCGCAGAACATACAGAAATGCCAGGAGAACCAAGGCTTCAGCAACAATCTCTGCTTTCCATTGTTTTATCGAGCAGAAAAGTATTGTGACAGTAACATCATGGACATCTGAGATGTGGGGCCCAGGGCTCTGCCCCCTCCCAGTTCCTGCTACCCTGTCCTTGCCACCATGTCTCTGCCACCCTCTTCCTTCCACCCTGCCCTGCCACCCTGTCTCTGCCACCCTGTCCCTGCCACTCCTTCCCAGTCACCCTTTTATCATGTTAAGACCCCTGTTCTTTAAAAAAAAAAACGAAAAATCCAAAAAAAACAAAAAAAGGAAAAAAGGAAAAAAAAACTTAAAAAAGGAAAAAAACAAAAAAAAGAAGACAGCACCCAGAAAACACTGAAAAGAAGAAGACAATGCCCTGAAAATACTCAAAAGAAGACAACATCCAGAGAACACCCAAAAAAAGACAACACCCGGAGAACATCCTAAAGATGATAGCACCCAGAAAACCCCCAAAAGAAGAAAACACTGAGAAAACACCGAAAAGAAGAGAACACCCAAAAGACGATGACATGCAGAAAATACTCGAAAGAAGATATCCAGAAAACACCAAAAAGAAGAAAACACACAACCCAGAAAAAAAAACACACAGAAGAAAACACCCCCCAAAAAGGAAGAAAACATTTACAAAAAGAATAAAACCCAAACATAAAGAAACAAAACCCAAAAGAAGACAACCCCAACAAAAAGAGAACCCCAACAGAAAGAAGAAAAATCCCCCCAAAATAAGAAAACCCTAACAAAAAGCAGAAACCACCCCACATGAAGGAAACCCCAACAAAAATAAAACCCCACTGATAAGAAGATAACCTCTCAGAAAAGAAACCGCCCAAAAGAAAACTGGAAAAGTAGAACCCCCCCAGAAGAAGAAAACAGCAACAAAGCGAAAAAAACCCACAATAAAAGAAGAATCCCACAAGAAGAAAAACCCCAGTAAAAAGAAGAAAGTGCCAGCAATAGGAAGCCCCAAAGAAGAAATTCCCAATGAAAAGAACAAAACCCTAACAAAAAGAAGAAACACCCCCCACAAAAAAGAAAAGTCTCTACAAAGAAGAAAAACCTCTGAAAAGAAGAAAAACTTCCAGAAAAGAAAACCTCAACAAAAAGAAGAAACCATGCACCCCAAAAAGAGAACCCCCAAAGAAGGAAATCCTAACAAAAAGAAAAACCCCGTAAAAGAAAAAAACACCCAAATAGAAAAAACTCCAATAGAAAGAAGAAAACCCCCCATGAAAACAAGAAAACCCCCCAAAAAGCCCCAAAAGAAGAAACCCCCAAAGACGAAAACCCCAACAAAAGGAAAACTCCAAAAGAGAAGCCCCCAAAAAGAAAACCCCCCAAAAGAAGAAAACCAAAAACTCCCCGAGAAGTAAACTCCCACAAAAAGAAAAACCCTGCAAAAAAAAAATCCACACAGAAGAAAACCCTAACAATAAATAAATAAATAAATAAATAAATAAAAGTCCAAAAGAAGAAACCCCCTAAAAAATGTACAAAAATGTACAGAAATATACAAAAATCAAAAAATGCAAAACAGACAAACAACAGCAACAACAACAACAACAACAAAAAAAACAGGAAAAATACTAAAAGAGAGATAAAGAAAAAAAAAAAAAAACCGTAAAAGAAAAACCAAAAATAAATATGTAAGAAAACAAAAAGAAAAAAGAAAGAAAGAAAGAAAGTAGCAGGGTGCCCTCACCAGTAGTCCAGCCTCAGGGACCCATAGGGGAAGACCAGTAAAATTGGTCCCTTGGGCAGGCCAGTCAGGGGGCCCCTTAATGCTGGGGCAGGCCAAGGAAGCACTTGGGGCAGGCCTGGCAGGCCCTTAGCGGAAGGGGGCCCTTAGCAGTGGGGGGGTCCTGAATAGTAGGTCGGGCCATGGA
The DNA here is from genome assembly GCF_027409185.1 of Cynocephalus volans. Taxonomy (NCBI): domain Eukaryota; kingdom Metazoa; phylum Chordata; class Mammalia; order Dermoptera; family Cynocephalidae; genus Cynocephalus; species Cynocephalus volans. Next base: position 93,955,577 of record NC_084469.1, on the reverse strand, counting down.
GGCCCTGAGTGACAAGTAGGCTAGAACAGGGGTCCATAGTGCCAGGCCAGGGGGCCCCTAGGTGGCCAGACCAGGCCAAGGAAGCACTTGGGGCAGGCCTGGCAGGCTCTTAGCAGAAGGGGGCCGTTAGCACCAATCAAGCCAAGGGGGCCCTGAGGTAGGCCATTCGAGGGGAGTCCTTAGTGGAAAGGCAGTCCAGAGAGTTGGCTGGGGGGGGGGAGGCACTTAGCAATGTTTTATCATTTATACTTGGCCAGAAAATTTTCTTTTTCATTCAAGTATCAAACTTATTCATAAAATATCTATTTTAATAATTATCCTTATTTTTGTAGTTTCTTCAGAATCTACTTTACGTTTTTCTCCACTCCCACATTTGTGTATTTTTATTTGAGTCATATTTATTTAATTAAAATAAAGACTGAAAGTGAATACATGGTTTTTGTTTGATTTTTATTTTTCAGATAAACAGCTTTCAGATTTATTAGTCTGTCAATTCTGTCATTTCCCCTCTCTGGATCATTTGATTTCATTTTTCTGTGTGTGTTCAGTATATCCATTCTCCTGTGAATCTTAGGTTTGTCGTGATTTTCTTATGATGAATAAGTAGTTCTAGAATAGTTTGATATTTATTATGTAATCATGACATATACGGGTGGGAATTTGCTTTAGAAAAGAAATTTGACTTTATCTCCTTCGTTTCAGCAATTTAACTACGATGGACTTTAGTATGATTTTTTCTTTTCTTTTTTATTCCCAGTTGGGGTTTGGTTCTTCAATCTGTGGATTGACGTATTATACCCATTTTGGAAACCCTCCATGTCAGTGACACGATGACACCCACCCAGAGGGTCCTCATGGGACCTGAGTAGGCGGGTCAAGGGCCCTCACTGTGGGTGCATCTGCAGACTGAACCGAGATGGGGTCCGGCCCCGTGGGGGACACACATACATACCGGGGCCACCCGAACGCGTCGTAGTGGGCCACGATGATGATGGTGGGAAGGTCCTCTCCACCCAGCCCCGTCAGCCGCCCCTGTGGAGACACAGCCTGTGAATGGCCAGCAGGGCCTGAGGCTGCCCCCAGGCCTTGCCACTCCTGGTTCCCACTCGGTGGGAAGACAGAGCAGGGAGTGACCCGAGTGTGGGTCTGGAAGACCCCTCCTGCAGCGGCCACATGGAGCAAGGACTGCCCTTGTTCTGACACCTTCTGGGGCACCAGATCCCCACGTGAAGCTCTTGCCGCAGACTCTGGGAGCCCCAGGGAACTCCCCCAGGGAAGAGGTGGATGCCAGGGAGGAACCCACCCAGGCCCCCTGTTCTACTCACAAAGTGTTAACAAAAGAGGGGGGAGATGTGATGAAAACAACTTTCCTGTAGGAAAGAGATCAGGCCCCTCACCCCAGCACTTGGGCTCTCCCAGATCTGTGCCCACCCTATTCTGCTCTAGCTGGGGGGCCAATAAACTTCCCATAAAGGGCCCCTCATCACCAGGGGTCAGCTCCCGCCCCTCCCCCATCATCAGGGGTCAGCTCCCACCCCTTCCCCATCACCAGGGGTCAGTTCCCGCCCCTCCCCATCAGGGGTCAGCTCCCGCCGCTCCCCCATCATCAGGGGTCAGCTCCCGCCCCTCCCCCGCCTCCTCCCCATCATCAGGGCTCAGCTCCCGCCCCCCGTCCAGCATCAGGGGTCAGTTCCCGCCCCTCCCCCATCAGGGGTCAGCTCGCGCCCCTCCCCCGCCTCCTCCCCATCATCAGGGGTCAGCTCGCGCCCCTCCCCCGCCCGGCCGGGCGCCCTCCCGTCTGTCTCCTGTCCCTGCTTCAGCTGGCGCCGGAGCCTCCTCGGGGCGGTCCCCTCAGGGACTGACTTCCACCCGCACGGTTCGGGCTCCATTCCCCCCACAGGCCCGGCGCCCGCTCCCACGTCAGGAGCCCCTTCTTGCCCCCCGTGACAGACACGAGTGCGCTCTGCGGCCATCGGAGCCGGTTCGCACAAGACGCCGCCCCGCCGGCTCCTCGCGGCGCGGCTCGGGGCGGAAGGAGGGCCGGGCCGGGCGCGGGCGGCGCTGCGGGGCCTTTACCTGAGTTAAGACCCGGCGCCCGCGCGAAGCTAAAATAACCGCCGGCCGCCATCTTCGCGAGTCCCCCGAGCGCCGCCGGCCCGTGACGTCACGGACACTCCCGGAGCTGCAGGCCCCGCCCCTTACCCGGAGTCCCTCCTCCTTCCCCAGTCAGACGCCCGCTCTCTCTTCAAGCCCCGCCCACGCCACAAGCTCCGCCCCGACTCGGAGACGGGACCTTTCTTTCAATGACTCTGCCTCCGGGGTCTCTGCCTCTCGCCCCGCCCTGCGTCGTGGCCCCGCCCCTTCCTCAGCCCGTCTTCCCGTTGACCTCTCGGATGTGGGGTCGCTGCACCCCAGGCCGGCCGTGAAGGCGGTCTTTGAGGCTCCCCTCTCGGGAGCTGGTCCTTCGGTCCTGTGGGCTCACCTGCCCGTCCCCTTCTGCCTGCGGCCCCTCTTGGTAGAGGGTGGCTTTACCTTTTGCCCCCGTCGGGTGGGTTTGGGAGCCCTGCTCACCACCTCCTGGCTGGGTGAGGTTTTGCTGACACAGCCAAGGCCTGCATGTCCCTGCGGCGTCCCCCTGGGGGCCAGCCTTTACGTGGCGACTTCTAAAGTCCCACGCAGCACCCCAAATTCAAAACCTTGGTACCTCTAAATGGATGTTTCACAGCCATGGGCAATTTGCCCCCAGAGGACACTAGGCAATGTCGGGCGACATCTGTAGTTGTCAGGACCGACGAGGAGGGTGCTCCTGGCATGGAGTAGGTGGAGGCCAGGGACGCTGCTCAGCACGTGCAGGACAGCCAAACCACAGAGCGTGATCCAGCCACAAGGTCCGCAGTGCCAAGGGGGAGAGACCCTGGTATAAAAGTAGCTCGTTTTGAGAGATTTAATGAGCCACCTACTATGGGCTCGGCCTTTGGAGGATGCGGTACTGAGTAAAACTCACATTATACCAGACCTCCAGGAACTTAGAATCAGACAGACAGATCCTAACCAAACGTTTCATTGCAATTATGGTGCTTTTAAAATTAATAACAGCTTCCTGGAGCGATAGTTCATATACCATACAATTCACTCACTGAAAGCATGAAATTCAGTGGGTTTTAGTGGTTTTATATACACAGGGTTGTATAACCATCACCACTATCAGATTCCAGAACATCTTCATCACCCTACAAAGAAATCCCACATCCATTAAAAGTCACTCTCCCATCCCCTCCCCCAGCCCCTGGCAACCACGAACCCACTTTCGGTCTCGTGGACTGGCGCGTTCATATAAATGGAATCCTACACTGTGTGGCCTTTTGTGTCTGGCGTCTTTCACTGAGCGTGATGTGTTCAAGGTTTGCCCACGTGGTAGCGTGTGTCAGAGCCTTGATCCTTTTCATGGGTGGGTCATATTCCAGTGTGTCGATGCACCATATTTTATTTATTCATTCATCAACCGACAAGCATATGATATGTTTTTGGAAGTTGGGAACCTATAGAGTGCCAAGAGAGTATAAACCCACCAGGCCCCAAACCAGATCAGCGGTATCATGGAAGGTGTTTAAGCTGAGAGTTACATAGGAGTTACGGAGGCTGGGGGCTTCTTGGCCCAGCCAGACATTTTAACTTGTAAGACTGCCATGGGTCACATTTGTCACCTGTGACCTTGGAAGACACCAGATATTTTTCTTCAGTGGGAAGCGGTCTCTGTACAGCCACTGAGGTGACAGATTAGGTGCCAAAAGTCAAGTCCAGTTACATTACAACTGGACACTTACATTCCAAGTCCGGTTATGGCAAGCCTGATCAGGGGGACCCTTAGCTGCAGGTGAGGCCATCGGTTCCCTTAGTGCCAGGCCAGGCCAACCCAGGCAGCAATAGGGGCAGGCCAAATAAGGGTCCCTTTGTCAAGTTTTATAATTTATACTTGGTCAGGAAGTTAACTTTTACTTTCAAATATCAAATTTATTTATGAAATGTTTATTTCTTAGGTATCCTTCTTTTCATAGTTTCCTTGGGATCTGTAGGCACATCATTTTTTTTCACTCCCACATTTGTGTATTTTTATTTGAATCAAATTTATTTAATAAAAATAAACACTGACAGTGAGGGCATGTTTTTTGATGGATCTTTATGATTCAAATAACAAGCTTTCAGATTTATTAATCTGTCAATTCTACCATTTTCTCCTGATAATCTGATTTTTTTCTTTATGTTTAGTATATCCATTCTCCTGTGAATCTTTGGTTTCTTATTATTTTCTTAATTTCTTATGATGAATAAATAGTTTTAGAATATTTTAATTTTTTTTGTTTAGTAATGACATATAAGGGAATGAATTTGCTTTAGAGAAGAAATTTGACTTTATCTAATTCCTTTTAGCAATTTAACTATAATGGACTTTAGTATGATTTTCTCCTCCTTTCTTTTTTAATCCTAGTTGGGGTTTGCCAATCTACTTGGAGTTTCTTGAGTCTGTGGATTGACGTATTGCACCCATTTCGGAAAATCCTCAGGCATTACACCTTCAGGGATGGCTTCTGCCGCCTTCTCTCTCCGCTCTCTCTACACACACGCAGTTGTAATGAGGCTCGTCCAGCTCTGCTTCTTCTGTCTTCCTCAGGGAAGGCCCATCAGAGACTCGGATGGAAAGTCTAGTGGGTAGCTCTAGTCAAGCATGAAAGACTGTGGCAAATCCACTCGTGACCTTTGGAGGTTTCAGCTTGCTGCTTTAGCCCCCATGCCCTGCAGCTTTAAAATGATACCCGACACTGGGTAATTTATAAAGAACAGAGGTTTATTTGGCTTACGATTCTGGGACAGCTGCATCTGGCATGTTCCTCAGGCTGCTTCTACTCGTGGCGGAAAGTGGCAGCAGCTGACGAGCACAAGCAGATCACATGGTGAGAGGAAGCAAGAGAGAGAGAGGGGAGGTGCCAGGGTCCTTTAAACAATCAGCTCTCACGAGAACTCATAGAGCGAGAACTCACACATTAATCCCCCTCCCCCAGGGAGAGCATGAATCCATTCATGATGGATTCGCCCTCATGACTCAATCACTTTCCACACTGCCACATTGGAGATGAGATTTCCACATGCGCTTTGGAGGGGACGACACATCCAAAGTCCATCAGGGACCAATCAGCAGCCCTGACCCTCTGGGGAAACATTCTGTCCCAGGCACTTTGACACTCAGGCAGATTTTACGCTGACTTGTAGGAACCCTTGGCGTGTCTCCTCATGCTCCATGTTCTTCTCCACAACACACAGAATGTCTTGTGGAAAACACCAGCCACACCGGGAGACATGAGGTGCTCAGTTTCCCTGGGTCCGGGTTTCCAGACGTGCCTCTGGGTTTCCAACCGCTCCCCAAAGTCTCAGGCCCCTCCTCAAGGCCTTCCCCGACAGGAAAGCTACCGCTGCCAGCTACACCTATTTTCAGCTCCCGGGATCAGTGAAGACACCCTTGAGGAAGGGGGCGAGTGGAGAGGCACCTGGAGGACTGGACGGGGGTCTTTGGAGGAGGTTTGTGGGATGAGAAAGTCTGGGGCAGAGCTGTGAGGAGTCTGGAAAGGGACCGTGAAGTGACACACTTTTCCCTGCTGTCCATTCCTCGCCCACCTCCTGAGCCCTGGGTCCTGAGGCCCCAGGTCAGGGGTTGAACGGGAACAGGAGGGTCCAGGGCGGGGGCTGGAGAACGGCCTCTCTGCTCTGCCAGGTGCCTCAGATTCTGTGACGGCCACCGTGAAGGGTCACACAGAAGCTGCATGGGCACCGAGTGACAGCCCCGCCCCTTTCCCCCAGGGGCCCCTCCCTGGGGTGGGCGGGGCCGGCTTTCATTGTGACCCCACCCTTCCCTGGGTTCTGGCCACGCCCCCATTCCGTCCATCTTTCTCATCCACCAATGGGCTGTGAGCATTGGGGCCACGCCCACCTACCTGTTGCCTAGCACCGGCCGCTCCCAGCTGCTCTGGCTCAGTCGCTGGTCCGTGCCTTAGCTGGAGGGAGTGACTGTCCAGTGCTTAGCCATGATAAGGCGGAAGTACCCCTTTCCTTTTCCCTGCCCCGAAATGTCGGAGGAAATCCGACAGGAGAAATTGGCGAGGGCCAAGAAGAAGGTATAACATGCTGGGTCGCATCCCCAGAGCCAGCCCGAGGCCCCTCCTATGGTGGGACAGGGGCAGGACTCGGTGTCACTTCTGAGGCACACGGGGATTGCCCCTCTGTGCCTCTTGACTCCCCCCACCAAAGTCTTCTCAGCCATCCCTGCCCCCTCAGCTGCCCAGACCCTGCCCTTGCCGGCTGTCCCCGGGTGACTTTGGCCAGTAAGGTTACTTCCAGGGCTCCCCACCTGGACTCAGCCCTGGCCTCCTGCTACCCCAAACCAGACCTTCCTGGGCTCCCTGGGTCCCCTGCGTTCCCGTCTCCAAGGACCTCGGTCCTGGCTCTGTGCTCCACTTCCCCACAGTGTTGCAGTGACTCTGACATTGGTAGGAAGGAGTGGAATGTTGTCACCTCACAATCCCATTCCAAACTGTCCCAATCCCCCTGGGAGGTGTCACAATCCCTCAGGAACTGTCAGTACTGCCTGGGAGGTTTCTGGTTCCCCTTCCCCCCTTTACTTAGACATTGCCTACCTAAAAAGCCTGCACTTCACCAGTGAGCTCAAAATGTTGACAGTATCTCTGGGTGACCATTGGGAGAACGGGTTCGGTTTGGTTTTTTCCTGGGTTTCTACTCTCTAGAGACACTTAACAATTGATTTCTGAGTCTGGATCTCACCTTAGAATTCCCTAGGATTCTGGGACCAGAGCACCTTTCAGTCACTACTCTCTGGAGGGAGATGTGCTTATCTTCTGTGGGATAAATCCTGGGCAACTGAACTTCACAGCTTGAATCTCGCCCAGATCCTGTCAATCTGGGGTGCCACAGGACTCAGGGGGCCTCTTTCTGAAGCATCAGATTTGCTTGATTCTTTTGAAAGAGAAAAATCCTCTTAATGTACTTAGGGGTGACATTCACCTGGATTTGTAAGCTCATAATGGATTTCTCTGAAATGATGCTTGGGTTGTCCTCTTTTTGTGAGGTCCCCAGATCCCTAGGGGTGTGCCCTCATGACTTCTGCCATTAGGGTACATTGACATAAACGTTTGAGAAGTACTGGGGTGCAGCTCTCAAAGCTCTGTGAGGGAGGGCCCCGATGTCTGATTTGTATTTGGCCCGCCAGCAGCTGCTGATTCATGACAAAGCCCCAGAAGACTGAAGTTCAATTCCATTCTTGCCTTTTTCTAATCATGCTATCGGTCCATTTCTTCAGCCATTTGGTGATCATGACAACACCTTATAGGGTTGCTGGTGGCATTAAATCAGATGGTACAAGTAAGAATACTTTGTAAAAACTGTAAAGTAGGTGACAAACATAGGGGCTTCCACATCTCCTGAATATTACGGCTTTTCCTTTTCACAGTTAAGAGAGTTCCAACAAAAAAGGGGCCTAACTGGCAGTAGGCCCCAGCCCAGCACTTGTGGGAGGTGCCAGTCACCTCAGGAGGTGAGTGTTGGCTGGTCAGGCTCCTGGGAACGGGGGCCTCAAGGGGCAGTAGGGGGTAATGGTAATGACCATGGAAGAAGTGTCAGGGACTGGGTAAGAAGTCTGGGTTTGAATCCTATGTCTCCCTCTGCTCGGGATATGACATAGGACTCTTCTCTGAGTTTCTCCCTTGAAGCTGTGCACACAGATGGAGCACGAGCGTGGCTGTCTCATTGGATCCTGCTGCAGGAAGCACAGGATGATGTTGACAACACCAAGGCCCAGGGCTCAATCCCTGTACTGGCCACCACCAAAAAAAAAAAAAAAGTGCAGGATAAGAGCTGCTTGGGAGGGGAGGGATGATTGGGAAGTGAGACCTTGAGAAGTGGGCACAGAGGGGCTACAGGAAGAGGGCTGGTCAAGGTTAGGAAGAAAGGACAGCAGAGGGCTTAGCCATTGAGGGGCAGAGCACCTCCATGTGTGCTCTCATCTCTTCCAGCCCCCATCATCCATCACTGGGGAGGCCTTGAGGACTTCAACTGACATTAAGGAGCTGGAGGTAAGTGCCCTCCAGGCCAGCCCCCAACCACCTCCCATGCTGGGGGCTGGGGAACCCCTTGCCAACTGAGACAGCCGACACCCAGTGTTGACAACACCAAGGCCCAGGGCTCAATCCCTGTACTGGCCACCAGCAAAAAAAAAAAAAAAGTGCAGGATGAGAGGTGCTCGGGAGCGGAGGGACGGTGAGGAAGTGAGACCTTGAGAAGTGGGCACAGAGGGGCTACAGGAGGAGGGCCTGGTCCAGGTTAGGAAGAAAGGACAGCAGAGGGCTTAGCCATTGAGGGGCAGAGCATCTCCATGCGTGCTCTCATCTCTTCCAGCCCCCATCATCCATCACTGGGGAGGCCTTGAGGACTTCAACTGACATTAAGGAGCTGGAGGTAAGTGCCCTCCAGGCCAGTCCCCAACCACCTCCCATGCTGGGGGCTGGGGGCCCCGCTGCCAGCGGAAACAGCCAACACCCCCTCCCCTAATGATCGCTCTCTCTACCTCTCCCCCAACCCTCCTCCAACTCCTCCTCTCTTCACGTGCCACAGAGCCGGTGCCTAGTTCTGCAGGCAGTCCTGGACTCCACCTATGCAGTAAAGAAATATATAGAGAGTGTGGTGCAGGAACTGGTAAGAGTCCAGTGGGGTCCCCTGGTTCCACGCTGCCAATCCTGGGCTCCAATTTCCCCTTGGGGCTTTGAAGAAAAGGGGCTGGGGGTTCCCGTGCCAAGGGAGAATGGGGTGCTCGGTGGCCTAGTTCTCAGCAGGAGGGACCCCAGACCATGCAGCATGGCTCTTCCTGTTGCTGACCTGCCTGCCCACTCTCTTTTCTCCAGACACCCCTGCTTGAGTCCTTGCCGCATGGGCTCTGGGCTGTTGCCCTGTTGGAAACACTAGGCTGACAGTTGTCAGGAGCCCTGTGTTCCCACCCTAACTTAGTTCCTGCTTTGCTTGGTCTTTGGTTTTGGACAAGCCACCTCTCCTGCCTGGGCTTGAGTGTCCTGAGATAGAATTAGAGGGTGTCAAAGGTCCCTTGCAGCTCTAAGAATGAAAGATTTCTAGGCACACATGAGACATCAGGGAGACAGGGATCTTGCCTGCCCTTTTCATTCCTGGATCCCTGCTATTAAGATCAGTCCCTGTCCTTAGTGTGTGGTTCATGGTGAATACATGCACCCTTGTGAATCACAAGCTGGGAGAAGGGTAGTCTTTCCTTTCTCAGCCTCCATTTCTAGAGGTTTCTGTGGTTGTCATGTAAAGAGAATCAGGATTCAGATGTTCAGCTCTGAATCCAACAAAGACCCCAATTCTCTTTCCTTGGGAGTTCAAGGACAGTTTGTCCATTTGCGTCCCCATAGGGTCTGAGAGCTTTTCCTTGAAAATCCATTCCTGGCCCCACCACTTCCCAGTCTGGGGAATGAACCTGAGGGGACAACCTCAGTCACCTTCCCGTGACTCTCCACATGGAAAACCTGGCACCAGGAAACTGGATGAAGTGGAAAGAGGGACATGATTTCTTTGTTCGCTCCTTCCATGTCTGACGGGTTTGGGGACAGACTGAGATGGAGAGGCCGCAGGCTCGTCCTGCCCACTCCCAACCTGGAGAAGGCTCCCCCCTGCACCCCACCCTCAGCACCACGGGGTCCCCGAGGATCTGGTCTCCCTGGTGGGCCTGTCCTGGGCCATTGGTGGCATTCCTGGGGCCCGTCCCTTGCTGTTCCATCTCTGCCTCCCTGGTAAGAGATGTTTCTTTCCTCTTCCTACAGAAGGAGAGTCCGTGTCAGCAGCTGGACTCCCTGCGGGAACAACTGCAGGTGAGTGGACTCTATGGCATCCCTCATGTGCCCTAGAGAACCTTCCTGTCCCTCTCTCACCACCTGTTTGGCTTTTCTCCCAAAGGCTCAGATTCGGACCAATGCCATCTTAAAGTCCGAAAAGGAAGAGATGGAGAGAGCCCTGGCCGATGCTCGTCAGGAAGCCCGGCAGAAAGCAGGTGTGGATCTGGGCAGCCTTCCTCCCTCAACCTGGTGCCTTGGCAGGCCTTCAGGGGAGTCCTTTGGGTTCCATCTTGACCTCTGTCATTCCAGGAGAATGTCAACATCTGCGGACCTGCCTGGACTCCCGGGAAAAAGAGATCCAACAGCTGCAGGGGAGTCTGACCGCCTTCTCCACAGGGCAGGAGGACGCCGAGAGGGTGAGTCCAGCCACCTGCCCTCACGCTTGCGCCTCCGCCCCCAGGGGGAAAAATGGGCTTAGAGAATTAGATAGACCTGGATGTTCACATCCCGGCTGTACGTGATCTTAGCACTTAACCTCTAATACCTTGCATTTCATCTACAAAATGGAGCTAACGATAGTAACTCCCTCCTGTGGTGGTTGTGAGGATTCGATGGATTGTTAGCACGGTGCCTGGTGCCGCACGCAATACAGAGTCAGACCATGGTGATGACAGTCCTAACAATGGCAACGTGACAGGCTATCCCTGGGCCTCCGTCGGCCAGCTGTCAATCAGATCTCTTTCCCTGCCTCTTCCACCCTTACTGAGGTCTTGGGAAAAGCAACTGAGAACATGGGCTTGGAAATGCCTTGAAAAAGGTGTCAAGTGTGATTCAGGGGGAGGAAAGGTCACCGCTGAACGGTTGCTGTAGGTGTCGGTGTTCGTGTGCCCCGACTCCATCTTCTCCCTGCCGAATCCTGACTTTGCCTTTCTGTATTTGCAGTCCTACCGCAACCTCAAGAGCGAGCGAGATGCCCTCTTCCTTCAGCTGGAGGACAACAAGTAGGAGGGGGACGGTGGGTGGCAGGTCTGGGGGGTCCTCGGCACGGGTGATGTGGTGGGAGGTGGGAGGGTAGAGGTGAGCACGATGAGGGCGACGCACAGGTTTGGACACGTGCAGAGCCAAGCTGTGGCCCCAGCTGTGCCAGTGACTCGTGTGTGGCCTCAGGCAATTCATGTCCTCTCTGTGGACAGGCACTTGAGAGTCCAGGTGTCCCCTTCCCATGCCATAGTCCTCTGGTTGTGTGGCAAAGTCAGTGCATTGATGGCAAAAGTCGTCCTTTCTGTTCCTCGTTCTTTACATTCTCCACCACCTCTGGCCACAGGAACAACTATGAAGTCCTCAAGGCCCAGCAGGCCCAGCTGAAGGGCAAGATTCGCGTCCTTGAAATGGAGAAGGCGGCCTTACAGGTCCAGGCGAAAACGCTCGCAACATCCAAGCTCCTGCCAAACCAAGTGAGTGGCTGCAGCCCAGGGGGTTGGTTTTATGGTTGTGGGGTAGAGAGGAAGGTGGCAGCCTGTCCCTCCTGCAGCCACTCCTTACACGGCTTATGCCCCTGTGCTCTGGGCAGGTGCACACTTCAAGCTGAGCTGCAGGCTCGCGTCATCGGGCTGGCGTGTCACCCATTCTGCCTGCGTGTCCTCCGCACTCACCCCCTGGGCCTTTGTTCCCCCACCTCTAAAATGGGGTGCTGGAGACCTCACACGAAATGGTACAGGGAGGGCCCCCTGTGTGCCTGTGCCGTGCCCCTTCCCTGTGCCGTGGGTCTCCGGCTGCATCAGGTGGCCACCGACTGCTTCTCTCCATCCAGACCAATTAGAACATGGAGGTCCCCAGTGCACTGCATTCAGGGCAGCACGTGAAGATGGAGCTGGCTGAGAAGTTGGGCCAGCTTCGTGAGAAGCTGGGAGACCTAAAGGAGATGGGAATCGCTGCCCCATTCAGGAAGGGCTAGGAGACAGGCACCAGCCTCTGAGGGGGGTTCCAGAGCCAGCACAGAGGCAGCTCCAGCCTGGGGGACAGGTGACCCCAGTCATGCACTGCAGTCCTCTGACTATTCATTGCTCCCTTCCTTCTGACCACACAGCTGCCGCAGAACATACAGAAATGCCAGGAGAACCAAGGCTTCAGCAACAATCTCTGCTTTCCATTGTTTTATCGAGCAGAAAAGTATTGTGACAGTAACATCATGGACATCTGAGATGTGGGGCCCAGGGCTCTGCCCCCTCCCAGTTCCTGCTACCCTGTCCTTGCCACCATGTCTCTGCCACCCTCTTCCTTCCACCCTGTCCCTGCCACCCTGTCTCTGCCACCCTGTCCCTGCCACTCCTTCCCAGTCACCCTTTTATCATGTTAAGACCCCTGTTCTTTAAAAAAAAAAACGAAAAATCCAAAAAAAACAAAAAAAGGAAAAAAGGAAAAAAAAACTTAAAAAAGGAAAAAAACAAAAAAAAGAAGACAGCACCCAGAAAACACTGAAAAGAAGAAGACAATGCCCTGAAAATACTCAAAAGAAGACAACATCCAGAGAACACCCAAAAAAAGACAACACCCGGAGAACATCCTAAAGATGATAGCACCCAGAAAACCCCCAAAAGAAGAAAACACTGAGAAAACACCGAAAAGAAGAGAACACCCAAAAGACGATGACATGCAGAAAATACTCGAAAGAAGATATCCAGAAAACACCAAAAAGAAGAAAACACACAACCCAGAAAAAAAAACACACAGAAGAAAACACCCCCCAAAAAGGAAGAAAACATTTACAAAAAGAATAAAACCCAAACATAAAGAAACAAAACCCAAAAGAAGACAACCCCAACAAAAAGAGAACCCCAACAGAAAGAAGAAAAATCCCCCCAAAATAAGAAAACCCTAACAAAAAGCAGAAACCACCCCACATGAAGGAAACCCCAACAAAAATAAAACCCCACTGATAAGAAGATAACCTCTCAGAAAAGAAACCGCCCAAAAGAAAACTGGAAAAGTAGAACCCCCCCAGAAGAAGAAAACAGCAACAAAGCGAAAAAAACCCACAATAAAAGAAGAATCCCACAAGAAGAAAAACCCCAGTAAAAAGAAGAAAGTGCCAGCAATAGGAAGCCCCAAAGAAGAAATTCCCAATGAAAAGAACAAAACCCTAACAAAAAGAAGAAACACCCCCCACAAAAAAGAAAAGTCTCTACAAAGAAGAAAAACCTCTGAAAAGAAGAAAAACTTCCAGAAAAGAAAACCTCAACAAAAAGAAGAAACCATGCACCCCAAAAAGAGAACCCCCAAAGAAGGAAATCCTAACAAAAAGAAAAACCCCGTAAAAGAAAAAAACACCCAAATAGAAAAAACTCCAATAGAAAGAAGAAAACCCCCCATGAAAACAAGAAAACCCCCCAAAAAGCCCCAAAAGAAGAAACCCCCAAAGACGAAAACCCCAACAAAAGGAAAACTCCAAAAGAGAAGCCCCCAAAAAGAAAACCCCCCAAAAGAAGAAAACCAAAAACTCCCCGAGAAGTAAACTCCCACAAAAAGAAAAACCCTGCAAAAAAAAAATCCACACAGAAGAAAACCCTAACAATAAATAAATAAATAAATAAATAAATAAAAGTCCAAAAGAAGAAACCCCCTAAAAAATGTACAAAAATGTACAGAAATATACAAAAATCAAAAAATGCAAAACAGACAAACAACAGCAACAACAACAACAACAACAAAAAAAACAGGAAAAATACTAAAAGAGAGATAAAGAAAAAAAAAAAAAAACCGTAAAAGAAAAACCAAAAATAAATATGTAAGAAAACAAAAAGAAAAAAGAAAGAAAGAAAGAAAGTAGCAGGGTGCCCTCACCAGTAGTCCAGCCTCAGGGACCCATAGGGGAAGACCAGTAAAATTGGTCCCTTGGGCAGGCCAGTCAGGGGGCCCCTTAATGCTGGGGCAGGCCAAGGAAGCACTTGGGGCAGGCCTGGCAGGCCCTTAGCGGAAGGGGGCCCTTAGCAGTGGGGGGGTCCTGAATAGTAGGTCGGGCCATGGAGGCCCTGAGTGACAAGTAGGCTAGAACAGGGGTCCATAGTGCCAGGCCAGGGGGCCCCTAGGTGGCCAGACCAGGCCAAGGAAGCACTTGGGGCAGGCCTGGCAGGCTCTTAGCAGAAGGGGGCCGTTAGCACCAATCAAGCCAAGGGGGCCCTGAGGTAGGCCATTCGAGGGGAGTCCTTAGTGGAAAGGCAGTCCAGAGAGTTGGCTGGGGGGGGGGAGGCACTTAGCAATGTTTTATCATTTATACTTGGCCAGAAAATTTTCTTTTTCATTCAAGTATCAAACTTATTCATAAAATATCTATTTTAATAATTATCCTTATTTTTGTAGTTTCTTCAGAATCTACTTTACGTTTTTCTCCACTCCCACATTTGTGTATTTTTATTTGAGTCATATTTATTTAATTAAAATAAAGACTGAAAGTGAATACATGGTTTTTGTTTGATTTTTATTTTTCAGATAAACAGCTTTCAGATTTATTAGTCTGTCAATTCTGTCATTTCCCCTCTCTGGATCATTTGATTTCATTTTTCTGTGTGTGTTCAGTATATCCATTCTCCTGTGAATCTTAGGTTTGTCGTGATTTTCTTATGATGAATAAGTAGTTCTAGAATAGTTTGATATTTATTATGTAATCATGACATATACGGGTGGGAATTTGCTTTAGAAAAGAAATTTGACTTTATCTCCTTCGTTTCAGCAATTTAACTACGATGGACTTTAGTATGATTTTTTCTTTTCTTTTTTATTCCCAGTTGGGGTTTGGTTCTTCAATCTGTGGATTGACGTATTATACCCATTTTGGAAACCCTCCATGTCAGTGACACGATGACACCCACCCAGAGGGTCCTCATGGGACCTGAGTAGGCGGGTCAAGGGCCCTCACTGTGGGTGCATCTGCAGACTGAACCGAGATGGGGTCCGGCCCCGTGGGGGACACACATACATACCGGGGCCACCCGAACGCGTCGTAGTGGGCCACGATGATGATGGTGGGAAGGTCCTCTCCACCCAGCCCCGTCAGCCGCCCCTGTGGAGACACAGCCTGTGAATGGCCAGCAGGGCCTGAGGCTGCCCCCAGGCCTTGCCACTCCTGGTTCCCACTCGGTGGGAAGACAGAGCAGGGAGTGACCCGAGTGTGGGTCTGGAAGACCCCTCCTGCAGCGGCCACATGGAGCAAGGACTGCCCTTGTTCTGACACCTTCTGGGGCACCAGATCCCCACGTGAAGCTCTTGCCGCAGACTCTGGGAGCCCCAGGGAACTCCCCCAGGGAAGAGGTGGATGCCAGGGAGGAACCCACCCAGGCCCCCTGTTCTACTCACAAAGTGTTAACAAAAGAGGGGGGAGATGTGATGAAAACAACTTTCCTGTAGGAAAGAGATCAGGCCCCTCACCCCAGCACTTGGGCTCTCCCAGATCTGTGCCCACCCTATTCTGCTCTAGCTGGGGGGCCAATAAACTTCCCATAAAGGGCCCCTCATCACCAGGGGTCAGCTCCCGCCCCTCCCCCATCATCAGGGGTCAGCTCCCACCCCTTCCCCATCACCAGGGGTCAGTTCCCGCCCCTCCCCATCAGGGGTCAGCTCCCGCCGCTCCCCCATCATCAGGGGTCAGCTCCCGCCCCTCCCCCGCCTCCTCCCCATCATCAGGGCTCAGCTCCCGCCCCCCGTCCAGCATCAGGGGTCAGTTCCCGCCCCTCCCCCATCAGGGGTCAGCTCGCGCCCCTCCCCCGCCTCCTCCCCATCATCAGGGGTCAGCTCGCGCCCCTCCCCCGCCCGGCCGGGCGCCCTCCCGTCTGTCTCCTGTCCCTGCTTCAGCTGGCGCCGGAGCCTCCTCGGGGCGGTCCCCTCAGGGACTGACTTCCACCCGCACGGTTCGGGCTCCATTCCCCCCACAGGCCCGGCGCCCGCTCCCACGTCAGGAGCCCCTTCTTGCCCCCCGTGACAGACACGAGTGCGCTCTGCGGCCATCGGAGCCGGTTCGCACAAGACGCCGCCCCGCCGGCTCCTCGCGGCGCGGCTCGGGGCGGAAGGAGGGCCGGGCCGGGCGCGGGCGGCGCTGCGGGGCCTTTACCTGAGTTAAGACCCGGCGCCCGCGCGAAGCTAAAATAACCGCCGGCCGCCATCTTCGCGAGTCCCCCGAGCGCCGCCGGCCCGTGACGTCACGGACACTCCCGGAGCTGCAGGCCCCGCCCCTTACCCGGAGTCCCTCCTCCTTCCCCAGTCAGACGCCCGCTCTCTCTTCAAGCCCCGCCCACGCCACAAGCTCCGCCCCGACTCGGAGACGGGACCTTCCTTTCAATGACTCTGCCTCCGGGGTCTCTGCCTCTCGCCCCGCCCTGCGTCGTGGCCCCGCCCCTTCCTCAGCCCGTCTTCCCGTTGACCTCTCGGATGTGGGGTCGCTGCACCCCAGGCCGGCCGTGAAGGCGGTCTTTGAGGCTCCCCTCTCGGGAGCTGGTCCTTCGGTCCTGTGGGCTCACCTGCCCGTCCCCTTCTGCCTGCGGCCCCTCTTGGTAGAGGGTGGCTTTACCTTTTGCCCCCGTCGGGTGGGTTTGGGAGCCCTGCTCACCACCTCCTGGCTGGGTGAGGTTTTGCTGACACAGCCAAGGCCTGCATGTCCCTGCGGCGTCCCCCTGGGGGCCAGCCTTTACGTGGCGACTTCTAAAGTCCCACGCAGCACCCCAAATTCAAAACCTTGGTACCTCTAAATGGATGTTTCACAGCCATGGGCAATTTGCCCCCAGAGGACACTAGGCAATGTCGGGCGACATCTGTAGTTGTCAGGACCGACGAGGAGGGTGCTCCTGGCATGGAGTAGGTGGAGGCCAGGGACGCTGCTCAGCACGTGCAGGACAGCCAAACCACAGAGCGTGATCCAGCCACAAGGTCCGCAGTGCCAAGGGGGAGAGACCCTGGTATAAAAGTAGCTCGTTTTGAGAGATTTAATGAGCCACCTACTATGGGCTCGGCCTTTGGAGGATGCGGTACTGAGTAAAACTCACATTATACCAGACCTCCAGGAACTTAGAATCAGACAGACAGATCCTAACCAAACGTTTCATTGCAATTATGGTGCTTTTAAAATTAATAACAGCTTCCTGGAGCGATAGTTCATATACCATACAATTCACTCACTGAAAGCATGAAATTCAGTGGGTTTTAGTGGTTTTATATACACAGGGTTGTATAACCATCACCACTATCAGATTCCAGAACATCTTCATCACCCTACAAAGAAATCCCACATCCATTAAAAGTCACTCTCCCATCCCCTCCCCCAGCCCCTGGCAACCACGAACCCACTTTCGGTCTCGTGGACTGGCGCGTTCATATAAATGGAATCCTACACTGTGTGGCCTTTTGTGTCTGGCGTCTTTCACTGAGCGTGATGTGTTCAAGGTTTGCCCACGTGGTAGCGTGTGTCAGAGCCTTGATCCTTTTCATGGGTGGGTCATATTCCAGTGTGTCGATGCACCATATTTTATTTATTCATTCATCAACCGACAAGCATATGATATGTTTTTGGAAGTTGGGAACCTATAGAGTGCCAAGAGAGTATAAACCCACCAGGCCCCAAACCAGATCAGCGGTATCATGGAAGGTGTTTAAGCTGAGAGTTACATAGGAGTTACGGAGGCTGGGGGCTTCTTGGCCCAGCCAGACATTTTAACTTGTAAGACTGCCATGGGTCACATTTGTCACCTGTGACCTTGGAAGACACCAGATATTTTTCTTCAGTGGGAAGCGGTCTCTGTACAGCCACTGAGGTGACAGATTAGGTGCCAAAAGTCAAGTCCAGTTACATTACAACTGGACACTTACATTCCAAGTCCGGTTATGGCAAGCCTGATCAGGGGGACCCTTAGCTGCAGGTGAGGCCATCGGTTCCCTTAGTGCCAGGCCAGGCCAACCCAGGCAGCAATAGGGGCAGGCCAAATAAGGGTCCCTTTGTCAAGTTTTATAATTTATACTTGGTCAGGAAGTTAACTTTTACTTTCAAATATCAAATTTATTTATGAAATGTTTATTTCTTAGGTATCCTTATTTTCATAGTTTCCTTGGGATCTGTAGGCACATCATTTTTTTTCACTCCCACATTTGTGTATTTTTATTTGAATCAAATTTATTTAATAAAAATAAACACTGACAGTGAGGGCATGTTTTTTGATGGATCTTTATGATTCAAATAACAAGCTTTCAGATTTATTAATCTGTCAATTCTACCATTTTCTCCTGATAATCTGATTTTTTTCTTTATGTTTAGTATATCCATTCTCCTGTGAATCTTTGGTTTCTTATTATTTTCTTAATTTCTTATGATGAATAAATAGTTTTAGAATATTTTAATTTTTTTTGTTTAGTAATGACATATAAGGGAATGAATTTGCTTTAGAGAAGAAATTTGACTTTATCTAATTCCTTTTAGCAATTTAACTATAATGGACTTTAGTATGATTTTCTCCTCCTTTCTTTTTTAATCCTAGTTGGGGTTTGCCAATCTACTTGGAGTTTCTTGAGTCTGTGGATTGACGTATTGCACCCATTTCGGAAAATCCTCAGGCATTACACCTTCAGGGATGGCTTCTGCCGCCTTCTCTCTCCGCTCTCTCTACACACACGCAGTTGTAATGAGGCTCGTCCAGCTCTGCTTCTTCTGTCTTCCTCAGGGAAGGCCCATCAGAGACTCGGATGGAAAGTCTAGTGGGTAGCTCTAGTCAAGCATGAAAGACTGTGGCAAATCCACTCGTGACCTTTGGAGGTTTCAGCTTGCTGCTTTAGCCCCCATGCCCTGCAGCTTTAAAATGATACCCGACACTGGGTAATTTATAAAGAACAGAGGTTTATTTGGCTTACGATTCTGGGACAGCTGCATCTGGCATGTTCCTCAGGCTGCTTCTACTCGTGGCGGAAAGTGGCAGCAGCTGACGAGCACAAGCAGATCACATGGTGAGAGGAAGCAAGAGAGAGAGAGGGGAGGTGCCAGGGTCCTTTAAACAATCAGCTCTCACGAGAACTCATAGAGCGAGAACTCACACATTAATCCCCCTCCCCCAGGGAGAGCATGAATCCATTCATGATGGATTCGCCCTCATGACTCAATCACTTTCCACACTGCCACATTGGAGATGAGATTTCCACATGCGCTTTGGAGGGGACGACACATCCAAAGTCCATCAGGGACCAATCAGCAGCCCTGACCCTCTGGGGAAACATTCTGTCCCAGGCACTTTGACACTCAGGCAGATTTTACGCTGACTTGTAGGAACCCTTGGCGTGTCTCCTCATGCTCCATGTTCTTCTCCACAACACACAGAATGTCTTGTGGAAAACACCAGCCACACCGGGAGACATGAGGTGCTCAGTTTCCCTGGGTCCGGGTTTCCAGACGTGCCTCTGGGTTTCCAACCGCTCCCCAAAGTCTCAGGCCCCTCCTCAAGGCCTTCCCCGACAGGAAAGCTACCGCTGCCAGCTACACCTATTTTCAGCTCCCGGGATCAGTGAAGACACCCTTGAGGAAGGGGGCGAGTGGAGAGGCACCTGGAGGACTGGACGGGGGTCTTTGGAGGAGGTTTGTGGGATGAGAAAGTCTGGGGCAGAGCTGTGAGGAGTCTGGAAAGGGACCGTGAAGTGACACACTTTTCCCTGCTGTCCATTCCTCGCCCACCTCCTGAGCCCTGGGTCCTGAGGCCCCAGGTCAGGGGTTGAACGGGAACAGGAGGGTCCAGGGCGGGGGCTGGAGAACGGCCTCTCTGCTCTGCCAGGTGCCTCAGATTCTGTGACGGCCACCGTGAAGGGTCACACAGAAGCTGCATGGGCACCGAGTGACAGCCCCGCCCCTTTCCCCCAGGGGCCCCTCCCTGGGGTGGGCGGGGCCGGCTTTCATTGTGACCCCACCCTTCCCTGGGTTCTGGCCACGCCCCCATTCCGTCCATCTTTCTCATCCACCAATGGGCTGTGAGCATTGGGGCCACGCCCACCTACCTGTTGCCTAGCACCGGCCGCTCCCAGCTGCTCTGGCTCAGTCGCTGGTCCGTGCCTTAGCTGGAGGGAGTGACTGTCCAGTGCTTAGCCATGATAAGGCGGAAGTACCCCTTTCCTTTTCCCTGCCCCGAAATGTCGGAGGAAATCCGACAGGAGAAATTGGCGAGGGCCAAGAAGAAGGTATAACATGCTGGGTCGCATCCCCAGAGCCAGCCCGAGGCCCCTCCTATGGTGGGACAGGGGCAGGACTCGGTGTCACTTCTGAGGCACACGGGGATTGCCCCTCTGTGCCTCTTGACTCCCCCCACCAAAGTCTTCTCAGCCATCCCTGCCCCCTCAGCTGCCCAGACCCTGCCCTTGCCGGCTGTCCCCGGGTGACTTTGGCCAGTAAGGTTACTTCCAGGGCTCCCCACCTGGACTCAGCCCTGGCCTCCTGCTACCCCAAACCAGACCTTCCTGGGCTCCCTGGGTCCCCTGCGTTCCCGTCTCCAAGGACCTCGGTCCTGGCTCTGTGCTCCACTTCCCCACAGTGTTGCAGTGACTCTGACATTGGTAGGAAGGAGTGGAATGTTGTCACCTCACAATCCCATTCCAAACTGTCCCAATCCCCCTGGGAGGTGTCACAATCCCTCAGGAACTGTCAGTACTGCCTGGGAGGTTTCTGGTTCCCCTTCCCCCCTTTACTTAGACATTGCCTACCTAAAAAGCCTGCACTTCACCAGTGAGCTCAAAATGTTGACAGTATCTCTGGGTGACCATTGGGAGAACGGGTTCGGTTTGGTTTTTTCCTGGGTTTCTACTCTCTAGAGACACTTAACAATTGATTTCTGAGTCTGGATCTCACCTTAGAATTCCCTAGGATTCTGGGACCAGAGCACCTTTCAGTCACTACTCTCTGGAGGGAGATGTGCTTATCTTCTGTGGGATAAATCCTGGGCAACTGAACTTCACAGCTTGAATCTCGCCCAGATCCTGTCAATCTGGGGTGCCACAGGACTCAGGGGGCCTCTTTCTGAAGCATCAGATTTGCTTGATTCTTTTGAAAGAGAAAAATCCTCTTAATGTACTTAGGGGTGACATTCACCTGGATTTGTAAGCTCATAATGGATTTCTCTGAAATGATGCTTGGGTTGTCCTCTTTTTGTGAGGTCCCCAGATCCCTAGGGGTGTGCCCTCATGACTTCTGCCATTAGGGTACATTGACATAAACGTTTGAGAAGTACTGGGGTGCAGCTCTCAAAGCTCTGTGAGGGAGGGCCCCGATGTCTGATTTGTATTTGGCCCGCCAGCAGCTGCTGATTCATGACAAAGCCCCAGAAGACTGAAGTTCAATTCCATTCTTGCCTTTTTCTAATCATGCTATCGGTCCATTTCTTCAGCCATTTGGTGATCATGACAACACCTTATAGGGTTGCTGGTGGCATTAAATCAGATGGTACAAGTAAGAATACTTTGTAAAAACTGTAAAGTAGGTGACAAACATAGGGGCTTCCACATCTCCTGAATATTACGGCTTTTCC
The DNA here is from genome assembly GCF_027409185.1 of Cynocephalus volans. Lineage (NCBI taxonomy): Eukaryota > Metazoa > Chordata > Mammalia > Dermoptera > Cynocephalidae > Cynocephalus > Cynocephalus volans. Next base: position 93,934,147 of record NC_084469.1, on the reverse strand, counting down.
TTTTCACAGTTAAGAGAGTTCCAACAAAAAAGGGGCCTAACTGGCAGTAGGCCCCAGCCCAGCACTTGTGGGAGGTGCCAGTCACCTCAGGAGGTGAGTGTTGGCTGGTCAGGCTCCTGGGAACGGGGGCCTCAAGGGGCAGTAGGGGGTAATGGTAATGACCATGGAAGAAGTGTCAGGGACTGGGTAAGAAGTCTGGGTTTGAATCCTATGTCTCCCTCTGCTCGGGATATGACATAGGACTCTTCTCTGAGTTTCTCCCTTGAAGCTGTGCACACAGATGGAGCACGAGCGTGGCTGTCTCATTGGATCCTGCTGCAGGAAGCACAGGATGATGTTGACAACACCAAGGCCCAGGGCTCAATCCCTGTACTGGCCACCACCAAAAAAAAAAAAAAAGTGCAGGATAAGAGCTGCTTGGGAGGGGAGGGATGATTGGGAAGTGAGACCTTGAGAAGTGGGCACAGAGGGGCTACAGGAAGAGGGCTGGTCAAGGTTAGGAAGAAAGGACAGCAGAGGGCTTAGCCATTGAGGGGCAGAGCACCTCCATGTGTGCTCTCATCTCTTCCAGCCCCCATCATCCATCACTGGGGAGGCCTTGAGGACTTCAACTGACATTAAGGAGCTGGAGGTAAGTGCCCTCCAGGCCAGCCCCCAACCACCTCCCATGCTGGGGGCTGGGGAACCCCTTGCCAACTGAGACAGCCGACACCCAGTGTTGACAACACCAAGGCCCAGGGCTCAATCCCTGTACTGGCCACCAGCAAAAAAAAAAAAAAAGTGCAGGATGAGAGGTGCTCGGGAGCGGAGGGACGGTGAGGAAGTGAGACCTTGAGAAGTGGGCACAGAGGGGCTACAGGAGGAGGGCCTGGTCCAGGTTAGGAAGAAAGGACAGCAGAGGGCTTAGCCATTGAGGGGCAGAGCATCTCCATGCGTGCTCTCATCTCTTCCAGCCCCCATCATCCATCACTGGGGAGGCCTTGAGGACTTCAACTGACATTAAGGAGCTGGAGGTAAGTGCCCTCCAGGCCAGTCCCCAACCACCTCCCATGCTGGGGGCTGGGGGCCCCGCTGCCAGCGGAAACAGCCAACACCCCCTCCCCTAATGATCGCTCTCTCTACCTCTCCCCCAACCCTCCTCCAACTCCTCCTCTCTTCACGTGCCACAGAGCCGGTGCCTAGTTCTGCAGGCAGTCCTGGACTCCACCTATGCAGTAAAGAAATATATAGAGAGTGTGGTGCAGGAACTGGTAAGAGTCCAGTGGGGTCCCCTGGTTCCACGCTGCCAATCCTGGGCTCCAATTTCCCCTTGGGGCTTTGAAGAAAAGGGGCTGGGGGTTCCCGTGCCAAGGGAGAATGGGGTGCTCGGTGGCCTAGTTCTCAGCAGGAGGGACCCCAGACCATGCAGCATGGCTCTTCCTGTTGCTGACCTGCCTGCCCACTCTCTTTTCTCCAGACACCCCTGCTTGAGTCCTTGCCGCATGGGCTCTGGGCTGTTGCCCTGTTGGAAACACTAGGCTGACAGTTGTCAGGAGCCCTGTGTTCCCACCCTAACTTAGTTCCTGCTTTGCTTGGTCTTTGGTTTTGGACAAGCCACCTCTCCTGCCTGGGCTTGAGTGTCCTGAGATAGAATTAGAGGGTGTCAAAGGTCCCTTGCAGCTCTAAGAATGAAAGATTTCTAGGCACACATGAGACATCAGGGAGACAGGGATCTTGCCTGCCCTTTTCATTCCTGGATCCCTGCTATTAAGATCAGTCCCTGTCCTTAGTGTGTGGTTCATGGTGAATACATGCACCCTTGTGAATCACAAGCTGGGAGAAGGGTAGTCTTTCCTTTCTCAGCCTCCATTTCTAGAGGTTTCTGTGGTTGTCATGTAAAGAGAATCAGGATTCAGATGTTCAGCTCTGAATCCAACAAAGACCCCAATTCTCTTTCCTTGGGAGTTCAAGGACAGTTTGTCCATTTGCGTCCCCATAGGGTCTGAGAGCTTTTCCTTGAAAATCCATTCCTGGCCCCACCACTTCCCAGTCTGGGGAATGAACCTGAGGGGACAACCTCAGTCACCTTCCCGTGACTCTCCACATGGAAAACCTGGCACCAGGAAACTGGATGAAGTGGAAAGAGGGACATGATTTCTTTGTTCGCTCCTTCCATGTCTGACGGGTTTGGGGACAGACTGAGATGGAGAGGCCGCAGGCTCGTCCTGCCCACTCCCAACCTGGAGAAGGCTCCCCCCTGCACCCCACCCTCAGCACCACGGGGTCCCCGAGGATCTGGTCTCCCTGGTGGGCCTGTCCTGGGCCATTGGTGGCATTCCTGGGGCCCGTCCCTTGCTGTTCCATCTCTGCCTCCCTGGTAAGAGATGTTTCTTTCCTCTTCCTACAGAAGGAGAGTCCGTGTCAGCAGCTGGACTCCCTGCGGGAACAACTGCAGGTGAGTGGACTCTATGGCATCCCTCATGTGCCCTAGAGAACCTTCCTGTCCCTCTCTCACCACCTGTTTGGCTTTTCTCCCAAAGGCTCAGATTCGGACCAATGCCATCTTAAAGTCCGAAAAGGAAGAGATGGAGAGAGCCCTGGCCGATGCTCGTCAGGAAGCCCGGCAGAAAGCAGGTGTGGATCTGGGCAGCCTTCCTCCCTCAACCTGGTGCCTTGGCAGGCCTTCAGGGGAGTCCTTTGGGTTCCATCTTGACCTCTGTCATTCCAGGAGAATGTCAACATCTGCGGACCTGCCTGGACTCCCGGGAAAAAGAGATCCAACAGCTGCAGGGGAGTCTGACCGCCTTCTCCACAGGGCAGGAGGACGCCGAGAGGGTGAGTCCAGCCACCTGCCCTCACGCTTGCGCCTCCGCCCCCAGGGGGAAAAATGGGCTTAGAGAATTAGATAGACCTGGATGTTCACATCCCGGCTGTACGTGATCTTAGCACTTAACCTCTAATACCTTGCATTTCATCTACAAAATGGAGCTAACGATAGTAACTCCCTCCTGTGGTGGTTGTGAGGATTCGATGGATTGTTAGCACGGTGCCTGGTGCCGCACGCAATACAGAGTCAGACCATGGTGATGACAGTCCTAACAATGGCAACGTGACAGGCTATCCCTGGGCCTCCGTCGGCCAGCTGTCAATCAGATCTCTTTCCCTGCCTCTTCCACCCTTACTGAGGTCTTGGGAAAAGCAACTGAGAACATGGGCTTGGAAATGCCTTGAAAAAGGTGTCAAGTGTGATTCAGGGGGAGGAAAGGTCACCGCTGAACGGTTGCTGTAGGTGTCGGTGTTCGTGTGCCCCGACTCCATCTTCTCCCTGCCGAATCCTGACTTTGCCTTTCTGTATTTGCAGTCCTACCGCAACCTCAAGAGCGAGCGAGATGCCCTCTTCCTTCAGCTGGAGGACAACAAGTAGGAGGGGGACGGTGGGTGGCAGGTCTGGGGGGTCCTCGGCACGGGTGATGTGGTGGGAGGTGGGAGGGTAGAGGTGAGCACGATGAGGGCGACGCACAGGTTTGGACACGTGCAGAGCCAAGCTGTGGCCCCAGCTGTGCCAGTGACTCGTGTGTGGCCTCAGGCAATTCATGTCCTCTCTGTGGACAGGCACTTGAGAGTCCAGGTGTCCCCTTCCCATGCCATAGTCCTCTGGTTGTGTGGCAAAGTCAGTGCATTGATGGCAAAAGTCGTCCTTTCTGTTCCTCGTTCTTTACATTCTCCACCACCTCTGGCCACAGGAACAACTATGAAGTCCTCAAGGCCCAGCAGGCCCAGCTGAAGGGCAAGATTCGCGTCCTTGAAATGGAGAAGGCGGCCTTACAGGTCCAGGCGAAAACGCTCGCAACATCCAAGCTCCTGCCAAACCAAGTGAGTGGCTGCAGCCCAGGGGGTTGGTTTTATGGTTGTGGGGTAGAGAGGAAGGTGGCAGCCTGTCCCTCCTGCAGCCACTCCTTACACGGCTTATGCCCCTGTGCTCTGGGCAGGTGCACACTTCAAGCTGAGCTGCAGGCTCGCGTCATCGGGCTGGCGTGTCACCCATTCTGCCTGCGTGTCCTCCGCACTCACCCCCTGGGCCTTTGTTCCCCCACCTCTAAAATGGGGTGCTGGAGACCTCACACGAAATGGTACAGGGAGGGCCCCCTGTGTGCCTGTGCCGTGCCCCTTCCCTGTGCCGTGGGTCTCCGGCTGCATCAGGTGGCCACCGACTGCTTCTCTCCATCCAGACCAATTAGAACATGGAGGTCCCCAGTGCACTGCATTCAGGGCAGCACGTGAAGATGGAGCTGGCTGAGAAGTTGGGCCAGCTTCGTGAGAAGCTGGGAGACCTAAAGGAGATGGGAATCGCTGCCCCATTCAGGAAGGGCTAGGAGACAGGCACCAGCCTCTGAGGGGGGTTCCAGAGCCAGCACAGAGGCAGCTCCAGCCTGGGGGACAGGTGACCCCAGTCATGCACTGCAGTCCTCTGACTATTCATTGCTCCCTTCCTTCTGACCACACAGCTGCCGCAGAACATACAGAAATGCCAGGAGAACCAAGGCTTCAGCAACAATCTCTGCTTTCCATTGTTTTATCGAGCAGAAAAGTATTGTGACAGTAACATCATGGACATCTGAGATGTGGGGCCCAGGGCTCTGCCCCCTCCCAGTTCCTGCTACCCTGTCCTTGCCACCATGTCTCTGCCACCCTCTTCCTTCCACCCTGTCCCTGCCACCCTGTCTCTGCCACCCTGTCCCTGCCACTCCTTCCCAGTCACCCTTTTATCATGTTAAGACCCCTGTTCTTTAAAAAAAAAAACGAAAAATCCAAAAAAAACAAAAAAAGGAAAAAAGGAAAAAAAAACTTAAAAAAGGAAAAAAACAAAAAAAAGAAGACAGCACCCAGAAAACACTGAAAAGAAGAAGACAATGCCCTGAAAATACTCAAAAGAAGACAACATCCAGAGAACACCCAAAAAAAGACAACACCCGGAGAACATCCTAAAGATGATAGCACCCAGAAAACCCCCAAAAGAAGAAAACACTGAGAAAACACCGAAAAGAAGAGAACACCCAAAAGACGATGACATGCAGAAAATACTCGAAAGAAGATATCCAGAAAACACCAAAAAGAAGAAAACACACAACCCAGAAAAAAAAACACACAGAAGAAAACACCCCCCAAAAAGGAAGAAAACATTTACAAAAAGAATAAAACCCAAACATAAAGAAACAAAACCCAAAAGAAGACAACCCCAACAAAAAGAGAACCCCAACAGAAAGAAGAAAAATCCCCCCAAAATAAGAAAACCCTAACAAAAAGCAGAAACCACCCCACATGAAGGAAACCCCAACAAAAATAAAACCCCACTGATAAGAAGATAACCTCTCAGAAAAGAAACCGCCCAAAAGAAAACTGGAAAAGTAGAACCCCCCCAGAAGAAGAAAACAGCAACAAAGCGAAAAAAACCCACAATAAAAGAAGAATCCCACAAGAAGAAAAACCCCAGTAAAAAGAAGAAAGTGCCAGCAATAGGAAGCCCCAAAGAAGAAATTCCCAATGAAAAGAACAAAACCCTAACAAAAAGAAGAAACACCCCCCACAAAAAAGAAAAGTCTCTACAAAGAAGAAAAACCTCTGAAAAGAAGAAAAACTTCCAGAAAAGAAAACCTCAACAAAAAGAAGAAACCATGCACCCCAAAAAGAGAACCCCCAAAGAAGGAAATCCTAACAAAAAGAAAAACCCCGTAAAAGAAAAAAACACCCAAATAGAAAAAACTCCAATAGAAAGAAGAAAACCCCCCATGAAAACAAGAAAACCCCCCAAAAAGCCCCAAAAGAAGAAACCCCCAAAGACGAAAACCCCAACAAAAGGAAAACTCCAAAAGAGAAGCCCCCAAAAAGAAAACCCCCCAAAAGAAGAAAACCAAAAACTCCCCGAGAAGTAAACTCCCACAAAAAGAAAAACCCTGCAAAAAAAAAATCCACACAGAAGAAAACCCTAACAATAAATAAATAAATAAATAAATAAATAAAAGTCCAAAAGAAGAAACCCCCTAAAAAATGTACAAAAATGTACAGAAATATACAAAAATCAAAAAATGCAAAACAGACAAACAACAGCAACAACAACAACAACAACAAAAAAAACAGGAAAAATACTAAAAGAGAGATAAAGAAAAAAAAAAAAAAACCGTAAAAGAAAAACCAAAAATAAATATGTAAGAAAACAAAAAGAAAAAAGAAAGAAAGAAAGAAAGTAGCAGGGTGCCCTCACCAGTAGTCCAGCCTCAGGGACCCATAGGGGAAGACCAGTAAAATTGGTCCCTTGGGCAGGCCAGTCAGGGGGCCCCTTAATGCTGGGGCAGGCCAAGGAAGCACTTGGGGCAGGCCTGGCAGGCCCTTAGCGGAAGGGGGCCCTTAGCAGTGGGGGGGTCCTGAATAGTAGGTCGGGCCATGGAGGCCCTGAGTGACAAGTAGGCTAGAACAGGGGTCCATAGTGCCAGGCCAGGGGGCCCCTAGGTGGCCAGACCAGGCCAAGGAAGCACTTGGGGCAGGCCTGGCAGGCTCTTAGCAGAAGGGGGCCGTTAGCACCAATCAAGCCAAGGGGGCCCTGAGGTAGGCCATTCGAGGGGAGTCCTTAGTGGAAAGGCAGTCCAGAGAGTTGGCTGGGGGGGGGGAGGCACTTAGCAATGTTTTATCATTTATACTTGGCCAGAAAATTTTCTTTTTCATTCAAGTATCAAACTTATTCATAAAATATCTATTTTAATAATTATCCTTATTTTTGTAGTTTCTTCAGAATCTACTTTACGTTTTTCTCCACTCCCACATTTGTGTATTTTTATTTGAGTCATATTTATTTAATTAAAATAAAGACTGAAAGTGAATACATGGTTTTTGTTTGATTTTTATTTTTCAGATAAACAGCTTTCAGATTTATTAGTCTGTCAATTCTGTCATTTCCCCTCTCTGGATCATTTGATTTCATTTTTCTGTGTGTGTTCAGTATATCCATTCTCCTGTGAATCTTAGGTTTGTCGTGATTTTCTTATGATGAATAAGTAGTTCTAGAATAGTTTGATATTTATTATGTAATCATGACATATACGGGTGGGAATTTGCTTTAGAAAAGAAATTTGACTTTATCTCCTTCGTTTCAGCAATTTAACTACGATGGACTTTAGTATGATTTTTTCTTTTCTTTTTTATTCCCAGTTGGGGTTTGGTTCTTCAATCTGTGGATTGACGTATTATACCCATTTTGGAAACCCTCCATGTCAGTGACACGATGACACCCACCCAGAGGGTCCTCATGGGACCTGAGTAGGCGGGTCAAGGGCCCTCACTGTGGGTGCATCTGCAGACTGAACCGAGATGGGGTCCGGCCCCGTGGGGGACACACATACATACCGGGGCCACCCGAACGCGTCGTAGTGGGCCACGATGATGATGGTGGGAAGGTCCTCTCCACCCAGCCCCGTCAGCCGCCCCTGTGGAGACACAGCCTGTGAATGGCCAGCAGGGCCTGAGGCTGCCCCCAGGCCTTGCCACTCCTGGTTCCCACTCGGTGGGAAGACAGAGCAGGGAGTGACCCGAGTGTGGGTCTGGAAGACCCCTCCTGCAGCGGCCACATGGAGCAAGGACTGCCCTTGTTCTGACACCTTCTGGGGCACCAGATCCCCACGTGAAGCTCTTGCCGCAGACTCTGGGAGCCCCAGGGAACTCCCCCAGGGAAGAGGTGGATGCCAGGGAGGAACCCACCCAGGCCCCCTGTTCTACTCACAAAGTGTTAACAAAAGAGGGGGGAGATGTGATGAAAACAACTTTCCTGTAGGAAAGAGATCAGGCCCCTCACCCCAGCACTTGGGCTCTCCCAGATCTGTGCCCACCCTATTCTGCTCTAGCTGGGGGGCCAATAAACTTCCCATAAAGGGCCCCTCATCACCAGGGGTCAGCTCCCGCCCCTCCCCCATCATCAGGGGTCAGCTCCCACCCCTTCCCCATCACCAGGGGTCAGTTCCCGCCCCTCCCCATCAGGGGTCAGCTCGCGCCCCTCCCCCGCCCGGCCGGGCGCCCTCCCGTCTGTCTCCTGTCCCTGCTTCAGCTGGCGCCGGAGCCTCCTCGGGGCGGTCCCCTCAGGGACTGACTTCCACCCGCACGGTTCGGGCTCCATTCCCCCCACAGGCCCGGCGCCCGCTCCCACGTCAGGAGCCCCTTCTTGCCCCCCGTGACAGACACGAGTGCGCTCTGCGGCCATCGGAGCCGGTTCGCACAAGACGCCGCCCCGCCGGCTCCTCGCGGCGCGGCTCGGGGCGGAAGGAGGGCCGGGCCGGGCGCGGGCGGCGCTGCGGGGCCTTTACCTGAGTTAAGACCCGGCGCCCGCGCGAAGCTAAAATAACCGCCGGCCGCCATCTTCGCGAGTCCCCCGAGCGCCGCCGGCCCGTGACGTCACGGACACTCCCGGAGCTGCAGGCCCCGCCCCTTACCCGGAGTCCCTCCTCCTTCCCCAGTCAGACGCCCGCTCTCTCTTCAAGCCCCGCCCACGCCACAAGCTCCGCCCCGACTCGGAGACGGGACCTTTCTTTCAATGACTCTGCCTCCGGGGTCTCTGCCTCTCGCCCCGCCCTGCGTCGTGGCCCCGCCCCTTCCTCAGCCCGTCTTCCCGTTGACCTCTCGGATGTGGGGTCGCTGCACCCCAGGCCGGCCGTGAAGGCGGTCTTTGAGGCTCCCCTCTCGGGAGCTGGTCCTTCGGTCCTGTGGGCTCACCTGCCCGTCCCCTTCTGCCTGCGGCCCCTCTTGGTAGAGGGTGGCTTTACCTTTTGCCCCCGTCGGGTGGGTTTGGGAGCCCTGCTCACCACCTCCTGGCTGGGTGAGGTTTTGCTGACACAGCCAAGGCCTGCATGTCCCTGCGGCGTCCCCCTGGGGGCCAGCCTTTACGTGGCGACTTCTAAAGTCCCACGCAGCACCCCAAATTCAAAACCTTGGTACCTCTAAATGGATGTTTCACAGCCATGGGCAATTTGCCCCCAGAGGACACTAGGCAATGTCGGGCGACATCTGTAGTTGTCAGGACCGACGAGGAGGGTGCTCCTGGCATGGAGTAGGTGGAGGCCAGGGACGCTGCTCAGCACGTGCAGGACAGCCAAACCACAGAGCGTGATCCAGCCACAAGGTCCGCAGTGCCAAGGGGGAGAGACCCTGGTATAAAAGTAGCTCGTTTTGAGAGATTTAATGAGCCACCTACTATGGGCTCGGCCTTTGGAGGATGCGGTACTGAGTAAAACTCACATTATACCAGACCTCCAGGAACTTAGAATCAGACAGACAGATCCTAACCAAACGTTTCATTGCAATTATGGTGCTTTTAAAATTAATAACAGCTTCCTGGAGCGATAGTTCATATACCATACAATTCACTCACTGAAAGCATGAAATTCAGTGGGTTTTAGTGGTTTTATATACACAGGGTTGTATAACCATCACCACTATCAGATTCCAGAACATCTTCATCACCCTACAAAGAAATCCCACATCCATTAAAAGTCACTCTCCCATCCCCTCCCCCAGCCCCTGGCAACCACGAACCCACTTTCGGTCTCGTGGACTGGCGCGTTCATATAAATGGAATCCTACACTGTGTGGCCTTTTGTGTCTGGCGTCTTTCACTGAGCGTGATGTGTTCAAGGTTTGCCCACGTGGTAGCGTGTGTCAGAGCCTTGATCCTTTTCATGGGTGGGTCATATTCCAGTGTGTCGATGCACCATATTTTATTTATTCATTCATCAACCGACAAGCATATGATATGTTTTTGGAAGTTGGGAACCTATAGAGTGCCAAGAGAGTATAAACCCACCAGGCCCCAAACCAGATCAGCGGTATCATGGAAGGTGTTTAAGCTGAGAGTTACATAGGAGTTACGGAGGCTGGGGGCTTCTTGGCCCAGCCAGACATTTTAACTTGTAAGACTGCCATGGGTCACATTTGTCACCTGTGACCTTGGAAGACACCAGATATTTTTCTTCAGTGGGAAGCGGTCTCTGTACAGCCACTGAGGTGACAGATTAGGTGCCAAAAGTCAAGTCCAGTTACATTACAACTGGACACTTACATTCCAAGTCCGGTTATGGCAAGCCTGATCAGGGGGACCCTTAGCTGCAGGTGAGGCCATCGGTTCCCTTAGTGCCAGGCCAGGCCAACCCAGGCAGCAATAGGGGCAGGCCAAATAAGGGTCCCTTTGTCAAGTTTTATAATTTATACTTGGTCAGGAAGTTAACTTTTACTTTCAAATATCAAATTTATTTATGAAATGTTTATTTCTTAGGTATCCTTATTTTCATAGTTTCCTTGGGATCTGTAGGCACATCATTTTTTTTCACTCCCACATTTGTGTATTTTTATTTGAATCAAATTTATTTAATAAAAATAAACACTGACAGTGAGGGCATGTTTTTTGATGGATCTTTATGATTCAAATAACAAGCTTTCAGATTTATTAATCTGTCAATTCTACCATTTTCTCCTGATAATCTGATTTTTTTCTTTATGTTTAGTATATCCATTCTCCTGTGAATCTTTGGTTTCTTATTATTTTCTTAATTTCTTATGATGAATAAATAGTTTTAGAATATTTTAATTTTTTTTGTTTAGTAATGACATATAAGGGAATGAATTTGCTTTAGAGAAGAAATTTGACTTTATCTAATTCCTTTTAGCAATTTAACTATAATGGACTTTAGTATGATTTTCTCCTCCTTTCTTTTTTAATCCTAGTTGGGGTTTGCCAATCTACTTGGAGTTTCTTGAGTCTGTGGATTGACGTATTGCACCCATTTCGGAAAATCCTCAGGCATTACACCTTCAGGGATGGCTTCTGCCGCCTTCTCTCTCCGCTCTCTCTACACACACGCAGTTGTAATGAGGCTCGTCCAGCTCTGCTTCTTCTGTCTTCCTCAGGGAAGGCCCATCAGAGACTCGGATGGAAAGTCTAGTGGGTAGCTCTAGTCAAGCATGAAAGACTGTGGCAAATCCACTCGTGACCTTTGGAGGTTTCAGCTTGCTGCTTTAGCCCCCATGCCCTGCAGCTTTAAAATGATACCCGACACTGGGTAATTTATAAAGAACAGAGGTTTATTTGGCTTACGATTCTGGGACAGCTGCATCTGGCATGTTCCTCAGGCTGCTTCTACTCGTGGCGGAAAGTGGCAGCAGCTGACGAGCACAAGCAGATCACATGGTGAGAGGAAGCAAGAGAGAGAGAGGGGAGGTGCCAGGGTCCTTTAAACAATCAGCTCTCACGAGAACTCATAGAGCGAGAACTCACTCATTAATCCCCCTCCCCCAGGGAGAGCATGAATCCATTCATGATGGATTCGCCCTCATGACTCAATCACTTTCCACACTGCCACATTGGAGATGAGATTTCCACATGCGCTTTGGAGGGGACGACACATCCAAAGTCCATCAGGGACCAATCAGCAGCCCTGACCCTCTGGGGAAACATTCTGTCCCAGGCACTTTGACACTCAGGCAGATTTTACGCTGACTTGTAGGAACCCTTGGCGTGTCTCCTCATGCTCCATGTTCTTCTCCACAACACACAGAATGTCTTGTGGAAAACACCAGCCACACCGGGAGACATGAGGTGCTCAGTTTCCCTGGGTCCGGGTTTCCAGACGTGCCTCTGGGTTTCCAACCGCTCCCCAAAGTCTCAGGCCCCTCCTCAAGGCCTTCCCCGACAGGAAAGCTACCGCTGCCAGCTACACCTATTTTCAGCTCCCGGGATCAGTGAAGACACCCTTGAGGAAGGGGGCGAGTGGAGAGGCACCTGGAGGACTGGACGGGGGTCTTTGGAGGAGGTTTGTGGGATGAGAAAGTCTGGGGCAGAGCTGTGAGGAGTCTGGAAAGGGACCGTGAAGTGACACACTTTTCCCTGCTGTCCATTCCTCGCCCACCTCCTGAGCCCTGGGTCCTGAGGCCCCAGGTCAGGGGTTGAACGGGAACAGGAGGGTCCAGGGCGGGGGCTGGAGAACGGCCTCTCTGCTCTGCCAGGTGCCTCAGATTCTGTGACGGCCACCGTGAAGGGTCACACAGAAGCTGCATGGGCACCGAGTGACAGCCCCGCCCCTTTCCCCCAGGGGCCCCTCCCTGGGGTGGGCGGGGCCGGCTTTCATTGTGACCCCACCCTTCCCTGGGTTCTGGCCACGCCCCCATTCCGTCCATCTTTCTCATCCACCAATGGGCTGTGAGCATTGGGGCCACGCCCACCTACCTGTTGCCTAGCACCGGCCGCTCCCAGCTGCTCTGGCTCAGTCGCTGGTCCGTGCCTTAGCTGGAGGGAGTGACTGTCCAGTGCTTAGCCATGATAAGGCGGAAGTACCCCTTTCCTTTTCCCTGCCCCGAAATGTCGGAGGAAATCCGACAGGAGAAATTGGCGAGGGCCAAGAAGAAGGTATAACATGCTGGGTCGCATCCCCAGAGCCAGCCCGAGGCCCCTCCTATGGTGGGACAGGGGCAGGACTCGGTGTCACTTCTGAGGCACACGGGGATTGCCCCTCTGTGCCTCTTGACTCCCCCCACCAAAGTCTTCTCAGCCATCCCTGCCCCCTCAGCTGCCCAGACCCTGCCCTTGCCGGCTGTCCCCGGGTGACTTTGGCCAGTAAGGTTACTTCCAGGGCTCCCCACCTGGACTCAGCCCTGGCCTCCTGCTACCCCAAACCAGACCTTCCTGGGCTCCCTGGGTCCCCTGCGTTCCCGTCTCCAAGGACCTCGGTCCTGGCTCTGTGCTCCACTTCCCCACAGTGTTGCAGTGACTCTGACATTGGTAGGAAGGAGTGGAATGTTGTCACCTCACAATCCCATTCCAAACTGTCCCAATCCCCCTGGGAGGTGTCACAATCCCTCAGGAACTGTCAGTACTGCCTGGGAGGTTTCTGGTTCCCCTTCCCCCCTTTACTTAGACATTGCCTACCTAAAAAGCCTGCACTTCACCAGTGAGCTCAAAATGTTGACAGTATCTCTGGGTGACCATTGGGAGAACGGGTTCGGTTTGGTTTTTTCCTGGGTTTCTACTCTCTAGAGACACTTAACAATTGATTTCTGAGTCTGGATCTCACCTTAGAATTCCCTAGGATTCTGGGACCAGAGCACCTTTCAGTCACTACTCTCTGGAGGGAGATGTGCTTATCTTCTGTGGGATAAATCCTGGGCAACTGAACTTCACAGCTTGAATCTCGCCCAGATCCTGTCAATCTGGGGTGCCACAGGACTCAGGGGGCCTCTTTCTGAAGCATCAGATTTGCTTGATTCTTTTGAAAGAGAAAAATCCTCTTAATGTACTTAGGGGTGACATTCACCTGGATTTGTAAGCTCATAATGGATTTCTCTGAAATGATGCTTGGGTTGTCCTCTTTTTGTGAGGTCCCCAGATCCCTAGGGGTGTGCCCTCATGACTTCTGCCATTAGGGTACATTGACATAAACGTTTGAGAAGTACTGGGGTGCAGCTCTCAAAGCTCTGTGAGGGAGGGCCCCGATGTCTGATTTGTATTTGGCCCGCCAGCAGCTGCTGATTCATGACAAAGCCCCAGAAGACTGAAGTTCAATTCCATTCTTGCCTTTTTCTAATCATGCTATCGGTCCATTTCTTCAGCCATTTGGTGATCATGACAACACCTTATAGGGTTGCTGGTGGCATTAAATCAGATGGTACAAGTAAGAATACTTTGTAAAAACTGTAAAGTAGGTGACAAACATAGGGGCTTCCACATCTCCTGAATATTACGGCTTTTCCTTTTCACAGTTAAGAGAGTTCCAACAAAAAAGGGGCCTAACTGGCAGTAGGCCCCAGCCCAGCACTTGTGGGAGGTGCCAGTCACCTCAGGAGGTGAGTGTTGGCTGGTCAGGCTCCTGGGAACGGGGGCCTCAAGGGGCAGTAGGGGGTAATGGTAATGACCATGGAAGAAGTGTCAGGGACTGGGTAAGAAGTCTGGGTTTGAATCCTATGTCTCCCTCTGCTCGGGATATGACATAGGACTCTTCTCTGAGTTTCTCCCTTGAAGCTGTGCACACAGATGGAGCACGAGCGTGGCTGTCTCATTGGATCCTGCTGCAGGAAGCACAGGATGATGTTGACAACACCAAGGCCCAGGGCTCAATCCCTGTACTGGCCACCACCAAAAAAAAAAAAAAAGTGCAGGATAAGAGCTGCTTGGGAGGGGAGGGATGATTGGGAAGTGAGACCTTGAGAAGTGGGCACAGAGGGGCTACAGGAAGAGGGCTGGTCAAGGTTAGGAAGAAAGGACAGCAGAGGGCTTAGCCATTGAGGGGCAGAGCACCTCCATGTGTGCTCTCATCTCTTCCAGCCCCCATCATCCATCACTGGGGAGGCCTTGAGGACTTCAACTGACATTAAGGAGCTGGAGGTAAGTGCCCTCCAGGCCAGCCCCCAACCACCTCCCATGCTGGGGGCTGGGGAACCCCTTGCCAACTGAGACAGCCGACACCCAGTGTTGACAACACCAAGGCCCAGGGCTCAATCCCTGTACTGGCCACCAGCAAAAAAAAAAAAAAAGTGCAGGATGAGAGGTGCTCGGGAGCGGAGGGACGGTGAGGAAGTGAGACCTTGAGAAGTGGGCACAGAGGGGCTACAGGAGGAGGGCCTGGTCCAGGTTAGGAAGAAAGGACAGCAGAGGGCTTAGCCATTGAGGGGCAGAGCATCTCCATGCGTGCTCTCATCTCTTCCAGCCCCCATCATCCATCACTGGGGAGGCCTTGAGGACTTCAACTGACATTAAGGAGCTGGAGGTAAGTGCCCTCCAGGCCAGTCCCCAACCACCTCCCATGCTGGGGGCTGGGGGCCCCGCTGCCAGCGGAAACAGCCAACACCCCCTCCCCTAATGATCGCTCTCTCTACCTCTCCCCCAACCCTCCTCCAACTCCTCCTCTCTTCACGTGCCACAGAGCCGGTGCCTAGTTCTGCAGGCAGTCCTGGACTCCACCTATGCAGTAAAGAAATATATAGAGAGTGTGGTGCAGGAACTGGTAAGAGTCCAGTGGGGTCCCCTGGTTCCACGCTGCCAATCCTGGGCTCCAATTTCCCCTTGGGGCTTTGAAGAAAAGGGGCTGGGGGTTCCCGTGCCAAGGGAGAATGGGGTGCTCGGTGGCCTAGTTCTCAGCAGGAGGGACCCCAGACCATGCAGCATGGCTCTTCCTGTTGCTGACCTGCCTGCCCACTCTCTTTTCTCCAGACACCCCTGCTTGAGTCCTTGCCGCATGGGCTCTGGGCTGTTGCCCTGTTGGAAACACTAGGCTGACAGTTGTCAGGAGCCCTGTGTTCCCACCCTAACTTAGTTCCTGCTTTGCTTGGTCTTTGGTTTTGGACAAGCCACCTCTCCTGCCTGGGCTTGAGTGTCCTGAGATAGAATTAGAGGGTGTCAAAGGTCCCTTGCAGCTCTAAGAATGAAAGATTTCTAGGCACACATGAGACATCAGGGAGACAGGGATCTTGCCTGCCCTTTTCATTCCTGGATCCCTGCTATTAAGATCAGTCCCTGTCCTTAGTGTGTGGTTCATGGTGAATACATGCACCCTTGTGAATCACAAGCTGGGAGAAGGGTAGTCTTTCCTTTCTCAGCCTCCATTTCTAGAGGTTTCTGTGGTTGTCATGTAAAGAGAATCAGGATTCAGATGTTCAGCTCTGAATCCAACAAAGACCCCAATTCTCTTTCCTTGGGAGTTCAAGGACAGTTTGTCCATTTGCGTCCCCATAGGGTCTGAGAGCTTTTCCTTGAAAATCCATTCCTGGCCCCACCACTTCCCAGTCTGGGGAATGAACCTGAGGGGACAACCTCAGTCACCTTCCCGTGACTCTCCACATGGAAAACCTGGCACCAGGAAACTGGATGAAGTGGAAAGAGGGACATGATTTCTTTGTTCGCTCCTTCCATGTCTGACGGGTTTGGGGACAGACTGAGATGGAGAGGCCGCAGGCTCGTCCTGCCCACTCCCAACCTGGAGAAGGCTCCCCCCTGCACCCCACCCTCAGCACCACGGGGTCCCCGAGGATCTGGTCTCCCTGGTGGGCCTGTCCTGGGCCATTGGTGGCATTCCTGGGGCCCGTCCCTTGCTGTTCCATCTCTGCCTCCCTGGTAAGAGATGTTTCTTTCCTCTTCCTACAGAAGGAGAGTCCGTGTCAGCAGCTGGACTCCCTGCGGGAACAACTGCAGGTGAGTGGACTCTATGGCATCCCTCATGTGCCCTAGAGAACCTTCCTGTCCCTCTCTCACCACCTGTTTGGCTTTTCTCCCAAAGGCTCAGATTCGGACCAATGCCATCTTAAAGTCCGAAAAGGAAGAGATGGAGAGAGCCCTGGCCGATGCTCGTCAGGAAGCCCGGCAGAAAGCAGGTGTGGATCTGGGCAGCCTTCCTCCCTCAACCTGGTGCCTTGGCAGGCCTTCAGGGGAGTCCTTTGGGTTCCATCTTGACCTCTGTCATTCCAGGAGAATGTCAACATCTGCGGACCTGCCTGGACTCCCGGGAAAAAGAGATCCAACAGCTGCAGGGGAGTCTGACCGCCTTCTCCACAGGGCAGGAGGACGCCGAGAGGGTGAGTCCAGCCACCTGCCCTCACGCTTGCGCCTCCGCCCCCAGGGGGAAAAATGGGCTTAGAGAATTAGATAGACCTGGATGTTCACATCCCGGCTGTACGTGATCTTAGCACTTAACCTCTAATACCTTGCATTTCATCTACAAAATGGAGCTAACGATAGTAACTCCCTCCTGTGGTGGTTGTGAGGATTCGATGGATTGTTAGCACGGTGCCTGGTGCCGCACGCAATACAGAGTCAGACCATGGTGATGACAGTCCTAACAATGGCAACGTGACAGGCTATCCCTGGGCCTCCGTCGGCCAGCTGTCAATCAGATCTCTTTCCCTGCCTCTTCCACCCTTACTGAGGTCTTGGGAAAAGCAACTGAGAACATGGGCTTGGAAATGCCTTGAAAAAGGTGTCAAGTGTGATTCAGGGGGAGGAAAGGTCACCGCTGAACGGTTGCTGTAGGTGTCGGTGTTCGTGTGCCCCGACTCCATCTTCTCCCTGCCGAATCCTGACTTTGCCTTTCTGTATTTGCAGTCCTACCGCAACCTCAAGAGCGAGCGAGATGCCCTCTTCCTTCAGCTGGAGGACAACAAGTAGGAGGGGGACGGTGGGTGGCAGGTCTGGGGGGTCCTCGGCACGGGTGATGTGGTGGGAGGTGGGAGGGTAGAGGTGAGCACGATGAGGGCGACGCACAGGTTTGGACACGTGCAGAGCCAAGCTGTGGCCCCAGCTGTGCCAGTGACTCGTGTGTGGCCTCAGGCAATTCATGTCCTCTCTGTGGACAGGCACTTGAGAGTCCAGGTGTCCCCTTCCCATGCCATAGTCCTCTGGTTGTGTGGCAAAGTCAGTGCATTGATGGCAAAAGTCGTCCTTTCTGTTCCTCGTTCTTTACATTCTCCACCACCTCTGGCCACAGGAACAACTATGAAGTCCTCAAGGCCCAGCAGGCCCAGCTGAAGGGCAAGATTCGCGTCCTTGAAATGGAGAAGGCGGCCTTACAGGTCCAGGCGAAAACGCTCGCAACATCCAAGCTCCTGCCAAACCAAGTGAGTGGCTGCAGCCCAGGGGGTTGGTTTTATGGTTGTGGGGTAGAGAGGAAGGTGGCAGCCTGTCCCTCCTGCAGCCACTCCTTACACGGCTTATGCCCCTGTGCTCTGGGCAGGTGCACACTTCAAGCTGAGCTGCAGGCTCGCGTCATCGGGCTGGCGTGTCACCCATTCTGCCTGCGTGTCCTCCGCACTCACCCCCTGGGCCTTTGTTCCCCCACCTCTAAAATGGGGTGCTGGAGACCTCACACGAAATGGTACAGGGAGGGCCCCCTGTGTGCCTGTGCCGTGCCCCTTCCCTGTGCCGTGGGTCTCCGGCTGCATCAGGTGGCCACCGACTGCTTCTCTCCATCCAGACCAATTAGAACATGGAGGTCCCCAGTGCACTGCATTCAGGGCAGCACGTGAAGATGGAGCTGGCTGAGAAGTTGGGCCAGCTTCGTGAGAAGCTGGGAGACCTAAAGGAGATGGGAATCGCTGCCCCATTCAGGAAGGGCTAGGAGACAGGCACCAGCCTCTGAGGGGGGTTCCAGAGCCAGCACAGAGGCAGCTCCAGCCTGGGGGACAGGTGACCCCAGTCATGCACTGCAGTCCTCTGACTATTCATTGCTCCCTTCCTTCTGACCACACAGCTGTCGCAGAACATACAGAAATGCCAGGAGAACCAAGGCTTCAGCAACAATCTCTGCTTTCCATTGTTTTATCGAGCAGAAAAGTATTGTGACAGTAACATCATGGACATCTGAGATGTGGGGCCCAGGGCTCTGCCCCCTCCCAGTTCCTGCTACCCTGTCCTTGCCACCATGTCTCTGCCACCCTCTTCCTTCCACCCTGTCTCTGCCACCCTGTCCCTGCCACTCCTTCCCAGTCACCCTTTTATCATGTTAAGACCCCTGTTCTTTAAAAAAAAAAACGAAAAATCCAAAAAAAACAAAAAAAGGAAAAAAGGAAAAAAAAACTTAAAAAAGGAAAAAAACAAAAAAAAGAAGACAGCACCCAGAAAACACTGAAAAGAAGAAGACAATGCCCTGAAAATACTCAAAAGAAGACAACATCCAGAGAACACCCAAAAAAAGACAACACCCGGAGAACATCCTAAAGATGATAGCACCCAGAAAACCCCCAAAAGAAGAAAACACTGAGAAAACACCGAAAAGAAGAGAACACCCAAAAGACGATGACATGCAGAAAATACTCGAAAGAAGATATCCAGAAAACACCAAAAAGAAGAAAACACACAACCCAGAAAAAAAAACACACAGAAGAAAACACCCCCCAAAAAGGAAGAAAACATTTACAAAAAGAATAAAACCCAAACATAAAGAAACAAAACCCAAAAGAAGACAACCCCAACAAAAAGAGAACCCCAACAGAAAGAAGAAAAATCCCCCCAAAATAAGAAAACCCTAAAAAAAGCAGAAACCACCCCACATGAAGGAAACCCCAACAAAAATAAAACCCCACTGATAAGAAGATAACCTCTCAGAAAAGAAACCGCCCAAAAGAAAACTGGAAAAGTAGAACCCCCCCAGAAGAAGAAAACAGCAACAAAGCGAAAAAAACCCACAATAAAAGAAGAATCCCACAAGAAGAAAAACCCCAGTAAAAAGAAGAAAGTGCCAGCAATAGGAAGCCCCAAAGAAGAAATTCCCAATGAAAAGAACAAAACCCTAACAAAAAGAAGAAACACCCCCCACAAAAAAGAAAAGTCTCTACAAAGAAGAAAAACCTCTGAAAAGAAGAAAAACTTCCAGAAAAGAAAACCTCAACAAAAAGAAGAAACCATGCACCCCAAAAAGAGAACCCCCAAAGAAGGAAATCCTAACAAAAAGAAAAACCCCGTAAAAGAAAAAAACACCCAAATAGAAAAAACTCCAATAGAAAGAAGAAAACCCCCCATGAAAACAAGAAAACCCCCCAAAAAGCCCCAAAAGAAGAAACCCCCAAAGACGAAAACCCCAACAAAAGGAAAACTCCAAAAGAGAAGCCCCCAAAAAGAAAACCCCCCAAAAGAAGAAAACCAAAAACTCCCCGAGAAGTAAACTCCCACAAAAAGAAAAACCCTGCAAAAAAAAAATCCACACAGAAGAAAACCCTAACAATAAATAAATAAATAAATAAATAAAAGTCCAAAAGAAGAAACCCCCTAAAAAATGTACAAAAATGTACAGAAATATACAAAAATCAAAAAATGCAAAACAGACAAACAACAGCAACAACAACAACAACAACAACAAAAAACAGGAAAAATACTAAAAGAGAGATAAAGAAAAAAAAAAAAAAACCGTAAAAGAAAAACCAAAAATAAATATGTAAGAAAACAAAAAGAAAAAAGAAAGAAAGAAAGAAAGTAGCAGGGTGCCCTCACCAGTAGTCCAGCCTCAGGGACCCATAGGGGAAGACCAGTAAAATTGGTCCCTTGGGCAGGCCAGTCAGGGGGCCCCTTAATGCTGGGGCAGGCCAAGGAAGCACTTGGGGCAGGCCTGGCAGGCCCTTAGCGGAAGGGGGCCCTTAGCAGTGGGGGGGTCCTGAATAGTAGGTCGGGCCATGGAGGCCCTGAGTGACAAGTAGGCTAGAACAGGGGTCCATAGTGCCAGGCCAGGGGGCCCCTAGGTGGCCAGACCAGGCCAAGGAAGCACTTGGGGCAGGCCTGGCAGGCTCTTAGCAGAAGGGGGCCGTTAGCACCAATCAAGCCAAGGGGGCCCTGAGGTAGGCCATTCGAGGGGAGTCCTTAGTGGAAAGGCAGTCCAGAGAGTTGGCTGGGGGGGGGGAGGCACTTAGCAATGTTTTATCATTTATACTTGGCCAGAAAATTTTCTTTTTCATTCAAGTATCAAACTTATTCATAAAATATCTATTTTAATAATTATCCTTATTTTTGTAGTTTCTTCAGAATCTACTTTACGTTTTTCTCCACTCCCACATTTGTGTATTTTTATTTGAGTCATATTTATTTAATTAAAATAAAGACTGAAAGTGAATACATGGTTTTTGTTTGATTTTTATTTTTCAGATAAACAGCTTTCAGATTTATTAGTCTGTCAATTCTGTCATTTCCCCTCTCTGGATCATTTGATTTCATTTTTCTGTGTGTGTTCAGTATATCCATTCTCCTGTGAATCTTAGGTTTGTCGTGATTTTCTTATGATGAATAAGTAGTTCTAGAATAGTTTGATATTTATTATGTAATCATGACATATACGGGTGGGAATTTGCTTTAGAAAAGAAATTTGACTTTATCTCCTTCGTTTCAGCAATTTAACTACGATGGACTTTAGTATGATTTTTTCTTTTCTTTTTTATTCCCAGTTGGGGTTTGGTTCTTCAATCTGTGGATTGACGTATTATACCCATTTTGGAAACCCTCCATGTCAGTGACACGATGACACCCACCCAGAGGGTCCTCATGGGACCTGAGTAGGCGGGTCAAGGGCCCTCACTGTGGGTGCATCTGCAGACTGAACCGAGATGGGGTCCGGCCCCGTGGGGGACACACATACATACCGGGGCCACCCGAACGCGTCGTAGTGGGCCACGATGATGATGGTGGGAAGGTCCTCTCCACCCAGCCCCGTCAGCCGCCCCTGTGGAGACACAGCCTGTGAATGGCCAGCAGGGCCTGAGGCTGCCCCCAGGCCTTGCCACTCCTGGTTCCCACTCGGTGGGAAGACAGAGCAGGGAGTGACCCGAGTGTGGGTCTGGAAGACCCCTCCTGCAGCGGCCACATGGAGCAAGGACTGCCCTTGTTCTGACACCTTCTGGGGCACCAGATCCCCACGTGAAGCTCTTGCCGCAGACTCTGGGAGCCCCAGGGAACTCCCCCAGGGAAGAGGTGGATGCCAGGGAGGAACCCACCCAGGCCCCCTGTTCTACTCACAAAGTGTTAACAAAAGAGGGGGGAGATGTGATGAAAACAACTTTCCTGTAGGAAAGAGATCAGGCCCCTCACCCCAGCACTTGGGCTCTCCCAGATCTGTGCCCACCCTATTCTGCTCTAGCTGGGGGGCCAATAAACTTCCCATAAAGGGCCCCTCATCACCAGGGGTCAGCTCCCGCCCCTCCCCCATCATCAGGGGTCAGCTCCCACCCCTTCCCCATCACCAGGGGTCAGTTCCCGCCCCTCCCCATCAGGGGTCAGCTCCCGCCGCTCCCCCATCATCAGGGGTCAGCTCCCGCCCCTCCCCCGCCTCCTCCCCATCATCAGGGCTCAGCTCCCGCCCCCCGTCCAGCATCAGGGGTCAGTTCCCGCCCCTCCCCCATCAGGGGTCAGCTCGCGCCCCTCCCCCGCCTCCTCCCCATCATCAGGGGTCAGCTCGCGCCCCTCCCCCGCCCGGCCGGGCGCCCTCCCGTCTGTCTCCTGTCCCTGCTTCAGCTGGCGCCGGAGCCTCCTCGGGGCAGTCCCCTCAGGGACTGACTTCCACCCGCACGGTTCGGGCTCCATTCCCCCCACAGGCCCGGCGCCCGCTCCCACGTCAGGAGCCCCTTCTTGCCCCCCGTGACAGACACGAGTGCGCTCTGCGGCCATCGGAGCCGGTTCGCACAAGACGCCGCCCCGCCGGCTCCTCGCGGCGCGGCTCGGGGCGGAAGGAGGGCCGGGCCGGGCGCGGGCGGCGCTGCGGGGCCTTTACCTGAGTTAAGACCCGGCGCCCGCGCGAAGCTAAAATAACCGCCGGCCGCCATCTTCGCGAGTCCCCCGAGCGCCGCCGGCCCGTGACGTCACGGACACTCCCGGAGCTGCAGGCCCCGCCCCTTACCCGGAGTCCCTCCTCCTTCCCCAGTCAGACGCCCGCTCTCTCTTCAAGCCCCGCCCACGCCACAAGCTCCGCCCCGACTCGGAGACGGGACCTTTCTTTCAATGACTCTGCCTCCGGGGTCTCTGCCTCTCGCCCCGCCCTGCGTCGTGGCCCCGCCCCTTCCTCAGCCCGTCTTCCCGTTGACCTCTCGGAGGTGGGGTCGCTGCACCCCAGGCCGGCCGTGAAGGCGGTCTTTGAGGCTCCCCTCTCGGGAGCTGGTCCTTCGGTCCTGTGGGCTCACCTGCCCGTCCCCTTCTGCCTGCGGCCCCTCTTGGTAGAGGGTGGCTTTACCTTTTGCCCCCGTCGGGTGGGTTTGGGAGCCCTGCTCACCACCTCCTGGCTGGGTGAGGTTTTGCTGACACAGCCAAGGCCTGCATGTCCCTGCGGCGTCCCCCTGGGGGCCAGCCTTTACGTGGCGACTTCTAAAGTCCCACGCAGCACCCCAAATTCAAAACCTTGGTACCTCTAAATGGATGTTTCACAGCCATGGGCAATTTGCCCCCAGAGGACACTAGGCAATGTCGGGCGACATCTGTAGTTGTCAGGACCGACGAGGAGGGTGCTCCTGGCATGGAGTAGGTGGAGGCCAGGGACGCTGCTCAGCACGTGCAGGACAGCCAAACCACAGAGCGTGATCCAGCCACAAGGTCCGCAGTGCCAAGGGGGAGAGACCCTGGTATAAAAGTAGCTCGTTTTGAGAGATTTAATGAGCCACCTACTATGGGCTCGGCCTTTGGAGGATGCGGTACTGAGTAAAACTCACATTATACCAGACCTCCAGGAACTTAGAATCAGACAGACAGATCCTAACCAAACGTTTCATTGCAATTATGGTGCTTTTAAAATTAATAACAGCTTCCTGGAGCGATAGTTCATATACCATACAATTCACTCACTGAAAGCATGAAATTCAGTGGGTTTTAGTGGTTTTATATACACAGGGTTGTATAACCATCACCACTATCAGATTCCAGAACATCTTCATCACCCTACAAAGAAATCCCACATCCATTAAAAGTCACTCTCCCATCCCCTCCCCCAGCCCCTGGCAACCACGAACCCACTTTCGGTCTCGTGGACTGGCGCGTTCATATAAATGGAATCCTACACTGTGTGGCCTTTTGTGTCTGGCGTCTTTCACTGAGCGTGATGTGTTCAAGGTTTGCCCACGTGGTAGCGTGTGTCAGAGCCTTGATCCTTTTCATGGGTGGGTCATATTCCAGTGTGTCGATGCACCATATTTTATTTATTCATTCATCAACCGACAAGCATATGATATGTTTTTGGAAGTTGGGAACCTATAGAGTGCCAAGAGAGTATAAACCCACCAGGCCCCAAACCAGATCAGCGGTATCATGGAAGGTGTTTAAGCTGAGAGTTACATAGGAGTTACGGAGGCTGGGGGCTTCTTGGCCCAGCCAGACATTTTAACTTGTAAGACTGCCATGGGTCACATTTGTCACCTGTGACCTTGGAAGACACCAGATATTTTTCTTCAGTGGGAAGCGGTCTCTGTACAGCCACTGAGGTGACAGATTAGGTGCCAAAAGTCAAGTCCAGTTACATTACAACTGGACACTTACATTCCAAGTCCGGTTATGGCAAGCCTGATCAGGGGGACCCTTAGCTGCAGGTGAGGCCATCGGTTCCCTTAGTGCCAGGCCAGGCCAACCCAGGCAGCAATAGGGGCAGGCCAAATAAGGGTCCCTTTGTCAAGTTTTATAATTTATACTTGGTCAGGAAGTTAACTTTTACTTTCAAATATCAAATTTATTTATGAAATGTTTATTTCTTAGGTATCCTTATTTTCATAGTTTCCTTGGGATCTGTAGGCACATCATTTTTTTTCACTCCCACATTTGTGTATTTTTATTTGAATCAAATTTATTTAATAAAAATAAACACTGACAGTGAGGGCATGTTTTTTGATGGATCTTTATGATTCAAATAACAAGCTTTCAGATTTATTAATCTGTCAATTCTACCATTTTCTCCTGATAATCTGATTTTTTTCTTTATGTTTAGTATATCCATTCTCCTGTGAATCTTTGGTTTCTTATTATTTTCTTAATTTCTTATGATGAATAAATAGTTTTAGAATATTTTAATTTTTTTTGTTTAGTAATGACATATAAGGGAATGAATTTGCTTTAGAGAAGAAATTTGACTTTATCTAATTCCTTTTAGCAATTTAACTATAATGGACTTTAGTATGATTTTCTCCTCCTTTCTTTTTTAATCCTAGTTGGGGTTTGCCAATCTACTTGGAGTTTCTTGAGTCTGTGGATTGACGTATTGCACCCATTTCGGAAAATCCTCAGGCATTACACCTTCAGGGATGGCTTCTGCCGCCTTCTCTCTCCGCTCTCTCTACACACACGCAGTTGTAATGAGGCTCGTCCAGCTCTGCTTCTTCTGTCTTCCTCAGGGAAGGCCCATCAGAGACTCGGATGGAAAGTCTAGTGGGTAGCTCTAGTCAAGCATGAAAGACTGTGGCAAATCCACTCGTGACCTTTGGAGGTTTCAGCTTGCTGCTTTAGCCCCCATGCCCTGCAGCTTTAAAATGATACCCGACACTGGGTAATTTATAAAGAACAGAGGTTTATTTGGCTTACGATTCTGGGACAGCTGCATCTGGCATGTTCCTCAGGCTGCTTCTACTCGTGGCGGAAAGTGGCAGCAGCTGACGAGCACAAGCAGATCACATGGTGAGAGGAAGCAAGAGAGAGAGAGGGGAGGTGCCAGGGTCCTTTAAACAATCAGCTCTCGCGAGAACTCATAGAGCGAGAACTCACGCATTAATCCCCCTCCCCCAGGGAGAGCATGAATCCATTCATGATGGATTCGCCCTCATGACTCAATCACTTTCCACACTGCCACATTGGAGATGAGATTTCCACATGCGCTTTGGAGGGGACGACACATCCAAAGTCCATCAGGGACCAATCAGCAGCCCTGACCCTCTGGGGAAACATTCTGTCCCAGGCACTTTGAGACTCAGGCAGATTTTACGCTGACTTGTAGGAACCCTTGGCGTGTCTCCTCATGCTCCATGTTCTTCTCCACAACACACAGAATGTCTTGTGGAAAACACCAGCCACACCGGGAGACATGAGGTGCTCAGTTTCCCTGGGTCCGGGTTTCCAGACGTGCCTCTGGGTTTCCAACCACTCCCCAAAGTCTCAGGCCCCTCCTCAAGGCCCTCCCCGACAGGAAAGCTACCGCTGCCAGCTACACCTATTTTCAGCTCCCGGGATCAGTGAAGACACCCTTGAGGAAGGGGGCGAGTGGAGAGGCACCTGGAGGACTGGACGGGGGTCTTTGGAGGAGGTTTGTGGGATGAGAAAGTCTGGGGCAGAGCTGTGAGGAGTCTGGAAAGGGACCGTGAAGTGACACACTTTTCCCTGCTGTCCATTCCTCGCCCACCTCCTGAGCCCTGGGTCCTGAGGCCCCAGGTCAGGGGTTGAACGGGAACAGGAGGGTCCAGGGCGGGGGCTGGAGAACGGCCTCTCTGCTCTGCCAGGTGCCTCAGATTCTGTGACGGCCACCGTGAAGGGTCACACAGAAGCTGCATGGGCACCGAGTGACAGCCCCGCCCCTTTCCCCCAGGGGCCCCTCCCTGGGGTGGGCGGGGCCGGCTTTCATTGTGACCCCACCCTTCCCTGGGTTCTGGCCACGCCCCCATTCCGTCCATCTTTCTCATCCACCAATGGGCTGTGAGCATTGGGGCCACGCCCACCTACCTGTTGCCTAGCACCGGCCGCTCCCAGCTGCTCTGGCTCAGTCGCTGGTCCGTGCCTTAGCTGGAGGGAGTGACTGTCCAGTGCTTAGCCATGATAAGGCGGAAGTACCCCTTTCCTTTTCCCTGCCCCGAAATGTCGGAGGAAATCCGACAGGAGAAATTGGCGAGGGCCAAGAAGAAGGTATAACATGCTGGGTCGCATCCCCAGAGCCAGCCCGAGGCCCCTCCTATGGTGGGACAGGGGCAGGACTCGGTGTCACTTCTGAGGCACACGGGGATTGCCCCTCTGTGCCTCTTGACTCCCCCCACCAAAGTCTTCTCAGCCATCCCTGCCCCCTCAGCTGCCCAGACCCTGCCCTTGCCGGCTGTCCCCGGGTGACTTTGGCCAGTAAGGTTACTTCCAGGGCTCCCCACCTGGACTCAGCCCTGGCCTCCTGCTACCCCAAACCAGACCTTCCTGGGCTCCCTGGGTCCCCTGCGTTCCCGTCTCCAAGGACCTCGGTCCTGGCTCTGTGCTCCACTTCCCCACAGTGTTGCAGTGACTCTGACATTGGTAGGAAGGAGTGGAATGTTGTCACCTCACAATCCCATTCCAAACTGTCCCAATCCCCCTGGGAGGTGTCACAATCCCTCAGGAACTGTCAGTACTGCCTGGGAGGTTTCTGGTTCCCCTTCCCCCCTTTACTTAGACATTGCCTACCTAAAAAGCCTGCACTTCACCAGTGAGCTCAAAATGTTGACAGTATCTCTGGGTGACCATTGGGAGAACGGGTTCGGTTTGGTTTTTTCCTGGGTTTCTACTCTCTAGAGACACTTAACAATTGATTTCTGAGTCTGGATCTCACCTTAGAATTCCCTAGGATTCTGGGACCAGAGCACCTTTCAGTCACTACTCTCTGGAGGGAGATGTGCTTATCTTCTGTGGGATAAATCCTGGGCAACTGAACTTCACAGCTTGAATCTCGCCCAGATCCTGTCAATCTGGGGTGCCACAGGACTCAGGGGGCCTCTTTCTGAAGCATCAGATTTGCTTGATTCTTTTGAAAGAGAAAAATCCTCTTAATGTACTTAGGGGTGACATTCACCTGGATTTGTAAGCTCATAATGGATTTCTCTGAAATGATGCTTGGGTTGTCCTCTTTTTGTGAGGTCCCCAGATCCCTAGGGGTGTGCCCTCATGACTTCTGCCATTAGGGTACATTGACATAAACGTTTGAGAAGTACTGGGGTGCAGCTCTCAAAGCTCTGTGAGGGAGGGCCCCGATGTCTGATTTGTATTTGGCCCGCCAGCAGCTGCTGATTCATGACAAAGCCCCAGAAGACTGAAGTTCAATTCCATTCTTGCCTTTTTCTAATCATGCTATCGGTCCATTTCTTCAGCCATTTGGTGATCATGACAACACCTTATAGGGTTGCTGGTGGCATTAAATCAGATGGTACAAGTAAGAATACTTTGTAAAAACTGTAAAGTAGGTGACAAACATAGGGGCTTCCACATCTCCTGAATATTACGGCTTTTCCTTTTCACAGTTAAGAGAGTTCCAACAAAAAAGGGGCCTAACTGGCAGTAGGCCCCAGCCCAGCACTTGTGGGAGGTGCCAGTCACCTCAGGAGGTGAGTGTTGGCTGGTCAGGCTCCTGGGAACGGGGGCCTCAAGGGGCAGTAGGGGGTAATGGTAATGACCATGGAAGAAGTGTCAGGGACTGGGTAAGAAGTCTGGGTTTGAATCCTATGTCTCCCTCTGCTCGGGATATGACATAGGACTCTTCTCTGAGTTTCTCCCTTGAAGCTGTGCACACAGATGGAGCACGAGCGTGGCTGTCTCATTGGATCCTGCTGCAGGAAGCACAGGATGATGTTGACAACACCAAGGCCCAGGGCTCAATCCCTGTACTGGCCACCACCAAAAAAAAAAAAAAAGTGCAGGATAAGAGCTGCTTGGGAGGGGAGGGATGATTGGGAAGTGAGACCTTGAGAAGTGGGCACAGAGGGGCTACAGGAAGAGGGCTGGTCAAGGTTAGGAAGAAAGGACAGCAGAGGGCTTAGCCATTGAGGGGCAGAGCACCTCCATGTGTGCTCTCATCTCTTCCAGCCCCCATCATCCATCACTGGGGAGGCCTTGAGGACTTCAACTGACATTAAGGAGCTGGAGGTAAGTGCCCTCCAGGCCAGCCCCCAACCACCTCCCATGCTGGGGGCTGGGGAACCCCTTGCCAACTGAGACAGCCGACACCCAGTGTTGACAACACCAAGGCCCAGGGCTCAATCCCTGTACTGGCCACCAGCAAAAAAAAAAAAAAAGTGCAGGATGAGAGGTGCTCGGGAGCGGAGGGACGGTGAGGAAGTGAGACCTTGAGAAGTGGGCACAGAGGGGCTACAGGAGGAGGGCCTGGTCCAGGTTAGGAAGAAAGGACAGCAGAGGGCTTAGCCATTGAGGGGCAGAGCATCTCCATGCGTGCTCTCATCTCTTCCAGCCCCCATCATCCATCACTGGGGAGGCCTTGAGGACTTCAACTGACATTAAGGAGCTGGAGGTAAGTGCCCTCCAGGCCAGTCCCCAACCACCTCCCATGCTGGGGGCTGGGGGCCCCGCTGCCAGCGGAAACAGCCAACACCCCCTCCCCTAATGATCGCTCTCTCTACCTCTCCCCCAACCCTCCTCCAACTCCTCCTCTCTTCACGTGCCACAGAGCCGGTGCCTAGTTCTGCAGGCAGTCCTGGACTCCACCTATGCAGTAAAGAAATATATAGAGAGTGTGGTGCAGGAACTGGTAAGAGTCCAGTGGGGTCCCCTGGTTCCACGCTGCCAATCCTGGGCTCCAATTTCCCCTTGGGGCTTTGAAGAAAAGGGGCTGGGGGTTCCCGTGCCAAGGGAGAATGGGGTGCTCGGTGGCCTAGTTCTCAGCAGGAGGGACCCCAGACCATGCAGCATGGCTCTTCCTGTTGCTGACCTGCCTGCCCACTCTCTTTTCTCCAGACACCCCTGCTTGAGTCCTTGCCGCATGGGCTCTGGGCTGTTGCCCTGTTGGAAACACTAGGCTGACAGTTGTCAGGAGCCCTGTGTTCCCACCCTAACTTAGTTCCTGCTTTGCTTGGTCTTTGGTTTTGGACAAGCCACCTCTCCTGCCTGGGCTTGAGTGTCCTGAGATAGAATTAGAGGGTGTCAAAGGTCCCTTGCAGCTCTAAGAATGAAAGATTTCTAGGCACACATGAGACATCAGGGAGACAGGGATCTTGCCTGCCCTTTTCATTCCTGGATCCCTGCTATTAAGATCAGTCCCTGTCCTTAGTGTGTGGTTCATGGTGAATACATGCACCCTTGTGAATCACAAGCTGGGAGAAGGGTAGTCTTTCCTTTCTCAGCCTCCATTTCTAGAGGTTTCTGTGGTTGTCATGTAAAGAGAATCAGGATTCAGATGTTCAGCTCTGAATCCAACAAAGACCCCAATTCTCTTTCCTTGGGAGTTCAAGGACAGTTTGTCCATTTGCGTCCCCATAGGGTCTGAGAGCTTTTCCTTGAAAATCCATTCCTGGCCCCACCACTTCCCAGTCTGGGGAATGAACCTGAGGGGACAACCTCAGTCACCTTCCCGTGACTCTCCACATGGAAAACCTGGCACCAGGAAACTGGATGAAGTGGAAAGAGGGACATGATTTCTTTGTTCGCTCCTTCCATGTCTGACGGGTTTGGGGACAGACTGAGATGGAGAGGCCGCAGGCTCGTCCTGCCCACTCCCAACCTGGAGAAGGCTCCCCCCTGCACCCCACCCTCAGCACCACGGGGTCCCCGAGGATCTGGTCTCCCTGGTGGGCCTGTCCTGGGCCATTGGTGGCATTCCTGGGGCCCGTCCCTTGCTGTTCCATCTCTGCCTCCCTGGTAAGAGATGTTTCTTTCCTCTTCCTACAGAAGGAGAGTCCGTGTCAGCAGCTGGACTCCCTGCGGGAACAACTGCAGGTGAGTGGACTCTATGGCATCCCTCATGTGCCCTAGAGAACCTTCCTGTCCCTCTCTCACCACCTGTTTGGCTTTTCTCCCAAAGGCTCAGATTCGGACCAATGCCATCTTAAAGTCCGAAAAGGAAGAGATGGAGAGAGCCCTGGCCGATGCTCGTCAGGAAGCCCGGCAGAAAGCAGGTGTGGATCTGGGCAGCCTTCCTCCCTCAACCTGGTGCCTTGGCAGGCCTTCAGGGGAGTCCTTTGGGTTCCATCTTGACCTCTGTCATTCCAGGAGAATGTCAACATCTGCGGACCTGCCTGGACTCCCGGGAAAAAGAGATCCAACAGCTGCAGGGGAGTCTGACCGCCTTCTCCACAGGGCAGGAGGACGCCGAGAGGGTGAGTCCAGCCACCTGCCCTCACGCTTGCGCCTCCGCCCCCAGGGGGAAAAATGGGCTTAGAGAATTAGATAGACCTGGATGTTCACATCCCGGCTGTACGTGATCTTAGCACTTAACCTCTAATACCTTGCATTTCATCTACAAAATGGAGCTAACGATAGTAACTCCCTCCTGTGGTGGTTGTGAGGATTCGATGGATTGTTAGCACGGTGCCTGGTGCCGCACGCAATACAGAGTCAGACCATGGTGATGACAGTCCTAACAATGGCAACGTGACAGGCTATCCCTGGGCCTCCGTCGGCCAGCTGTCAATCAGATCTCTTTCCCTGCCTCTTCCACCCTTACTGAGGTCTTGGGAAAAGCAACTGAGAACATGGGCTTGGAAATGCCTTGAAAAAGGTGTCAAGTGTGATTCAGGGGGAGGAAAGGTCACCGCTGAACGGTTGCTGTAGGTGTCGGTGTTCGTGTGCCCCGACTCCATCTTCTCCCTGCCGAATCCTGACTTTGCCTTTCTGTATTTGCAGTCCTACCGCAACCTCAAGAGCGAGCGAGATGCCCTCTTCCTTCAGCTGGAGGACAACAAGTAGGAGGGGGACGGTGGGTGGCAGGTCTGGGGGGTCCTCGGCACGGGTGATGTGGTGGGAGGTGGGAGGGTAGAGGTGAGCACGATGAGGGCGACGCACAGGTTTGGACACGTGCAGAGCCAAGCTGTGGCCCCAGCTGTGCCAGTGACTCGTGTGTGGCCTCAGGCAATTCATGTCCTCTCTGTGGACAGGCACTTGAGAGTCCAGGTGTCCCCTTCCCATGCCATAGTCCTCTGGTTGTGTGGCAAAGTCAGTGCATTGATGGCAAAAGTCGTCCTTTCTGTTCCTCGTTCTTTACATTCTCCACCACCTCTGGCCACAGGAACAACTATGAAGTCCTCAAGGCCCAGCAGGCCCAGCTGAAGGGCAAGATTCGCGTCCTTGAAATGGAGAAGGCGGCCTTACAGGTCCAGGCGAAAACGCTCGCAACATCCAAGCTCCTGCCAAACCAAGTGAGTGGCTGCAGCCCAGGGGGTTGGTTTTATGGTTGTGGGGTAGAGAGGAAGGTGGCAGCCTGTCCCTCCTGCAGCCACTCCTTACACGGCTTATGCCCCTGTGCTCTGGGCAGGTGCACACTTCAAGCTGAGCTGCAGGCTCGCGTCATCGGGCTGGCGTGTCACCCATTCTGCCTGCGTGTCCTCCGCACTCACCCCCTGGGCCTTTGTTCCCCCACCTCTAAAATGGGGTGCTGGAGACCTCACACGAAATGGTACAGGGAGGGCCCCCTGTGTGCCTGTGCCGTGCCCCTTCCCTGTGCCGTGGGTCTCCGGCTGCATCAGGTGGCCACCGACTGCTTCTCTCCATCCAGACCAATTAGAACATGGAGGTCCCCAGTGCACTGCATTCAGGGCAGCACGTGAAGATGGAGCTGGCTGAGAAGTTGGGCCAGCTTCGTGAGAAGCTGGGAGACCTAAAGGAGATGGGAATCGCTGCCCCATTCAGGAAGGGCTAGGAGACAGGCACCAGCCTCTGAGGGGGGTTCCAGAGCCAGCACAGAGGCAGCTCCAGCCTGGGGGACAGGTGACCCCAGTCATGCACTGCAGTCCTCTGACTATTCATTGCTCCCTTCCTTCTGACCACACAGCTGCCGCAGAACATACAGAAATGCCAGGAGAACCAAGGCTTCAGCAACAATCTCTGCTTTCCATTGTTTTATCGAGCAGAAAAGTATTGTGACAGTAACATCATGGACATCTGAGATGTGGGGCCCAGGGCTCTGCCCCCTCCCAGTTCCTGCTACCCTGTCCTTGCCACCATGTCTCTGCCACCCTCTTCCTTCCACCCTGTCTCTGCCACCCTGTCCCTGCCACTCCTTCCCAGTCACCCTTTTATCATGTTAAGACCCCTGTTCTTTAAAAAAAAAAACGAAAAATCCAAAAAAAACAAAAAAAGGAAAAAAGGAAAAAAAAACTTAAAAAAGGAAAAAAACAAAAAAAAGAAGACAGCACCCAGAAAACACTGAAAAGAAGAAGACAATGCCCTGAAAATACTCAAAAGAAGACAACATCCAGAGAACACCCAAAAAAAGACAACACCCGGAGAACATCCTAAAGATGATAGCACCCAGAAAACCCCCAAAAGAAGAAAACACTGAGAAAACACCGAAAAGAAGAGAACACCCAAAAGACGATGACATGCAGAAAATACTCGAAAGAAGATATCCAGAAAACACCAAAAAGAAGAAAACACACAACCCAGAAAAAAAAACACACAGAAGAAAACACCCCCCAAAAAGGAAGAAAACATTTACAAAAAGAATAAAACCCAAACATAAAGAAACAAAACCCAAAAGAAGACAACCCCAACAAAAAGAGAACCCCAACAGAAAGAAGAAAAATCCCCCCAAAATAAGAAAACCCTAACAAAAAGCAGAAACCACCCCACATGAAGGAAACCCCAACAAAAATAAAACCCCACTGATAAGAAGATAACCTCTCAGAAAAGAAACCGCCCAAAAGAAAACTGGAAAAGTAGAACCCCCCCAGAAGAAGAAAACAGCAACAAAGCGAAAAAAACCCACAATAAAAGAAGAATCCCACAAGAAGAAAAACCCCAGTAAAAAGAAGAAAGTGCCAGCAATAGGAAGCCCCAAAGAAGAAATTCCCAATGAAAAGAACAAAACCCTAACAAAAAGAAGAAACACCCCCCACAAAAAAGAAAAGTCTCTACAAAGAAGAAAAACCTCTGAAAAGAAGAAAAACTTCCAGAAAAGAAAACCTCAACAAAAAGAAGAAACCATGCACCCCAAAAAGAGAACCCCCAAAGAAGGAAATCCTAACAAAAAGAAAAACCCCGTAAAAGAAAAAAACACCCAAATAGAAAAAACTCCAATAGAAAGAAGAAAACCCCCCATGAAAACAAGAAAACCCCCCAAAAAGCCCCAAAAGAAGAAACCCCCAAAGACGAAAACCCCAACAAAAGGAAAACTCCAAAAGAGAAGCCCCCAAAAAGAAAACCCCCCAAAAGAAGAAAACCAAAAACTCCCCGAGAAGTAAACTCCCACAAAAAGAAAAACCCTGCAAAAAAAAAATCCACACAGAAGAAAACCCTAACAATAAATAAATAAATAAATAAATAAAAGTCCAAAAGAAGAAACCCCCTAAAAAATGTACAAAAATGTACAGAAATATACAAAAATCAAAAAATGCAAAACAGACAAACAACAGCAACAACAACAACAACAACAAAAAAAACAGGAAAAATACTAAAAGAGAGATAAAGAAAAAAAAAAAAAACCGTAAAAGAAAAACCAAAAATAAATATGTAAGAAAACAAAAAGAAAAAAGAAAGAAAGAAAGAAAGTAGCAGGGTGCCCTCACCAGTAGTCAGCCTCAGGGACCCATAGGGGAAGACCAGTAAAATTGGTCCCTTGGGCAGGCCAGTCAGGGGGCCCCTTAATGCTGGGGCAGGCCAAGGAAGCACTTGGGGCAGGCCTGGCAGGCCCTTAGCGGAAGGGGGCCCTTAGCAGTGGGGGGGTCCTGAATAGTAGGTCGGGCCATGAGGCCCTGAGTGACAAGTAGGCTAGAACAGGGGTCCATAGTGCCAGGCCAGGGGGGCCCCTAGGTGGCCAGACCAGGCCAAGGAAGCACTTGGGGCAGGCCTGGCAGGCTCTTAGCAGAAGGGGGCCGTTAGCACCAATCAAGCCAAGGGGGCCCTGAGGTAGGCCATTCGAGGGGAGTCCTTAGTGGAAAGGCAGTCCAGAGAGTTGGCTGGGGGGGGGGAGGCACTAGCAATGTTTTATCATTTTTTACTTGGCAGAAAATTTTCTTTTTCATTCAAGTATCAAACTTATTCATAAAATATCTATTTTAATAATTATCCTTATTTTTGTAGTTTCTTCAGAATCTACTTTACGTTTTTCTCCACTCCCACATTTGTGTATTTTTATTTGAGTCATATTTATTTAATTAAAATAAAGACTGAAAGTGAATACATGGTTTTTGTTTGATTTTTATTTTCAGATAAACAGCTTTCAGATTTATTAGTCTGTCAATTCTGTCATTTCCCCTCTCTGGATCATTTGATTCATTTTTCTGTGTGTGTTCAGTATATCCATTCTCCTGTGAATCTTAGGTTTGTCGTGATTTTCTTATGAATGAATAAGTAGTTCTAGAATAGTTGATATTTATTATGTAATCATGACATATACGGGTGGGAATTTGCTTTAGAAAAGAAATTTGACTTTATCTCCTTCGTTTCAGCAATTTAACTACGATGGACTTTAGTATGATTTTTTCTTTTCTTTTTTATTCCAGTTGGGGTTTGGTTCTTCAATCTGTGGATTGACGTATTATACCCATTTTGGAAACCCTCCATGTCAGTGACACGATGACACCCACCCAGAGGGTCCTCATGGACCTGAGTAGGCGGGTCAAGGGCCCTCACTGTGGGTGCATCTGCAGACTGAACCGAGATGGGGTCCGGCCCCGTGGGGGACACACATACATACCGGGGCCACCCGAACGCGTCGTAGTGGGCCACGATGATGATGGTGGGAAGGTCCTCTCCACCCAGCCCCGTCAGCCGCCCCTGTGGAGACACAGCCTGTGAATGGCCAGCAGGGCCTGAGGCTGCCCCCAGGCCTTGCACTCCTGGTTCCCACTCGGTGGAAGACAGAGCAGGGAGTGACCCGAGTGTGGGTCTGGAAGACCCCTCCTGCAGCGGCCACATGGAGCAAGGACTGCCCTTGTTCTGACACCTTCTGGGGCACCAGATCCCCACGTGAAGCTCTTGCCGCAGACTCTGGGAGCCCCAGGGAACTCCCCCAGGGAAGAGGTGGATGCCAGGGAGGAACCCACCCAGGCCCCCTGTTCTACTCACAAAGTGTTAACAAAAGAGGGGGAGATGTGATGAAAACAACTTTCCTGTAGGAAAGAGATCAGGCCCCTCACCCCAGCACTTGGGCTCTCCCAGATCTGTGCCCACCCTATTCTGCTCTAGCTGGGGGGCCAATAAACTTCCCATAAAGGGCCCCTCATCACCAGGGGTCAGCTCCCGCCCCTCCCCCATCATCAGGGGTCAGCTCCCACCCCTTCCCCATCACCAGGGGTCAGTTCCCGCCCCTCCCCATCAGGGGTCAGCTCCCGCCGCTCCCCCATCATCAGGGGTCAGCTCCCGCCCCTCCCCCGCCTCCTCCCCATCATCAGGGCTCAGCTCCCGCCCCCCGTCCGCATCAGGGGTCAGTTCCCGCCCCTCCCCCATCAGGGTCAGCTCGCGCCCCTCCCTCGCCCCCCTCCCCATCATCAGGGGTCAGCTCGCGCCCCTCCCCCGCCCGGCCGGGCGCCCTCCCGTCTGTCTCCTGTCCCTGCTTCAGCTGGCGCCGGAGCCTCCTCGGGGCAGTCCCCTCAGGGACTGACTTCCACCCGCACGGTTCGGGCTCCATTCCCCCCACAGGCCCGGCGCCCGCTCCCACGTCAGGAGCCCCTTCTTGCCCCCCGTGACAGACACGAGTGCGCTCTGCGGCCATCGGAGCCGGTTCGCACAAGACGCCGCCCCCGCCGGCTCCTCGCGGCGCGGCTCGGGGCGGAAGGAGGGCCGGGCCGGGCGCGGGCGGCGCTGCGGGGCCTTTACCTGAGTTAAGACCCGGCGCCCGCGCGAAGCTAAAATAACCGCCGGGCCGCCATCTTCGCGAGTCCCCCGAGCGCCGCCGGCCCGTGACGTCACGGACACTCCCGGAGCTGCAGGCCCCGCCCCTTACCCGGAGTCCCTCCTCCTTCCCCAGTCAGACGCCCGCTCTCTCTTCAAGCCCCGCCCACGCCACAAGCTCCCGCCCCGACTCGGAGACGGGACCTTTCTTTCAATGACTCCTGCCTCCGGGGTCTCTGCCTCTCGCCCCCGCCCTGCGTCGTGGCCCCGCCCCTTCCTCAGCCGTCTTCCCGTTGACCTCTCGGAGGTGGGGTCGCTGCACCCGCACCCCAGGCCGGCCGTGAAGGCGGTCTTTGAGGCTCCCCTCTCGGGAGCTGGTCCTTCGGTCCTGTGGGCTCACCTGCCCGTCCCCTTCTGCCTGCGGCCCCTCTTGGTAGAGGGTGGCTTTACCTTTTGCCCCCGTCGGGTGGGTTTGGGAGCCCTGCTCACCACCTCCTGGCTGGGTGAGGTTTTGCTGACACAGCCAAGGCCTGCATGTCCCTGCGGCGTCCCCCTGGGGGCCAGCCTTTACGTGGCGACTTCTAAAGTCCCACGCAGCACCCCAAATTCAAAACCTTGGTACCTCTAAATGGATGTTTCACAGCCATGGGCAATTTGCCCCCAGAGGACACTAGGCAATGTCGGGCGACATCTGTAGTTGTCAGGACCGACGAGGAGGGTGCTCCTGGCATGGAGTAGGTGGAGGCCAGGGACGCTGCTCAGCACGTGCAGGACAGCCAAACCACAGAGCGTGATCCAGCCACAAGGTCCGCAGTGCCAAGGGGGAGAGACCCTGGTATAAAAGTAGCTCGTTTTGAGAGATTTAATGAGCCACCTACTATGGGCTCGGCCTTTGGAGGATGCGGTACTGAGTAAAACTCACATTATACCAGACCTCCAGGAACTTAGAATCAGACAGACAGATCCTAACCAAACGTTTCATTGCAATTATGGTGCTTTTAAAATTCAGTGGGTTTTAGTGGTTTTATATACACAGGGTTGTATAACCATCACCACTATCAGATTCCAGAACATCTTCATCACCCTACAAAGAAATCCCACATCCATTAAAAGTCACTCTCCCATCCCCTCCCCCAGCCCCTGGCAACCACGAACCCACTTTCGGTCTCGTGGACTGGCGCGTTCATATAAATGGAATCCTACACTGTGTGGCCTTTTGTGTCTGGCGTCTTTCACTGAGCGTGATGTGTTCAAGGTTTGCCCACGTGGTAGCGTGTGTCAGAGCCTTGATCCTTTTCATGGGTGGGTCATATTCCAGTGTGTCGATGCACCATATTTTATTTATTCATTCATCAACTGACAAGCATATGATATGTTTTTGGAAGTTGGGAACCTATAGAGTGCCAAGAGAGTATAAACCCACCAGGCCCCAAACCAGATCAGCGGTATCATGGAAGGTGTTTAAGCTGAGAGTTACATAGGAGTTACGGAGGCTGGGGGCTTCTTGGCCCAGCCAGACATTTTAACTTGTAAGACTGCCATGGGTCACATTTGTCACCTGTGACCTTGGAAGACACCAGATATTTTTCTTCAGTGGGAAGCGGTCTCTGTACAGCCACTGAGGTGACAGATTAGGTGCCAAAAGTCAAGTCCAGTTACATTACAACTGGACACTTACATTCCAAGTCCGGTTATGGCAAGCCTGATCAGGGGGACCCTTAGCTGCAGGTGAGGCCATCGGTTCCCTTAGTGCCAGGCCAGGCCAACCCAGGCAGCAATAGGGGCAGGCCAAATAAGGGTCCCTTTGTCAAGTTTTATAATTTATACTTGGTCAGGAAGTTAACTTTTACTTTCAAATATCAAATTTATTTATGAAATGTTTATTTCTTAGGTATCCTTATTTTCATAGTTTCCTTGGGATCTGTAGGCACATCATTTTTTTTCACTCCCACATTTGTGTATTTTTATTTGAATCAAATTTATTTAATAAAAATAAACACTGACAGTGAGGGCATGTTTTTTGATGGATCTTTATGATTCAAATAACAAGCTTTCAGATTTATTAATCTGTCAATTCTACCATTTTCTCCTGATAATCTGATTTTTTTTTTTATGTTTAGTATATCCATTCTCCTGTGAATCTTTGGTTTCTTATTATTTTCTTAATTTCTTATGATGAATAAATAGTTTTAGAATATTTTAATTTTTTTTGTTTAGTAATGACATATAAGGGAATGAATTTGCTTTAGAGAAGAAATTTGACTTTATCTAATTCCTTTTAGCAATTTAACTATAATGGACTTTAGTATGATTTTCTCCTCCTTTCTTTTTTAATCCTAGTTGGGGTTTGCCAATCTACTTGGAGTTTCTTGAGTCTGTGGATTGACGTATTGCACCCATTTCGGAAAATCCTCAGGCATTACACCTTCAGGGATGGCTTCTGCCCCCTTCTCTCTCCGCTCTCTCTACACACACGCACTTGTAATGAGGCTCGTCCAGCTCTGCTTCTTCTGTCTTCCTCAGGGAAGGCCCATCAGAGACTCGGATGGAAAGTCTAGTGGGTAGCTCTAGTCAAGCATGAAAGACTGTGGCAAATCCACTCGTGGCCTTTGGAGGTTTCAGCTTGCTGCTTTAGCCCCCATGACCTGCAGCTTTAAAATGATACCCGACACTGGGTAATTTATAAAGAACAGAGGTTTATTTGGCTTACGATTCTGGGACAGCTGCATCTGGCATGGGCCTCAGGCTGCTTCTACTCATGGCGGAAAGTGGCAGCAGCTGACGAGCACAAGCAGATCACGTGGCGAGAGGAAGCAAGAGAGAGAGAGGGGAGGTGCCAGGGTCCTTTAAACAATCAGCTCTCGCGAGAACTCATAGAGCGAGAACTCACTCATTAATCCCCCTCCCCCAGGGAGAGCATGAATCCATTCATGATGGATCCGCCCTCATGACTCAATCACTTTCCACACTGCCACATTGGAGATGAGATTTCCACATGCGCTTTGGAGGGGACGACACATCCAAAGTCCATCAGGGACCAATCAGCAGCCCTGTCCCTCTGGGGAAACATTCTGTCCCAGGCACTTTGAGACTCAGGCAGATTTTACGCTGACTTGTAGGAACCCTTGGCGTGTCTCCTCATGCTCCATGTTCTTCTCCACAACACACAGAATGTCTTGTGGAAAACACCAGCCACACCGGGAGACAGGAGGTGCTCAGTTTCCCTGGGTCCGGGTTTCCAGACGTGCCTCTGGGTTTCCAACCGCTCCCCAAAGCCTCAGGCCCCTCCTCAAGGCCCTCCACGACAGGAAAGCTACCGCTGCCAGCTACACCTATTTTCAGCTCCCGGGATCAGTGAAGACACCCTTGAGGAAGGGGGCGAGTGGAGAGGCACCTGGAGGACTGGACGGGGGTCTTTGGAGGCGGTTTGTGGGATGAGAAAGTCTGGGGCAGAGCTGTGAGGAGTCTGGAAAGGGACCGTGAAGTGACACACTTTTCCCTGCTGTCCATTCCTCGCCCACCTCCTGAGCCCTGGGTCCTGAGGCCCCAGGTCAGGGGTTGAACGGGAACAGGAGGGTCCAGGGCGGGGGCTGGAGAACGGCCTCTCTGCTCTGCCAGGTGCCTCAGATTCTGTGACGGCCACCGTGAAGGGTCACACAGAAGCTGCATGGGCACCGAGTGACAGCCCCGCCCCTTTCCCCCAGGGGCCCCTCCCTGGGGTGGGCGGGGCCGGCTTTCATTGTGACCCCACCCTTCCCTGGGTTCTGGCCACGCCCCCATTCCGTCCATCTTTCTCATCCACCAATGGGCTGTGAGCATTGAGGCCACGCCCACCTACCTGTTGCCTAGCACCGGCCGCTCCCAGCTGCTCTGGCTCAGTCGCTGGTCCGTGCCTTAGCTGGAGGGAGTGACTGTCCAGTGCTTAGCCATGATAAGGCGGAAGTACCCCTTTCCTTTTCCCTGCCCCGAAATGTCGGAGGAAATCCGACAGGAGAAATTGGCGAGGGCCAAGAAGAAGGTATAACATGCTGGGTCGCATCCCCAGAGCCAGCCCGAGGCCCCTCCTATGGTGGGACAGGGGCAGGACTCGGTGTCACTTCTGAGGCACACGGGGATTGCCCCTCTGTGCCTCTTGACTCCCCCCACCAAAGTCTTCTCAGCCATCCCTGCCCCCTCAGCTGCCCAGACCCTGCCCTTGCCGGCTGTCCCCGGGTGACTTTGGCCAGTAAGGTTACTTCCAGGGCTCCCCACCTGGACTCAGCCCTGGCCTCCTGCTACCCCAAACCAGACCTTCCTGGGCTCCCTGGGTCCCCTGCGTTCCCGTCTCCAAGGACCTCGGTCCTGGCTCTGTGCTCCACTTCCCCACAGTGTTGCAGTGACTCTGACATTGGTAGGAAGGAGTGGAATGTTGTCACCTCACAATCCCATTCCAAACTGTCCCAATCCCCCTGGGAGGTGTCACAATCCCTCAGGAACTGTCAGTACTGCCTGGGAGGTTTCTGGTTCCCCTTCCCCCCTTTACTTAGACATTGCCTACCTAAAAAGCCTGCACTTCACCAGTGAGCTCAAAATGTTGACAGTATCTCTGGGTGACCATTGGGAGAACGGGTTCGGTTTGCTTTTTTCCTGGGTTTCTACTCTCTAGAGACACTTAACAATTGATTTCTGAGTCTGGATCTCACCTTAGAATTCCCTAGGATTCTGGGACCAGAGCACCTTTCAGTCACTACTCTCTGGAGGGAGATGTGCTTATCTTCTGTGGGATAAATCCTGGGCAACTGAACTTCACAGCTTGAATCTCGCCCAGATCCTGTCAATCTGGGGTGCCACAGGACTCAGGGGGCCTCTTTCTGAAGCATCAGATTTGCTTGATTCTTTTGAAAGAGAAAAATCCTCTTAATGTACTTAGGGGTGACATTCACCTGGATTTGTAAGCTCATAATGGATTTCTCTGAAATGATGCTTGGGTTGTCCTCTTTTTGTGAGGTCCCCAGATCCCTAGGGGTGTGCCCTCATGACTTCTGCCATTAGGGTACATTGACATAAACGTTTGAGAAGTACTGGGGTGCAGCTCTCAAAGCTCTGTGAGGGAGGGCCCCGATGTCTGATTTGTATTTGGCCCGCCAGCAGCTGCTGATTCATGACAAAGCCCCAGAAGACTGAAGTTCAATTCCATTCTTGCCTTTTTCTAATCATGCTATCGGTCCATTTCTTCAGCCATTTGGTGATCATGACAACACCTTATAGGGTTGCTGGTGGCATTAAATCAGATGGTACAAGTAAGAATACTTTGTAAAAACTGTAAAGTAGGTGACAAACATAGGGGCTTCCACATCTCCTGAATATTACGGCTTTTCCTTTTCACAGTTAAGAGAGTTCCAACAAAAAAGGGGCCTAACTGGCAGTAGGCCCCAGCCCAGCACTTGTGGGAGGTGCCAGTCACCTCAGGAGGTGAGTGTTGGCTGGTCAGGCTCCTGGGAACGGGGGCCTCAAGGGGCAGTAGGGGGTAATGGTAATGACCATGGAAGAAGTGTCAGGGACTGGGTAAGAAGTCTGGGTTTGAATCCTATGTCTCCCTCTGCTCGGGATATGACATAGGACTCTTCTCTGAGCTTCTCCCTTGAAGCTGTGCACACAGATGGAGCACGAGCGTGGCTGTCTCATTGGATCCTGCTGCAGGAAGCACAGGATGATGTTGACAACACCAAGGCCCAGGGCTCAATCCCTGTACTGGCCACCACCAAAAAAAAAAAAAAAAGTGCAGGATAAGAGCTGCTTGGGAGGGGAGGGATGATTGGGAAGTGAGACCTTGAGAAGTGGGCACAGAGGGGCTACAGGAAGAGGGCTGGTCAAGGTTAGGAAGAAAGGACAGCAGAGGGCTTAGCCATTGAGGGGCAGAGCACCTCCATGTGTGCTCTCATCTCTTCCAGCCCCCATCATCCATCACTGGGGAGGCCTTGAGGACTTCAACTGACATTAAGGAGCTGGAGGTAAGTGCCCTCCAGGCCAGCCCCCAACCACCTCCCATGCTGGGGGCTGGGGACCCCCTTGCCAACTGAGACAGCCGACACCCAGTGTTGACAACACCAAGGCCCAGGGCTCAATCCCTGTACTGGCCACCAGCAAAAAAAAAAAAAAAGTGCAGGATGAGAGGTGCTCGGGAGCGGAGGGACGGTGAGGAAGTGAGACCTTGAGAAGTGGGCACAGAGGGGCTACAGGAGGAGGGCCTGGTCCAGGTTAGGAAGAAAGGACAGCAGAGGGCTTAGCCATTGAGGGGCAGAGCATCTCCATGTGTGCTCTCATCTCTTCCAGCCCCCATCATCCATCACTGGGGAGGCCTTGAGGACTTCAACTTACATCAAGGAGCTGGAGGTAAGTGCCCTCCAGGCCAGCCCCCAACCACCTCCCATGCTGGGGGCTGGGGACCCCCTTGCCAACTGAGACAGCCGACACCCAGTGTTGACAACACCAAGGCCCAGGGCTCAATCCCTGTACTGGCCACCACCAAAAAAAAAAAAAGTGCAGGATGAGAGGTGCTCGGGAGCGGAGGGACGATGAGGAAGTGAGACCTTGAGAAGTGGGCACAGAGGGGCTACAGGAGGAGGGCCTGGTCCAGGTTAGGAAGAAAGGACAGCAGAGGGCTTAGCCATTGAGGGGCAGAGCATCTCCATGTGTGCTCTCATCTCTTCCAGCCCCCATCATCCATCACTGGGGAGGCCTTGAGGACTTCAACTTACATCAAGGAGCTGGAGGTAAGTGCCCTCCAGGCCAGCCCCCCGACCACCTCCCATGCTGGGGGCTGGGGGCCACGCTGCCAGCTGAAACAGCCAACACCCCCACCCCTAATGATCGCTCTCTCTACCTCTCTCCCAACCCTCCTCCAACTCCTCCTCTCTCCATGTGCCACAGAGCCGGTGCCTAGTTCTGCAGGCAGTCCTGGACTCCACCTATGCAGTAAAGAAATATATAGAGAGTGTGGTGCAGGAACTGGTAAGAGTCCGGTGGCGTCCCCTGGTTCCACGCTGCCAATCCTGGGCTCCAATTTCCCCTTGGGGCTTTGAAGAAAAGGGGCTGGGGGTTCCCGTGCCAAGGGAGAATGGGGTGCTCGGTGGCCTAGTTCTCAGCAGGAGGGACCCCAGACCATGCAGCATGGCTCTTCCTGTTGCTGACCTGCCTGCCCACTCTCTTTTCTCCAGACACCCCTGCTTGAGTCCTTGCCGCATGGGCTCTGGGCTGTTGCCCTGTTGGAAACACTAGGCTGACAGTTGTCAGGAGCCCTGTGTTCCCACCCTAACTTAGTTCCTGCTTTGCTTGGTCTTTGGTTTTGGACAAGCCACCTCTCCTGCCTGGGCTTGAGTGTCCTGAGATAGAATTAGAGGGTGTCAAAGGTCCCTTGCAGCTCTAAGAATGAAAGATTTCTAGGCACACACGAGACATCAGGGAGACAGGGATCTTGCCTGCCCTTTTCATTCCTGGATCCCTGCTATTAAGATCAGTCCCTATCCTTAGTGTGTGGTTCATGGTGAATACATGCACCCTTGTGAATCACAAGCTGGGAGAAGGGTAGTCTTTCCTTTCTCAGCCTCCATTTCTAGAGGTTTCTGTGGTTGTCATGTAAAGAGAATCAGGATTCAGATGTTCAGCTCTGAATCCAACAAAGACCCCAATTCTCTTTCCTTGGGAGTTCAAGGACAGTTTGTCCATTTGCGTCCCCATAGGGTCTGAGAGCTTTTCCTTGAAAATCCATTCCTGGCCCCACCACTTCCCAGTCTGGGGAGTGAACCTGAGGGGACAACCTCAGTCACCTTCCCGTGACTCTCCACATGGAAAACCTGGCACCAGGAAACTGGATGAAGTGGAAAGAGGGACATGATTTCTTTGTTCGCTCCTTCCATGTCTGACGGGTTTGGGGACAGACTGAGATGGAGAGGCCGCAGGCTCGTCCTGCCCACTCCCAACCTGGAGAAGGCTCCCCCCTGCACCCCACCCTCAGCACCACGGGGTCCCCGAGGATCTGGTCTCCCTGGTGGGCCTGTCCTGGGCCATTGGTGGCATTCCTGGGGCCCGTCCCTTGCTGTTCCATCTCTGCCTCCCTGGTAAGAGATGTTTCTTTCCTCTTCCTACAGAAGGAGAGTCCGTGTCAGCAGCTGGACTCCCTGCGGGAACAACTGCAGGTGAGTGGACTCTATGGCATCCCTCATGTGCCCTAGAGAACCTTCCTGTCCCTCTCTCACCACCTGTTTGGCTTTTCTCCCAAAGGCTCAGATTCGGACCAACGCCATCTTAAAGTCCGAAAAGGAAGAGAT
Organism: Cynocephalus volans; assembly: GCF_027409185.1. Taxonomy (NCBI): domain Eukaryota; kingdom Metazoa; phylum Chordata; class Mammalia; order Dermoptera; family Cynocephalidae; genus Cynocephalus; species Cynocephalus volans. The sequence goes on along the minus strand of NC_084469.1, from coordinate 93,889,696 downwards.
GGAGAGAGCCCTGGCCGATGCTCGTCAGGAAGCCCGGCAGAAAGCAGGTGTGGATCTGGGCAGCCTTCCTCCCTCAACCTGGTGCCTTGGCAGGCCTTCAGGGGAGTCCTTTGGGTTCCATCTTGACCTCTGTCATTCCAGGAGAATGTCAACATCTGCGGACCTGCCTGGACTCCCGGGAAAAAGAGATCCAACAGCTGCAGGGGAGTCTGACCGCCTTCTCCACAGGGCAGGAGGACGCCGAGAGGGTGAGTCCAGCCACCTGCCCTCACGCTTGCGCCTCCACCCCCAGGGGGAAAAATGGGCTTAGAGAATTAGATAGACCTGGATGTTCACATCCCGGCTGTACGTGATCTTAGCACTTAACCTCTAATACCTTGCATTTCATCTACAAAATGGAGCTAACGATAGTAACTCCCTCCTGTGGTGGTTGTGAGGATTCGATGGATTGTTAGCACGGTGCCTGGTGCCGCACGCAATACAGAGTCAGACCATGGTGATGACAGTCCTAACAATGGCAACGTGACAGGCTATCCCTGGGCCTCCGTCGGCCAGCTGTCAATCAGATCTCTTTCCCTGCCTCTTCCACCCTTACTGAGGTCTTGGGAAAAGCAACTGAGAACATGGGCTTGGAAATGCCTTGAAAAAGGTGTCAAGTGTGATTCAGGGGGAGGAAAGGTCACCGCTGAACGGTTGCTGTAGGTGTCGGTGTTCGTGTGCCCCGACTCCATCTTCTCCCTGCCGAATCCTGACTTTGCCTTTCTGTATTTGCAGTCCTACCGCAACCTCAAGAGCGAGCGAGATGCCCTCTTCCTTCAGCTGGAGGACAACAAGTAGGAGGGGGACGGTGGGTGGCAGGTCTGGGGGGTCCTCGGCACGGGTGATGTGGTGGGAGGTGGGAGGGTAGAGGTGAGCACGATGAGGGCGACGCACAGGTTTGGACACGTGCAGAGCCTAGCTGTGGCCCCAGCTGTGCCAGTGACTCGTGTGTGGCCTCAGGCAATTCATGTCCTCTCTGTGGACAGGCACTTGAGAGTCCAGGTGTCCCCTTCCCATGCCATAGTCCTCTGGTTGTGTGGCAAAGTCAGTGCATTGATGGCAAAAGTCGTCCTTTCTGTTCCTTGTTCTTTACATTCTCCACCACCTCTGGCCACAGGAACAACTATGAAGTCCTCAAGGCCCAGCAGGCCCAGCTGAAGGGCAAGATTCGCGTCCTTGAAATGGAGAAGGCGGCCTTACAGGTCCAGGCGAAAACGCTCGCAACATCCAAGCTCCTGCCAAACCAAGTGAGTGGCTGCAGCCCAGGGGGTTGGTTTTATGGTTGTGGGGTAGAGAGGAAGGTGGCAGCCTGTCCCTCCTGCAGCCACTCCTTACACGGCTTATGCCCCTGTGCTCTGGGCAGGTGCACACTTCAAGCTGAGCTGCAGGCTCGCGTCATCGGGCTGGCGTGTCACCCATTCTGCCTGCGTGTCCTCCGCACTCACCCCCTGGGCCTTTGTTCCCCCACCTCTAAAATGGGGTGCTGGAGACCTCACACGAAATGGTACAGGGAGGGCCCCCTGTGTGCCTGTGCCGTGCCCCTTCCCTGTGCCGTGGGTCTCCGGCTGCATCAGGTGGCCACCGACTGCTTCTCTCCATCCAGACCAATTAGAACATGGAGGTCCCCAGTGCACTGCATTCAGGGCAGCACGTGAAGATGGAGCTGGCTGAGAAGTTGGGCCAGCTTCGTGAGAAGCTGGGAGACCTAAAGGAGATGGGAATCGCTGCCCCATTCAGGAAGGGCTAGGAGACAGGCACCAGCCTCTGAGGGGGGTTCCAGAGCCAGCACAGAGGCAGCTCCAGCCTGGGGGACAGGTGACCCCAGTCATGCACTGCAGTCCTCTGACTATTCATTGCTCCCTTCCTTCTGACCACACAGCTGCCGCAGAACATACAGAAATGCCAGGAGAACCAAGGCTTCAGCAACAATCTCTGCTTTCCATTGTTTTATCGAGCAGAAAAGTATTGTGACAGTAACATCATGGACATCTGAGATGTGGGGCCCAGGGCTCTGCCCCCTCCCAGTTCCTGCTACCCTGTCCTTGCCACCATGTCTCTGCCACCCTCTTCCTTCCACCCTGTCCCTGCCACCCTGTCTCTGCCACCCTGTCCCTGCCACTCCTTCCCAGTCACCCTTTTATCATGTTAAGACCCCTGTTCTTTAAAAAAAAAAACGAAAAATCCAAAAAAAACAAAAAAAGGAAAAAAGGAAAAAAAAACTTAAAAAAGGAAAAAAACAAAAAAAAGAAGACAGCACCCAGAAAACACTGAAAAGAAGAAGACAATGCCCTGAAAATACTCAAAAGAAGACAACATCCAGAGAACACCCAAAAAAAGACAACACCCGGAGAACATCCTAAAGATAGCACCCAGAAAACCCACAAAAGAAGAAAACACCGAGAAAACACCGAAAAGAAGAGAACACCCAAAAGACGATGACATGCAGAAAATACTCGAAAGAAGATATCCAGAAAACACCAAAAAGAAGAAAACACACAACCCAGAAAAAAACACACAGAAGAAAACACCCCCCAAAAAGGAAGAAAACCTTTACAAAAAGAATAAAACCCAAACATAAAGAAAAACTGCCCAAAAGAAAAAAACAAAACCCAAAAGAAGACAACCCCAACAAAAAGAGAACCCCAACAGAAAGAAGAAAAATCCCCCCAAAATAAGAAAACCCCAACAAAAAGCAGAAACCACCCCACATGAAGGAAACCCCAACAAAAATAAAACCCCACTGATAAGAAGATAACCTCTCAGAAAAGAAACCGCCCAAAAGAAAACTGGAAAAGTAGAACCCCCCCAGAAGAAGAAAACAGCAACAAAGCGAAAAAAACCCACAATAAAAGAAGAATCCCACAAGAAGAAAAACCCCAGTAAAAAGAAGAAAGTGCCAGCAATAGGAAGCCCCAAAGAAGAAATTCCCAATGAAAAGAACAAAACCCTAACAAAAAGAAGAAACACCCCCCACAAAAAAGAAAAGTCTCTACAAAGAAGAAAAACCTCTGAAAAGAAGAAAAACTTCCAGAAAAGAAAACCTCAACAAAAAGAAGAAACCATGCACCCCAAAAAGAGAACCCCCAAAGAAGGAAATCCTAACAAAAAGAAAAACCCCGTAAAAGAAAAAAACACCCAAATAGAAAAAACTCCAATAGAAAGAAGAAAACCCCCCAGGAAAACAAGAAAACCCCCCAAAAAGTCCCAAAAGAAGAAACCCCCAAAGACGAAAACCCCAACAAAAGGAAAACTCCAAAAGAGAACCCCCCAAAAAGAAAACCCCCCAAAAGAAGAAAACCAAAAACTCCCCGAGAAGTAAACTCCCACAAAAAGAAAAACCCTGCAAAAAAAAATCCACACAGAAGAAAACCCTAACAATAAAGAAATAAAGAAATAAATAAAAATCCAAAAGAAGAAACCCCCTAAAAAATGTACAAAAATGTACAGAAATATACAAAAATCAAAAAATGCAAAACAGACAAACAACAGCAACAACAACAACAACAACAAAAAAAACAGGAAAAATACTAAAAGAGAGATAAAGAAAAAAAAAAAAACCATAAAAGAAAAACCAAAAATAAATATGTAAGAAAACAAAAAGAAAAAAGAAAGAAAGAAAGAAAGTAGCAGGGTGCCCTCACCAGTAGTCCAGCCTCAGGGACCCATAGGGGAAGACCAGTAAAATTGGTCCCTTGGGCAGGCCAGTCAGGGGGCCCCTTAATGCTGGGGCAGGCCAAGGAAGCACTTGGGGCAGGCCTGGCAGGCCCTTAGCAGAAGGGGGCCCTTAGCAGTGGGGGGGTCCTGAATAGTAGGTCGGGCCATGGAGGCCCTGAGTGACAAGTAGGCTAGAACAGGGGTCCATAGTGCCAGGCCAGGGGGCCCCTAGGTGGCCAGACCAGGCCAAGGAAGCACTTGGGGCAGGCCTGGCAGGCTCTTAGCAGAAGGGGGCCGTTAGCACCAATCAAGCCAAGGGGGCCCTGAGGTAGGCCATTCGAGGGGGGTCCTTAGTGGAAAGGCAGTCCAGAGAGTTGGCTGGGGGGGGGGGAGGCACTTAGCAATGTTTTATCATTTATACTTGGCCAGAAAATTTTCTTTTTCATTCAAGTATCAAACTTATTCATAAAATATCTATTTTAATAATTATCCTTATTTTTGTAGTTTCTTCAGAATCTACTTTACGTTTTTCTCCACTCCCACATTTGTGTATTTTTATTTGAGTCATATTTATTTAATTAAAATAAAGACTGAAAGTGAATACATGGTTTTTGTTTGATTTTTATTTTTCAGATAAACAGCTTTCAGATTTATTAGTCTGTCAATTCTGTCATTTCCCCTCTCTGGATCATTTGATTTCATTTTTCTGTGTGTGTTCAGTATATCCATTCTCCTGTGAATCTTAGGTTTGTCGTTATTTTCTTATGATGAATAAGTAGTTCTAGAATAGTTTGATATTTATTATGTAATCATGACATATACGGGTGGGAATTTGCTTTAGAAAAGAAATTTGACTTTATCTCCTTCGTTTCAGCAATTTAACTACGATGGACTTTAGTATGATTTTTTCTTTTCTTTTTTATTCCCAGTTGGGGTTTGGTTCTTCAATCTGTGGATTGACGTATTACACCCATTTTGGAAACCCTCCATGTCAGTGACACGATGACACCCACCCAGAGGGTCCTCATGGGACCTGAGTAGGCGGGTCAAGGGCCCTCACTGTGGGTGCATCTGCAGACTGAACCGAGATGGGGTCCGGCCCCGTGGGGGACACACATACATACCGGGGCCACCCGAACGCGTCGTAGTGGGCCACGATGATGATGGTGGGAAGGTCCTCTCCACCCAGCCCCGTCAGCCGCCCCTGTGGAGACACAGCCTGTGAATGGCCAGCAGGGCCTGAGGCTGCCCCCAGGCCTTGCCACTCCTGGTTCCCACTCGGTGGGAAGACAGAGCAGGGAGTGACCCGAGTGTGGGTCTGGAAGACCCCTCCTGCAGCGGCCACATGGAGCAAGGACTGCCCTTGTTCTGACACCTTCTGGGGCACCAGATCCCCACGTGAAGCTCTTGCCGCAGACTCTGGGAGCCCCAGGGAACTCCCCCAGGGAAGAGGTGGATGCCAGGGAGGAACCCACCCAGGCCCCCTGTTCTACTCACAAAGTGTTAACAAAAGAGGGGGGAGATGTGATGAAAACAACTTTCCTGTAGGAAAGAGATCAGGCCCCTCACCCCAGCACTTGGGCTCTCCGAGATCTGTGCCCACCCTATTCTGCTCTAGCTGGGGGGCCAATAAACTTCCCATAAAGGGCCCCTCATCACCAGGGGTCAGCTCCCGCCCCTCCCCCATCATCAGGGGTCAGCTCCCACCCCTTCCCCATCACCAGGGGTCAGTTCCCGCCCCTCCCCATCAGGGGTCAGCTCCCGCCGCTCCCCCATCATCAGGGGTCAGCTCCCGCCCCTCCCCCGCCTCCTCCCCATCATCAGGGGTCAGCTCCCGCCCCTCCCCCATCATCAGGGCTCAGCTCCCGCCCCCCGTCCAGCATCAGGGGTCAGTTCCCGCCCCTCCCCCATCAGGGGTCAGCTCGCGCCCCTCCCCCGCCCGGCCGGGCGCCCTCCCGTCTGTCTCCTGTCCCTGCTTCAGCTGGCGCCGGAGCCTCCTCGGGGCGGTCCCCTCAGGGACTGACTTCCACCCGCACGGTTCGGGCTCCATTCCCCCCACAGGCCCGGCGCCCGCTCCCACGTCAGGAGCCCCTTCTTGCCCCCCGTGACAGACACGAGTGCGCTCTGCGGCCATCGGAGCCGGTTCGCACAAGACGCCGCCCCGCCGGCTCCTCCCGGCGCGGCTCGGGGCGGAAGGAGGGCCGGGCCGGGCGCGGGCGGCGCTGCGGGGCCGTTATATGAGGTAAGAGCCGGCGCCCCGCGCGAAGCTAAAATAACCGCCGGCCGCCATCTTCGCGAGTCCCCCGAGCGCCGCCGGCCCGTGACGTCACGGACACTCCCGGAGCTGCAGGCCCCGCCCCTTACCCGGAGTCCCTCCTCCTTCCCCAGTCAGACGCCCGCTCTCTCTTCAAGCCCCGCCCACGCCACAAGCTCCGCCCCGACTCGGAGACCGGACCTTCCTTTCAATGACTCTGCCTCCGGGGTCTCTGCCTCTCGCCCCGCCCTGCGTCGTGGCTCCGCCCCTTCCTCAGCCCGTCTGCCCGTTGACCTCTCGGATGTGGGGTCGCTGCACCCCAGGCCGGCCGTGAAGGCGGTCTTTGAGGCTCCCCTCTCGGGAGCTGGTCCTTCGGTCCTGTGGGCTCACCTGCCCGTCCCCTTCTGCCTGCGGCCCCTCTTGGTAGAGGGTGGCTTTACCTTTTGCCCCGGTCGGGTGGGTTTGGGAGCCCTGCTCACCACCTCCTGGCTGGGTGAGGTTTTGCTGACACAGCCAAGGCCTGCATGTCCCTGCGGCGTCCCCCTGGGGGCCAGCCTTTACGTGGCGACTTCTAAAGTCCCACGCAGCACCCCAAATTCAAAACCTTGGTACCTCTAAATGGATGTTTCACAGCCATGGGCAATTTGCCCCCAGAGGACACTAGGCAATGTCGGGCGACATCTGTAGTTGTCAGGACCGACGAGGAGGGTGCTCCTGGCATGGAGTAGGTGGAGGCCAGGGACGCTGCTCAGCACGTGCAGGACAGCCAAACCACAGAGCGTGATCCAGCCACAAGGTCCGCAGTGCCAAGGGGGAGAGACCCTGGTATAAAAGTAGCTCGTTTTGAGAGATTTAATGAGCCACCTACTATGGGCTCGGCCTTTGGAGGATGCGGTACTGAGTAAAACTCACATTATACCAGACCTCCAGGAACTTAGAATCAGACAGACAGATCCTAACCAAACGTTTCATTGCAATTATGGTGCTTTTAAAATTAATAACAGCTTCCTGGAGCGATAGTTCATATACCATACAATTCACTCACTGAAAGCATGAAATTCAGTGGGTTTTAGTGGTTTTATATACACAGGGTTGTATAACCATCACCACTATCAGATTCCAGAACATCTTCATCACCCTACAAAGAAATCCCACATCCATTAAAAGTCACTCTCCCATCCCCTCCCCCAGCCCCTGGCAACCACGAACCCACTTTCGGTCTCGTGGACTGGCGCGTTCATATAAATGGAATCCTACACTGTGTGGCCTTTTGTGTCTGGCGTCTTTCACTGAGCGTGATGTGTTCAAGGTTTGCCCACGTGGTAGCGTGTGTCAGAGCCTTGATCCTTTTCATGGGTGGGTCATATTCCAGTGTGTCGATGCACCATATTTTATTTATTCATTCATCAACTGACAAGCATATGATATGTTTTTGGAAGTTGGGAACCTATAGAGTGCCAAGAGAGTATAAACCCACCAGGCCCCAAACCAGATCAGCGGTATCATGGAAGGTGTTTAAGCTGAGAGTTACATAGGAGTTACGGAGGCTGGGGGCTTCTTGGCCCAGCCAGACATTTTAACTTGTAAGACTGCCATGGGTCACATTTGTCACCTGTGACCTTGGAAGACACCAGATATTTTTCTTCAGTGGGAAGCGGTCTCTGTACAGCCACTGAGGTGACAGATTAGGTGCCAAAAGTCAAGTCCAGTTACATTACAACTGGACACTTACATTCCAAGTCCGGTTATGGCAAGCCTGATCAGGGGGACCCTTAGCTGCAGGTGAGGCCATCGGTTCCCTTAGTGCCAGGCCAGGCCAACCCAGGCAGCAATAGGGGCAGGCCAAATAAGGGTCCCTTTGTCAAGTTTTATAATTTATACTTGGTCAGGAAGTTAACTTTTACTTTCAAATATCAAATTTATTTATGAAATGTTTATTTCTTAGGTATCCTTATTTTCATAGTTTCCTTGGGATCTGTAGGCACATCATTTTTTTTCACTCCCACATTTGTGTATTTTTATTTGAATCAAATTTATTTAATAAAAATAAACACTGACAGTGAGGGCATGTTTTTTGATGGATCTTTATGATTCAAATAACAAGCTTTCAGATTTATTAATCTGTCAATTCTACCATTTTCTCCTGATAATCTGATTTTTTTTTTTATGTTTAGTATATCCATTCTCCTGTGAATCTTTGGTTTCTTATTATTTTCTTAATTTCTTATGATGAATAAATAGTTTTAGAATATTTTAATTTTTTTTGTTTAGTAATGACATATAAGGGAATGAATTTGCTTTAGAGAAGAAATTTGACTTTATCTAATTCCTTTTAGCAATTTAACTATAATGGACTTTAGTATGATTTTCTCCTCCTTTCTTTTTTAATCCTAGTTGGGGTTTGCCAATCTACTTGGAGTTTCTTGAGTCTGTGGATTGACGTATTGCACCCATTTCGGAAAATCCTCAGGCATTACACCTTCAGGGATGGCTTCTGCCCCCTTCTCTCTCCGCTCTCTCTACACACACGCACTTGTAATGAGGCTCGTCCAGCTCTGCTTCTTCTGTCTTCCTCAGGGAAGGCCCATCAGAGACTCGGATGGAAAGTCTAGTGGGTAGCTCTAGTCAAGCATGAAAGACTGTGGCAAATCCACTCGTGGCCTTTGGAGGTTTCAGCTTGCTGCTTTAGCCCCCATGCCCTGCAGCTTTAAAATGATACCCGACACTGGGTAATTTATAAAGAACAGAGGTTTATTTGGCTTACGATTCTGGGACAGCTGCATCTCGCATGGGCCTCAGGCTGCTTCTACTCATGGCGGAAAGTGGCAGCAGCTGACGAGCACAAGCAGATCACGTGGCGAGAGGAAGCAAGAGAGAGAGAGGGGAGGTGCCAGGGTCCTTTAAACAATCAGCTCTCGTGAGAACTCATAGAGCGAGAACTCACTCATTAATCCCCCTCCCCCAGGGAGAGCATGAATCCATTCATGATGGATCCGCCCTCATGACTCAATCACTTTCCACACTGCCACATTGGAGATGAGATTTCCACATGCGCTTTGGAGGGGACGACACATCCAAAGTCCATCAGGGACCAATCAGCAGCCCTGTCCCTCTGGGGAAACATTCTGTCCCAGGCACTTTGAGACTCAGGCAGATTTTACGCTGACTTGTAGGAACCCTTGGCGTGTCTCCTCATGCTCCATGTTCTTCTCCACAACACACAGAATGTCTTGTGGAAAACACCAGCCACACCGGGAGACAGGAGGTGCTCAGTTTCCCTGGGTCCGGGTTTCCAGACGTGCCTCTGGGTTTCCAACCGCTCCCCAAAGCCTCAGGCCCCTCCTCAAGGCCCTCCACGACAGGAAAGCTACCGCTGCCAGCTACACCTATTTTCAGCTCCCGGGATCAGTGAAGACACCCTTGAGGAAGGGGGCGAGTGGAGAGGCACCTGGAGGACTGGACGGGGGTCTTTGGAGGCGGTTTGTGGGATGAGAAAGTCTGGGGCAGAGCTGTGAGGAGTCTGGAAAGGGACCGTGAAGTGACACACTTTTCCCTGCTGTCCATTCCTCGCCCACCTCCTGAGCCCTGGGTCCTGAGGCCCCAGGTCAGGGGTTGAACGGGAACAGGAGGGTCCAGGGCGGGGGCTGGAGAACGGCCTCTCTGCTCTGCCAGGTGCCTCAGATTCTGTGACGGCCACCGTGAAGGGTCACACAGAAGCTGCATGGGCACCGAGTGACAGCCCCGCCCCTTTCCCCCAGGGGCCCCTCCCTGGGGTGGGCGGGGCCGGCTTTCATTGTGACCCCACCCTTCCCTGGGTTCTGGCCACGCCCCCATTCCGTCCATCTTTCTCATCCACCAATGGGCTGTGAGCATTGAGGCCACGCCCACCTACCTGTTGCCTAGCACCGGCCGCTCCCAGCTGCTCTGGCTCAGTCGCTGGTCCGTGCCTTAGCTGGAGGGAGTGACTGTCCAGTGCTTAGCCATGATAAGGCGGAAGTACCCCTTTCCTTTTCCCTGCCCCGAAATGTCGGAGGAAATCCGACAGGAGAAATTGGCGAGGGCCAAGAAGAAGGTATAACATGCTGGGTCGCATCCCCAGAGCCAGCCCGAGGCCCCTCCTATGGTGGGACAGGGGCAGGACTCGGTGTCACTTCTGAGGCACACGGGGATTGCCCCTCTGTGCCTCTTGACTCCCCCCACCAAAGTCTTCTCAGCCATCCCTGCCCCCTCAGCTGCCCAGACCCTGCCCTTGCCGGCTGTCCCCGGGTGACTTTGGCCAGTAAGGTTACTTCCAGGGCTCCCCACCTGGACTCAGCCCTGGCCTCCTGCTACCCCAAACCAGACCTTCCTGGGCTCCCTGGGTCCCCTGCGTTCCCGTCTCCAAGGACCTCGGTCCTGGCTCTGTGCTCCACTTCCCCACAGTGTTGCAGTGACTCTGACATTGGTAGGAAGGAGTGGAATGTTGTCACCTCACAATCCCATTCCAAACTGTCCCAATCCCCCTGGGAGGTGTCACAATCCCTCAGGAACTGTCAGTACTGCCTGGGAGGTTTCTGGTTCCCCTTCCCCCCTTTACTTAGACATTGCCTACCTAAAAAGCCTGCACTTCACCAGTGAGCTCAAAATGTTGACAGTATCTCTGGGTGACCATTGGGAGAACGGGTTCGGTTTGGTTTTTTCCTGGGTTTCTACTCTCTAGAGACACTTAACAATTGATTTCTGAGTCTGGATCTCACCTTAGAATTCCCTAGGATTCTGGGACCAGAGCACCTTTCAGTCACTACTCTCTGGAGGGAGATGTGCTTATCTTCTGTGGGATAAATCCTGGGCAACTGAACTTCACAGCTTGAATCTCGCCCAGATCCTGTCAATCTGGGGTGCCACAGGACTCAGGGGGCCTCTTTCTGAAGCATCAGATTTGCTTGATTCTTTTGAAAGAGAAAAATCCTCTTAATGTACTTAGGGGTGACATTCACCTGGATTTGTAAGCTCATAATGGATTTCTCTGAAATGATGCTTGGGTTGTCCTCTTTTTGTGAGGTCCCCAGATCCCTAGGGGTGTGCCCTCATGACTTCTGCCATTAGGGTACATTGACATAAACGTTTGAGAAGTACTGGGGTGCAGCTCTCAAAGCTCTGTGAGGGAGGGCCCCGATGTCTGATTTGTATTTGGCCCGCCAGCAGCTGCTGATTCATGACAAAGCCCCAGAAGACTGAAGTTCAATTCCATTCTTGCCTTTTTCTAATCATGCTATCGGTCCATTTCTTCAGCCATTTGGTGATCATGACAACACCTTATAGGGTTGCTGGTGGCATTAAATCAGATGGTACAAGTAAGAATACTTTGTAAAAACTGTAAAGTAGGTGACAAACATAGGGGCTTCCACATCTCCTGAATATTACGGCTTTTCCTTTTCACAGTTAAGAGAGTTCCAACAAAAAAGGGGCCTAACTGGCAGTAGGCCCCAGCCCAGCACTTGTGGGAGGTGCCAGTCACCTCAGGAGGTGAGTGTTGGCTGGTCAGGCTCCTGGGAACGGGGGCCTCAAGGGGCAGTAGGGGGTAATGGTAATGACCATGGAAGAAGTGTCAGGGACTGGGTAAGAAGTCTGGGTTTGAATCCTATGTCTCCCTCTGCTCGGGATATGACATAGGACTCTTCTCTGAGCTTCTCCCTTGAAGCTGTGCACACAGATGGAGCACGAGCGTGGCTGTCTCATTGGATCCTGCTGCAGGAAGCACAGGATGATGTTGACAACACCAAGGCCCAGGGCTCAATCCCTGTACTGGCCACCACCAAAAAAAAAAAAAAAAGTGCAGGATAAGAGCTGCTTGGGAGGGGAGGGATGATTGGGAAGTGAGACCTTGAGAAGTGGGCACAGAGGGGCTACAGGAAGAGGGCTGGTCAAGGTTAGGAAGAAAGGACAGCAGAGGGCTTAGCCATTGAGGGGCAGAGCACCTCCATGTGTGCTCTCATCTCTTCCAGCCCCCATCATCCATCACTGGGGAGGCCTTGAGGACTTCAACTGACATTAAGGAGCTGGAGGTAAGTGCCCTCCAGGCCAGCCCCCAACCACCTCCCATGCTGGGGGCTGGGGACCCCCTTGCCAACTGAGACAGCCGACACCCAGTGTTGACAACACCAAGGCCCAGGGCTCAATCCCTGTACTGGCCACCACCAAAAAAAAAAAAGTGCAGGATGAGAGGTGCTCGGGAGCGGAGGGACGATGAGGAAGTGAGACCTTGAGAAGTGGGCACAGAGGGGCTACAGGAGGAGGGCCTGGTCCAGGTTAGGAAGAAAGGACAGCAGAGGGCTTAGCCATTGAGGGGCAGAGCATCTCCATGTGTGCTCTCATCTCTTCCAGCCCCCATCATCCATCACTGGGGAGGCCTTGAGGACTTCAACTTACATCAAGGAGCTGGAGGTAAGTGCCCTCCAGGCCAGCCCCCCGACCACCTCCCATGCTGGGGGCTGGGGGCCACGCTGCCAGCTGAAACAGCCAACACCCCCACCCCTAATGATCGCTCTCTCTACCTCTCTCCCAACCCTCCTCCAACTCCTCCTCTCTCCATGTGCCACAGAGCCGGTGCCTAGTTCTGCAGGCAGTCCTGGACTCCACCTATGCAGTAAAGAAATATATAGAGAGTGTGGTGCAGGAACTGGTAAGAGTCCGGTGGCGTCCCCTGGTTCCACGCTGCCAATCCTGGGCTCCAATTTCCCCTTGGGGCTTTGAAGAAAAGGGGCTGGGGGTTCCCGTGCCAAGGGAGAATGGGGTGCTCGGTGGCCTAGTTCTCAGCAGGAGGGACCCCAGACCATGCAGCATGGCTCTTCCTGTTGCTGACCTGCCTGCCCACTCTCTTTTCTCCAGACACCCCTGCTTGAGTCCTTGCCGCATGGGCTCTGGGCTGTTGCCCTGTTGGAAACACTAGGCTGACAGTTGTCAGGAGCCCTGTGTTCCCACCCTAACTTAGTTCCTGCTTTGCTTGGTCTTTGGTTTTGGACAAGCCACCTCTCCTGCCTGGGCTTGAGTGTCCTGAGATAGAATTAGAGGGTGTCAAAGGTCCCTTGCAGCTCTAAGAATGAAAGATTTCTAGGCACACACGAGACATCAGGGAGACAGGGATCTTGCCTGCCCTTTTCATTCCTGGATCCCTGCTATTAAGATCAGTCCCTATCCTTAGTGTGTGGTTCATGGTGAATACATGCACCCTTGTGAATCACAAGCTGGGAGAAGGGTAGTCTTTCCTTTCTCAGCCTCCATTTCTAGAGGTTTCTGTGGTTGTCATGTAAAGAGAATCAGGATTCAGATGTTCAGCTCTGAATCCAACAAAGACCCCAATTCTCTTTCCTTGGGAGTTCAAGGACAGTTTGTCCATTTGCGTCCCCATAGGGTCTGAGAGCTTTTCCTTGAAAATCCATTCCTGGCCCCACCACTTCCCAGTCTGGGGAGTGAACCTGAGGGGACAACCTCAGTCACCTTCCCGTGACTCTCCACATGGAAAACCTGGCACCAGGAAACTGGATGAAGTGGAAAGAGGGACATGATTTCTTTGTTCGCTCCTTCCATGTCTGACGGGTTTGGGGACAGACTGAGATGGAGAGGCCGCAGGCTCGTCCTGCCCACTCCCAACCTGGAGAAGGCTCCCCCCTGCACCCCACCCTCAGCACCACGGGGTCCCCGAGGATCTGGTCTCCCTGGTGGGCCTGTCCTGGGCCATTGGTGGCATTCCTGGGGCCCGTCCCTTGCTGTTCCATCTCTGCCTCCCTGGTAAGAGATGTTTCTTTCCTCTTCCTACAGAAGGAGAGTCCGGGTCAGCAGCTGGACTCCCTGCGGGAACAACTGCAGGTGAGTGGACTCTATGGCATCCCTCATGTGCCCTAGAGAACCTTCCTGTCCCTCTCTCACCACCTGTTTGGCTTTTCTCCCAAAGGCTCAGATTCGGACCAACGCCATCTTAAAGTCCGAAAAGGAAGAGATGGAGAGAGCCCTGGCCGATGCTCGTCAGGAAGCCCGGCAGAAAGCAGGTGTGGATCTGGGCAGCCTTCCTCCCTCAACCTGGTGCCTTGGCAGGCCTTCAGGGGAGTCCTTTGGGTTCCATCTTGACCTCTGTCATTCCAGGAGAATGTCAACATCTGCGGACCTGCCTGGACTCCCGGGAAAAAGAGATCCAACAGCTGCAGGGGAGTCTGACCGCCTTCTCCACAGGGCAGGAGGACGCCGAGAGGGTGAGTCCAGCCACCTGCCCTCACGCTTGCGCCTCCACCCCCAGGGGGAAAAATGGGCTTAGAGAATTAGATAGACCTGGATGTTCACATCCCGGCTGTACGTGATCTTAGCACTTAACCTCTAATACCTTGCATTTCATCTACAAAATGGAGCTAACGATAGTAACTCCCTCCTGTGGTGGTTGTGAGGATTCGATGGATTGTTAGCACGGTGCCTGGTGCCGCACGCAATACAGAGTCAGACCATGGTGATGACAGTCCTAACAATGGCAACGTGACAGGCTATCCCTGGGCCTCCGTCGGCCAGCTGTCAATCAGATCTCTTTCCCTGCCTCTTCCACCCTTACTGAGGTCTTGGGAAAAGCAACTGAGAACATGGGCTTGGAAATGCCTTGAAAAAGGTGTCAAGTGTGATTCAGGGGGAGGAAAGGTCACCGCTGAACGGTTGCTGTAGGTGTCGGTGTTCGTGTGCCCCGACTCCATCTTCTCCCTGCCGAATCCTGACTTTGCCTTTCTGTATTTGCAGTCCTACCGCAACCTCAAGAGCGAGCGAGATGCCCTCTTCCTTCAGCTGGAGGACAACAAGTAGGAGGGGGACGGTGGGTGGCAGGTCTGGGGGGTCCTCGGCACGGGTGATGTGGTGGGAGGTGGGAGGGTAGAGGTGAGCACGATGAGGGCGACGCACAGGTTTGGACACGTGCAGAGCCTAGCTGTGGCCCCAGCTGTGCCAGTGACTCGTGTGTGGCCTCAGGCAATTCATGTCCTCTCTGTGGACAGGCACTTGAGAGTCCAGGTGTCCCCTTCCCATGCCATAGTCCTCTGGTTGTGTGGCAAAGTCAGTGCATTGATGGCAAAAGTCGTCCTTTCTGTTCCTCGTTCTTTACATTCTCCACCACCTCTGGCCACAGGAACAACTATGAAGTCCTCAAGGCCCAGCAGGCCCAGCTGAAGGGCAAGATTCGCGTCCTTGAAATGGAGAAGGCGGCCTTACAGGTCCAGGCGAAAACGCTCGCAACATCCAAGCTCCTGCCAAACCAAGTGAGTGGCTGCAGCCCAGGGGGTTGGTTTTATGGTTGTGGGGTAGAGAGGAAGGTGGCAGCCTGTCCCTCCTGCAGCCACTCCTTACACGGCTTATGCCCCTGTGCTCTGGGCAGGTGCACACTTCAAGCTGAGCTGCAGGCTCGCGTCATCGGGCTGGCGTGTCACCCATTCTGCCTGCGTGTCCTCCGCACTCACCCCCTGGGCCTTTGTTCCCCCACCTCTAAAATGGGGTGCTGGAGACCTCACACGAAATGGTACAGGGAGGGCCCCCTGTGTGCCTGTGCCGTGCCCCTTCCCTGTGCCGTGGGTCTCCGGCTGCATCAGGTGGCCACCGACTGCTTCTCTCCATCCAGACCAATTAGAACATGGAGGTCCCCAGTGCACTGCATTCAGGGCAGCACGTGAAGATGGAGCTGGCTGAGAAGTTGGGCCAGCTTCGTGAGAAGCTGGGAGACCTAAAGGAGATGGGAATCGCTGCCCCATTCAGGAAGGGCTAGGAGACAGGCACCAGCCTCTGAGGGGGGTTCCAGAGCCAGCACAGAGGCAGCTCCAGCCTGGGGGACAGGTGACCCCAGTCATGCACTGCAGTCCTCTGACTATTCATTGCTCCCTTCCTTCTGACCACACAGCTGCCGCAGAACATACAGAAATGCCAGGAGAACCAAGGCTTCAGCAACAATCTCTGCTTTCCATTGTTTTATCGAGCAGAAAAGTATTGTGACAGTAACATCATGGACATCTGAGATGTGGGGCCCAGGGCTCTGCCCCCTCCCAGTTCCTGCTACCCTGTCCTTGCCACCATGTCTCTGCCACCCTCTTCCTTCCACCCTGTCCCTGCCACTCCTTCCCAGTCACCCTTTTATCATGTTAAGACCCCTGTTCTTTAAAAAAAAAAACAAAAAATCCAAAAAAAACAAAAAAAGGAAAAAAGGAAAAAAAAACTTAAAAAAGGAAAAAAAAAAAAAAAGAAGACAGCACCCAGAAAACACTGAAAAGAAGACAATGCCCTGAAAATACTCAAAAGAAGACAACATCCAGAGAACACCCAAAAAAAGACAACACCCGCAGAACATCCTAAAGATAGCACCCAGAAAACCCCCAAAAGAAGAAAACACCGAGAAAACACCGAAAAGAAGAGAACACCCAAAAGACGATGACATGCAGAAAATACTCGAAAGAAGATATCTAGAAAACACCAAAAAGAAGAAAACACACAACCCAGAAAAAAACACACAGAAGAAAACACCCCCCAAAAAGGAAGAAAACCTTTACAAAAAGAATAAAACCCAAACATAAAGAAAAACTGCCCAAAAGAAAAAAACAAAACCCAAAAGAAGACAACCCCAACAAAAAGAAGAGAACCCCAACAGAAAGAAGAAAAATCCCTCCAAAATAAGAAACCCCAACAAAAGGCAGAAACCACCCCACATGAAGGAAACCCCAACAAAAATAAAACCCCACTGATAAGAAGATAACCTCTCAGAAAAGAAACCGCCCAAAAGAAAACTGGAAAAGTAGAACCCCCCCCAGAAGAAGAAAACAGCAACAAAGAGAAAAAAACCCACAATAAAAGAAGAATCCCACAAGAAGAAAAACCATAGTAAAAAGAAGAAAGTGCCAGCAATAGGAAGCCCCCAAAGAAGAAAATCCCAATGAAAAGAACAAAACCCTAACAAAAAGAAGAAACACCCCTCACAAAAAAGAAAAGTCTCTACAAAGAAGAAAAACCTCTGAAAAGAAGAAAAACTTCCAGAAAAGAAGAAAACCTCAACAAAAAGAAGAAACCATGCACCCCAAAAAGAGAACCCCCAAAGAAGGAAATCCTAACAAAAAGAAAAACCCCATAAAAGAAATAAACACTCAAATAGAAAAAACTCCAATAGAAAGAAGAAAACCCCCCAGGAAAACAAGAAAACCCCCCAAAAAGCCCCAAAAGAAGAAACCCCCAAAGACGAAAACCCCAACAAAAGGAAAACTCCAAAAGAGAACCCCCCCAAAAAGAAAACCCCCCAAAAGAAGAAAACCAAAAACTCCCCGAGAAGTAAACTCCCACAAAAAGAAAAACCCTGCAAAAAAAAATCCACACAGAAGAAAACCCTAACAATAAATAAATAAATAAATAAATAAAAATCCAAAAGAAGAAACCCCCTAAAAAATGTACAAAAATGTACAGAAATATACAAAAATCAAAAAATGCAAAACAGACAAACAACAGCAACAACAACAACAACAAAAAAAAAAAACAGGAAAAATACTAAAAGAGAGATAAAGAAAAAGAAAAAAAACCATAAAAGAAAAACCAAAAATAAATATGTAAGAAAACAAAAAGAAAAAAGAAAGAAAGAAAGAAAGTAGCAGGGTGCCCTCACCAGTAGTCCAGCCTCAGGGACCCATAGGGGAAGACCAGTAAAATTGGTCCCTTGGGCAGGCCAGTCAGGGGGCCCCTTAATGCTGGGGCAGGCCAAGGAAGCACTTGGGGCAGGCCTGGCAGGCCCTTAGCGGAAGGGGGCCCTTAGCAGTGGGGGGGGTCCTGAATAGTAGGTCGGGCCATGGAGGCCCTGAGTGACAAGTAGGCTAGAACAGGGGCCCATAGTGCCAGGCCAGGGGGCCCCTAGGTGGCCAGACCAGGCCAAGGAAGCACTTGGGGCAGGCCTGGCAGGCTCTTAGCAGAAGGGGGCCGTTAGCACCAATCAAGCCAAGGGGGCCCTGAGGTAGGCCATTCGAGGGGAGTCCTTAGTGGAAAGGCAGTCCAGAGAGTTGGCTGGGGGGGGGGGGAGGCACTTAGCAATGTTTTATCATTTATACTTGGCCAGAAAATTTTCTTTTTCATTCAAGTATCAAACTTATTCATAAAATATCTATTTTAATAATTATCCTTATTTTTGTAGTTTCTTCAGAATCTACTTTACGTTTTTCTCCACTCCCACATTTGTGTATTTTTATTTGAGTCATATTTATTTAATTAAAATAAAGACTGAAAGTGAATACATGGTTTTTGTTTGATTTTTATTTTTCAGATAAACAGCTTTCAGATTTATTAGTCTGTCAATTCTGTCATTTCCCCTCTCTGGATCATTTGATTTCATTTTTCTGTGTGTGTTCAGTATATCCATTCTCCTGTGAATCTTAGGTTTGTCGTGATTTTCTTATGATGAATAAGTAGTTCTAGAATAGTTTGATATTTATTATGTAATCATGACATATACGGGTGGGAATTTGCTTTAGAAAAGAAATTTGACTTTATCTCCTTCGTTTCAGCAATTTAACTACGATGGACTTTAGTATGATTTTTTCTTTTCTTTTTTATTCCCAGTTGGGGTTTGGTTCTTCAATCTGTGGATTGACGTATTATACCCATTTTGGAAACCCTCCATGTCAGTGACACGATGACACCCACCCAGAGGGTCCTCATGGGACCTGAGTAGGCGGGTCAAGGGCCCTCACTGTGGGTGCATCTGCAGACTGAACCGAGATGGGGTCCGGCCCCGTGGGGGACACACATACATACCGGGGCCACCCGAACGCGTCGTAGTGGGCCACGATGATGATGGTGGGAAGGTCCTCTCCACCCAGCCCCGTCAGCCGCCCCTGTGGAGACACAGCCTGTGAATGGCCAGCAGGGCCTGAGGCTGCCCCCAGGCCTTGCCACTCCTGGTTCCCACTCGGTGGGAAGACAGAGCAGGGAGTGACCCGAGTGTGGGTCTGGAAGACCCCTCCTGCAGCGGCCACATGGAGCAAGGACTGCCCTTGTTCTGACACCTTCTGGGGCACCAGATCCCCACGTGAAGCTCTTGCCGCAGACTCTGGGAGCCCCAGGGAACTCCCCCAGGGAAGAGGTGGATGCCAGGGAGGAACCCACCCAGGCCCCCTGTTCTACTCACAAAGTGTTAACAAAAGAGGGGGGAGATGTGATGAAAACAACTTTCCTGTAGGAAAGAGATCAGGCCCCTCACCCCAGCACTTGGGCTCTCCGAGATCTGTGCCCACCCTATTCTGCTCTAGCTGGGGGGCCAATAAACTTCCCATAAAGGGCCCCTCATCACCAGGGGTCAGCTCCCGCCCCTCCCCCATCATCAGGGGTCAGCTCCCACCCCTTCCCCATCACCAGGGGTCAGTTCCCGCCCCTCCCCATCAGGGGTCAGCTCCCGCCGCTCCCCCATCATCAGGGGTCAGCTCCCGCCCCTCCCCCGCCTCCTCCCCATCATCAGGGGTCAGCTCCCGCCCCTCCCCCATCATCAGGGCTCAGCTCCCGCCCCCCGTCCAGCATCAGGGGTCAGTTCCCGCCCCTCCCCCATCAGGGGTCAGCTCGCGCCCCTCCCCCGCCTCCTCCCCATCATCAGGGGTCAGCTCGCGCCCCTCCCCCGCCCGGCCGGGCGCCCTCCCGTCTGTCTCCTGTCCCTGCTTCAGCTGGCGCCGGAGCCTCCTCGGGGCAGTCCCCTCAGGGACTGACTTCCACCCGCACGGTTCGGGCTCCATTCCCCCCACAGGCCCGGCGCCCGCTCCCACGTCAGGAGCCCCTTCTTGCCCCCCGTGACAGACACGAGTGCGCTCTGCGGCCATCGGAGCCGGTTCGCACAAGAAGCCGCCCCGCCGGCTCCTCGCGGCGCGGCTCGGGGCGGAAGGAGGGCCGGGCCGGGCGCTGGCGGCGCTGCGGGGCCTTTACCTGAGTTAAGACCCGGCGCCCGCGCGAAGCTAAAATAACCGCCGGCCGCCATCTTCGCGAGTCCCCCAAGCGCCGCTGGCCCGTGACGTCACGGACACGCCCGGAGCTGCAGGCCCCGCCCCTTACCCGGAGTCCCTCCTCCTTCCCCAGTCAGACGCCCGCTCTCTCTTCAAGCCCCGCCCACGCCACAAGCTCCGCCCCGACTCGGAGACGGGACCTTTCTTTCAATGACTCTGCCTCCGGGGTCTCTGCCTCTCGCCCCGCCCTGCGTCGTGGCCCCGCCCCTTCCTCAGCCCGTCTGCCCGTTGACCTCTCGGATGTGGGGTCGCTGCACCCCAGGCCGGCCGTGAAGGCGGTCTTTGAGGCTCCCCTCTCGGGAGCTGGTCCTTCGGTCCTGTGGGCTCACCTGCCCGTCCCCTTCTGCCTGCGGCCCCTCTTGGTAGAGGGTGGCTTTACCTTTTGCCCCGGTTGGGTGGGTTTGGGAGCCCTGCTCACCACCTCCTGGCTGGGTGAGGTTTTGCTGACACAGCCAAGGCCTGCATGTCCCTGTGGCGTCCCCCTGGGGGCCAGCCTTTACGTGGCGACTTCTAAAGTCCCACGCAGCACCCCAAATTCAAAACCTTGGTACCTCTAAATGGATGTTTCACAGCCATGGGCAATTTGCCCCCAGAGGACACTAGGCAATGTCGGGCGACATCTGTAGTTGTCAGGACCGACGAGGAGGGTGCTCCTGGCATGGAGTAGGTGGAGGCCAGGGACGCTGCTCAGCACGTGCAGGACAGCCAAACCACAGAGCGTGATCCAGCCACAAGGTCCGCAGTGCCAAGGGGGAGAGACCCTGGTATAAAAGTAGCTCGTTTTGAGAGATTTAATGAGCCACCTACTATGGGCTCGGCCTTTGGAGGATGCGGTACTGAGTAAAACTCACATTATACCAGACCTCCAGGAACTTAGAATCAGACAGACAGATCCTAACCAAACGTTTCATTGCAATTATGGTGCTTTTAAAATTAATAACAGCTTCCTGGAGCGATAGTTCATATACCATACAATTCACTCACTGAAAGCATGAAATTCAGTGGGTTTTAGTGGTTTTATATACACAGGGTTGTATAACCATCACCACTATCAGATTCCAGAACATCTTCATCACCCTACAAAGAAATCCCACATCCATTAAAAGTCACTCTCCCATCCCCTCCCCCAGCCCCTGGCAACCACGAACCCACTTTCGGTCTCGTGGACTGGCGCGTTCATATAAATGGAATCCTACACTGTGTGGCCTTTTGTGTCTGGCGTCTTTCACTGAGCGTGATGTGTTCAAGGTTTGCCCACGTGGTAGCGTGTGTCAGAGCCTTGATCCTTTTCATGGGTGGGTCATATTCCAGTGTGTCGATGCACCATATTTTATTTATTCATTCATCAACTGACAAGCATATGATATGTTTTTGGAAGTTGGGAACCTATAGAGTGCCAAGAGAGTATAAACCCACCAGGCCCCAAACCAGATCAGCGGTATCATGGAAGGTGTTTAAGCTGAGAGTTACATAGGAGTTACGGAGGCTGGGGGCTTCTTGGCCCAGCCAGACATTTTAACTTGTAAGACTGCCATGGGTCACATTTGTCACCTGTGACCTTGGAAGACACCAGATATTTTTCTTCAGTGGGAAGCGGTCTCTGTACAGCCACTGAGGTGACAGATTAGGTGCCAAAAGTCAAGTCCAGTTACATTACAACTGGACACTTACATTCCAAGTCCGGTTATGGCAAGCCTGATCAGGGGGACCCTTAGCTGCAGGTGAGGCCATCGGTTCCCTTAGTGCCAGGCCAGGCCAACCCAGGCAGCAATAGGGGCAGGCCAAATAAGGGTCCCTTTGTCAAGTTTTATAATTTATACTTGGTCAGGAAGTTAACTTTTACTTTCAAATATCAAATTTATTTATGAAATGTTTATTTCTTAGGTATCCTTATTTTCATAGTTTCCTTGGGATCTGTAGGCACATCATTTTTTTTCACTCCCACATTTGTGTATTTTTATTTGAATCAAATTTATTTAATAAAAATAAACACTGACAGTGAGGGCATGTTTTTTGATGGATCTTTATGATTCAAATAACAAGCTTTCAGATTTATTAATCTGTCAATTCTACCATTTTCTCCTGATAATCTGATTTTTTTCTTTATGTTTAGTATATCCATTCTCCTGTGAATCTTTGGTTTCTTATTATTTTCTTAATTTCTTATGATGAATAAATAGTTTTAGAATATTTTAATTTTTTTTGTTTAGTAATGACATATAAGGGAATGAATTTGCTTTAGAGAAGAAATTTGACTTTATCTAATTCCTTTTAGCAATTTAACTATAATGGACTTTAGTATGATTTTCTCCTCCTTTCTTTTTTAATCCTAGTTGGGGTTTGCCAATCTACTTGGAGTTTCTTGAGTCTGTGGATTGACGTATTGCACCCATTTCGGAAAATCCTCAGGCATTACACCTTCAGGGATGGCTTCTGCCGCCTTCTCTCTCCGCTCTCTCTACACACACGCAGTTGTAATGAGGCTCGTCCAGCTCTGCTTCTTCTGTCTTCCTCAGGGAAGGCCCATCAGAGACTCGGATGGAAAGTCTAGTGGGTAGCTCTAGTCAAGCATGAAAGACTGTGGCAAATCCACTCGTGGCCTTTGGAGGTTTCAGCTTGCTGCTTTAGCCCCCATGCCCTGCAGCTTTAAAATGATACCCGACACTGGGTAATTTATAAAGAACAGAGGTTTATTTGGCTTACGATTCTGGGACAGCTGCATCTCGCATGGGCCTCAGGCTGCTTCTACTCATGGCGGAAAGTGGCAGCAGCTGACGAGCACAAGCAGATCACGTGGCGAGAGGAAGCAAGAGAGAGAGAGGGGAGGTGCCAGGGTCCTTTAAACAATCAGCTCTCGCGAGAACTCATAGAGCGAGAACTCACTCATTAATCCCCCTCCCCCAGGGAGAGCATGAATCCATTCATGATGGATCCGCCCTCATGACTCAATCACTTTCCACACTGCCACATTGGAGATGAGATTTCCACATGCGCTTTGGAGGGGACGACACATCCAAAGTCCATCAGGGACCAATCAGCAGCCCTGTCCCTCTGGGGAAACATTCTGTCCCAGGCACTTTGAGACTCAGGCAGATTTTACGCTGACTTGTAGGAACCCTTGGCGTGTCTCCTCATGCTCCATGTTCTTCTCCACAACACACAGAATGTCTTGTGGAAAACACCAGCCACACCGGGAGACAGGAGGTGCTCAGTTTCCCTGGGTCCGGGTTTCCAGACGTGCCTCTGGGTTTCCAACCGCTCCCCAAAGCCTCAGGCCCCTCCTCAAGGCCCTCCACGACAGGAAAGCTACCGCTGCCAGCTACACCTATTTTCAGCTCCCGGGATCAGTGAAGACACCCTTGAGGAAGGGGGCGAGTGGAGAGGCACCTGGAGGACTGGACGGGGGTCTTTGGAGGAGGTTTGTGGGATGAGAAAGTCTGGGGCAGAGCTGTGAGGAGTCTGGAAAGGGACTGTGAAGTGACACACTTTTCCCTGCTGTCCATTCCTCGCCCACCTCCTGAGCCCTGGGTCCTGAGGCCCCAGGTCAGGGGTTGAACGGGAACAGGAGGGTCCAGGGCGGGGGCTGGAGAACGGCCTCTCTGCTCTGCCAGGTGCCTCAGATTCTGTGACGGCCACCGTGAAGGGTCACACAGAAGCTGCATGGGCACCGAGTGACAGCCCCGCCCCTTTCCCCCAGGGGCCCCTCCCTGGGGTGGGCGGGGCCGGCTTTCATTGTGACCCCACCCTTCCCTGGGTTCTGGCCACGCCCCCATTCCGTCCATCTTTCTCATCCACCAATGGGCTGTGAGCATTGAGGCCACGCCCACCTACCTGTTGCCTAGCACCGGCCGCTCCCAGCTGCTCTGGCTCAGTCGCTGGTCCGTGCCTTAGCTGGAGGGAGTGACTGTCCAGTGCTTAGCCATGATAAGGCGGAAGTACCCCTTTCCTTTTCCCTGCCCCGAAATGTCGGAGGAAATCCGACAGGAGAAATTGGCGAGGGCCAAGAAGAAGGTATAACATGCTGGGTCGCATCCCCAGAGCCAGCCCGAGGCCCCTCCTATGGTGGGACAGGGGCAGGACTCGGTGTCACTTCTGAGGCACACGGGGATTGCCCCTCTGTGCCTCTTGACTCCCCCCACCAAAGTCTTCTCAGCCATCCCTGCCCCCTCAGCTGCCCAGACCCTGCCCTTGCCGGCTGTCCCCGGGTGACTTTGGCCAGTAAGGTTACTTCCAGGGCTCCCCACCTGGACTCAGCCCTGGCCTCCTGCTACCCCAAACCAGACCTTCCTGGGCTCCCTGGGTCCCCTGCGTTCCCGTCTCCAAGGACCTCGGTCCTGGCTCTGTGCTCCACTTCCCCACAGTGTTGCAGTGACTCTGACATTGGTAGGAAGGAGTGGAATGTTGTCACCTCACAATCCCATTCCAAACTGTCCCAATCCCCCTGGGAGGTGTCACAATCCCTCAGGAACTGTCAGTACTGCCTGGGAGGTTTCTGGTTCCCCTTCCCCCCTTTACTTAGACATTGCCTACCTAAAAAGCCTGCACTTCACTAGTGAGCTCAAAATGTTGACAGTATCTCTGGGTGACCATTGGGAGAACGGGTTCGGTTTGCTTTTTTCCTGGGTTTCTACTCTCTAGAGACACTTAACAATTGATTTCTGAGTCTGGATCTCACCTTAGAATTCCCTAGGATTCTGGGACCAGAGCACCTTTCAGTCACTACTCTCTGGAGGGAGATGTGCTTATCTTCTGTGGGATAAATCCTGGGCAACTGAACTTCACAGCTTGAATCTCGCCCAGATCCTGTCAATCTGGGGTGCCACAGGACTCAGGGGGCCTCTTTCTGAAGCATCAGATTTGCTTGATTCTTTTGAAAGAGAAAAATCCTCTTAATGTACTTAGGGGTGACATTCACCTGGATTTGTAAGCTCATAATGGATTTCTCTGAAATGATGCTTGGGTTGTCCTCTTTTTGTGAGGTCCCCAGATCCCTAGGGGTGTGCCCTCATGACTTCTGCCATTAGGGTACATTGACATAAACGTTTGAGAAGTACTGGGGTGCAGCTCTCAAAGCTCTGTGAGGGAGGGCCCCGATGTCTGATTTGTATTTGGCCCGCCAGCAGCTGCTGATTCATGACAAAGCCCCAGAAGACTGAAGTTCAATTCCATTCTTGCCTTTTTCTAATCATGCTATCGGTCCATTTCTTCAGCCATTTGGTGATCATGACAACACCTTATAGGGTTGCTGGTGGCATTAAATCAGATGGTACAAGTAAGAATACTTTGTAAAAACTGTAAAGTAGGTGACAAACATAGGGGCTTCCACATCTCCTGAATATTACGGCTTTTCCTTTTCACAGTTAAGAGAGTTCCAACAAAAAAGGGGCCTAACTGGCAGTAGGCCCCAGCCCAGCACTTGTGGGAGGTGCCAGTCACCTCAGGAGGTGAGTGTTGGCTGGTCAGGCTCCTGGGAACGGGGGCCTCAAGGGGCAGTAGGGGGTAATGGTAATGACCATGGAAGAAGTGTCAGGGACTGGGTAAGAAGTCTGGGTTTGAATCCTATGTCTCCCTCTGCTCGGGATATGACATAGGACTCTTCTCTGAGCTTCTCCCTTGAAGCTGTGCACACAGATGGAGCACGAGCGTGGCTGTCTCATTGGATCCTGCTGCAGGAAGCACAGGATGATGTTGACAACACCAAGGCCCAGGGCTCAATCCCTGTACTGGCCACCACCAAAAAAAAAAAAAAAAGTGCAGGATAAGAGCTGCTTGGGAGGGGAGGGATGATTGGGAAGTGAGACCTTGAGAAGTGGGCACAGAGGGGCTACAGGAAGAGGGCTGGTCAAGGTTAGGAAGAAAGGACAGCAGAGGGCTTAGCCATTGAGGGGCAGAGCACCTCCATGTGTGCTCTCATCTCTTCCAGCCCCCATCATCCATCACTGGGGAGGCCTTGAGGACTTCAACTGACATTAAGGAGCTGGAGGTAAGTGCCCTCCAGGCCAGCCCCCAACCACCTCCCATGCTGGGGGCTGGGGACCCCCTTGCCAACTGAGACAGCCGACACCCAGTGTTGACAACACCAAGGCCCAGGGCTCAATCCCTGTACTGGCCACCACCAAAAAAAAAAAAAGTGCAGGATGAGAGGTGCTCGGGAGCGGAGGGACGATGAGGAAGTGAGACCTTGAGAAGTGGGCACAGAGGGGCTACAGGAGGAGGGCCTGGTCCAGGTTAGGAAGAAAGGACAGCAGAGGGCTTAGCCATTGAGGGGCAGAGCATCTCCATGTGTGCTCTCATCTCTTCCAGCCCCCATCATCCATCACTGGGGAGGCCTTGAGGACTTCAACTTACATCATGGAGCTGGAGGTAAGTGCCCTCCAGGCCAGCCCCCCGACCACCTCCCATGCTGGGGGCTGGGGGCCACGCTGCCAGCTGAAACAGCCAACACCCCCACCCCTAATGATCGCTCTCTCTACCTCTCTCCCAACCCTCCTCCAACTCCTCCTCTCTCCATGTGCCACAGAGCCGGTGCCTAGTTCTGCAGGCAGTCCTGGACTCCACCTATGCAGTAAAGAAATATATAGAGAGTGTGGTGCAGGAACTGGTAAGAGTCCGGTGGCATCCCCTGGTTCCACGCTGCCAATCCTGGGCTCCAATTTCCCCTTGGGGCTTTGAAGAAAAGGGGCTGGGGGTTCCCGTGCCAAGGGAGAATGGGGTGCTCGGTGGCCTAGTTCTCAGCAGGAGGGACCCCAGACCATGCAGCATGGCTCTTCCTGTTGCTGACCTGCCTGCCCACTCTCTTTTCTCCAGACACCCCTGCTTGAGTCCTTGCCGCATGGGCTCTGGGCTGTTGCCCTGTTGGAAACACTAGGCTGACAGTTGTCAGGAGCCCTGTGTTCCCACCCTAACTTAGTTCCTGCTTTGCTTGGTCTTTGGTTTTGGACAAGCCACCTCTCCTGCCTGGGCTTGAGTGTCCTGAGATAGAATTAGAGGGTGTCAAAGGTCCCTTGCAGCTCTAAGAATGAAAGATTTCTAGGCACACACGAGACATCAGGGAGACAGGGATCTTGCCTGCCCTTTTCATTCCTGGATCCCTGCTATTAAGATCAGTCCCTATCCTTAGTGTGTGGTTCATGGTGAATACATGCACCCTTGTGAATCACAAGCTGGGAGAAGGGTAGTCTTTCCTTTCTCAGCCTCCATTTCTAGAGGTTTCTGTGGTTGTCATGTAAAGAGAATCAGGATTCAGATGTTCAGCTCTGAATCCAACAAAGACCCCAATTCTCTTTCCTTGGGAGTTCAAGGACAGTTTGTCCATTTGCGTCCCCATAGGGTCTGAGAGCTTTTCCTTGAAAATCCATTCCTGGCCCCACCACTTCCCAGTCTGGGGAGTGAACCTGAGGGGACAACCTCAGTCACCTTCCCGTGACTCTCCACATGGAAAACCTGGCACCAGGAAACTGGATGAAGTGGAAAGAGGGACATGATTTCTTTGTTCGCTCCTTCCATGTCTGACGGGTTTGGGGACAGACTGAGATGGAGAGGCCGCAGGCTCGTCCTGCCCACTCCCAACCTGGAGAAGGCTCCCCCCTGCACCCCACCCTCAGCACCACGGGGTCCCCGAGGATCTGGTCTCCCTGGTGGGCCTGTCCTGGGCCATTGGTGGCATTCCTGGGGCCCGTCCCTTGCTGTTCCATCTCTGCCTCCCTGGTAAGAGATGTTTCTTTCCTCTTCCTACAGAAGGAGAGTCCGGGTCAGCAGCTGGACTCCCTGCGGGAACAACTGCAGGTGAGTGGACTCTATGGCATCCCTCATGTGCCCTAGAGAACCTTCCTGTCCCTCTCTCACCACCTGTTTGGCTTTTCTCCCAAAGGCTCAGATTCGGACCAACGCCATCTTAAAGTCCGAAAAGGAAGAGATGGAGAGAGCCCTGGCCGATGCTCGTCAGGAAGCCCGGCAGAAAGCAGGTGTGGATCTGGGCAGCCTTCCTCCCTCAACCTGGTGCCTTGGCAGGCCTTCAGGGGAGTCCTTTGGGTTCCATCTTGACCTCTGTCATTCCAGGAGAATGTCAACATCTGCGGACCTGCCTGGACTCCCGGGAAAAAGAGATCCAACAGCTGCAGGGGAGTCTGACCGCCTTCTCCACAGGGCAGGAGGACGCCGAGAGGGTGAGTCCAGCCACCTGCCCTCACGCTTGTGCCTCCACCCCCAGGGGGAAAAATGGGCTTAGAGAATTAGATAGACCTGGATGTTCACATCCCGGCTGTACGTGATCTTAGCACTTAACCTCTAATACCTTGCATTTCATCTACAAAATGGAGCTAACGATAGTAACTCCCTCCTGTGGTGGTTGTGAGGATTCGATGGATTGTTAGCACGGTGCCTGGTGCCGCACGCAATACAGAGTCAGACCATGGTGATGACAGTCCTAACAATGGCAACGTGACAGGCTATCCCTGGGCCTCCGTCGGCCAGCTGTCAATCAGATCTCTTTCCCTGCCTCTTCCACCCTTACTGAGGTCTTGGGAAAAGCAACTGAGAACATGGGCTTGGAAATGCCTTGAAAAAGGTGTCAAGTGTGATTCAGGGGGAGGAAAGGTCACCGCTGAACGGTTGCTGTAGGTGTCGGTGTTCGTGTGCCCCAACTCCATCTTCTCCCTGCCGAATCCTGACTTTGCCTTTCTGTATTTGCAGTCCTACCGCAACCTCAAGAGCGAGCGAGATGCCCTCTTCCTTCAGCTGGAGGACAACAAGTAGGAGGGGGACGGTGGGTGGCAGGTCTGGGGGGTCCTCGGCACGGGTGATGTGGTGGGAGGTGGGAGGGTAGAGGTGAGCACGATGAGGGCGACGCACAGGTTTGGACACGTGCAGAGCCTAGCTGTGGCCCCAGCTGTGCCAGTGACTCGTGTGTGGCCTCAGGCAATTCATGTCCTCTCTGTGGACAGGCACTTGAGAGTCCAGGTGTCCCCTTCCCATGCCATAGTCCTCTGGTTGTGTGGCAAAGTCAGTGCATTGATGGCAAAAGTCGTCCTTTCTGTTCCTCGTTCTTTACATTCTCCACCACCTCTGGCCACAGGAACAACTATGAAGTCCTCAAGGCCCAGCAGGCCCAGCTGAAGGGCAAGATTCGCGTCCTTGAAATGGAGAAGGCGGCCTTACAGGTCCAGGCGAAAACGCTCGCAACATCCAAGCTCCTGCCAAACCAAGTGAGTGGCTGCAGCCCAGGGGGTTGGTTTTATGGTTGTGGGGTAGAGAGGAAGGTGGCAGCCTGTCCCTCCTGCAGCCACTCCTTACACGGCTTATGCCCCTGTGCTCTGGGCAGGTGCACACTTCAAGCTGAGCTGCAGGCTCGCGTCATCGGGCTGGCGTGTCACCCATTCTGCCTGCGTGTCCTCCGCACTCACCCCCTGGGCCTTTGTTCCCCCACCTCTAAAATGGGGTGCTGGAGACCTCACACGAAATGGTACAGGGAGGGCCCCCTGTGTGCCTGTGCCGTGCCCCTTCCCTGTGCCGTGGGTCTCCGGCTGCATCAGGTGGCCACCGACTGCTTCTCTCCATCCAGACCAATTAGAACATGGAGGTCCCCAGTGCACTGCATTCAGGGCAGCACGTGAAGATGGAGCTGGCTGAGAAGTTGGGCCAGCTTCGTGAGAAGCTGGGAGACCTAAAGGAGATGGGAATCGCTGCCCCATTCAGGAAGGGCTAGGAGACAGGCACCAGCCTCTGAGGGGGGTTCCAGAGCCAGCACAGAGGCAGCTCCAGCCTGGGGGACAGGTGACCCCAGTCATGCACTGCAGTCCTCTGACTATTCATTGCTCCCTTCCTTCTGACCACACAGCTGCCGCAGAACATACAGAAATGCCAGGAGAACCAAGGCTTCAGCAACAATCTCTGCTTTCCATTGTTTTATCGAGCAGAAAAGTATTGTGACAGTAACATCATGGACATCTGAGATGTGGGGCCCAGGGCTCTGCCCCCTCCCAGTTCCTGCTACCCTGTCCTTGCCACCATGTCTCTGCCACCCTCTTCCTTCCACCCTGTCCCTGCCACTCCTTCCCAGTCACCCTTTTATCATGTTAAGACCCCTGTTCTTTAAAAAAAAAAACAAAAAATCCAAAAAAAACAAAAAAAGGAAAAAAGGAAAAAAAAACTTAAAAAAGGAAAAAAAAAAAAAAAGAAGACAGCACCCAGAAAACACTGAAAAGAAGACAATGCCCTGAAAATACTCAAAAGAAGACAACATCCAGAGAACACCCAAAAAAAGACAACACCCGCAGAACATCCTAAAGATAGCACCCAGAAAACCCCCAAAAGAAGAAAACACCGAGAAAACACCGAAAAGAAGAGAACACCCAAAAGACGATGACATGCAGAAAATACTCGAAAGAAGATATCTAGAAAACACCAAAAAGAAGAAAACACACAACCCAGAAAAAAACACACAGAAGAAAACACCCCCCAAAAAGGAAGAAAACCTTTACAAAAAGAATAAAACCCAAACATAAAGAAAAACTGCCCAAAAGAAAAAAACAAAACCCAAAAGAAGACAACCCCAACAAAAAGAAGAGAACCCCAACAGAAAGAAGAAAAATCCCTCCAAAATAAGAAACCCCAACAAAAGGCAGAAACCACCCCACATGAAGGAAACCCCAACAAAAATAAAACCCCACTGATAAGAAGATAACCTCTCAGAAAAGAAACCGCCCAAAAGAAAACTGGAAAAGTAGAACCCCCCCCAGAAGAAGAAAACAGCAACAAAGAGAAAAAAACCCACAATAAAAGAAGAATCCCACAAGAAGAAAAACCATAGTAAAAAGAAGAAAGTGCCAGCAATAGGAAGCCCCCAAAGAAGAAAATCCCAATGAAAAGAACAAAACCCTAACAAAAAGAAGAAACACCCCTCACAAAAAAGAAAAGTCTCTACAAAGAAGAAAAACCTCTGAAAAGAAGAAAAACTTCCAGAAAAGAAGAAAACCTCAACAAAAAGAAGAAACCATGCACCCCAAAAAGAGAACCCCCAAAGAAGGAAATCCTAACAAAAAGAAAAACCCCATAAAAGAAATAAACACTCAAATAGAAAAAACTCCAATAGAAAGAAGAAAACCCCCCAGGAAAACAAGAAAACCCCCCAAAAAGCCCCAAAAGAAGAAACCCCCAAAGACGAAAACCCCAACAAAAGGAAAACTCCAAAAGAGAACCCCCCCAAAAAGAAAACCCCCCAAAAGAAGAAAACCAAAAACTCCCCGAGAAGTAAACTCCCACAAAAAGAAAAACCCTGCAAAAAAAAATCCACACAGAAGAAAACCCTAACAATAAATAAATAAATAAATAAATAAAAATCCAAAAGAAGAAACCCCCTAAAAAATGTACAAAAATGTACAGAAATATACAAAAATCAAAAAATGCAAAACAGACAAACAACAGCAACAACAACAACAACAAAAAAAAAAACAGGAAAAATACTAAAAGAGAGATAAAGAAAAAGAAAAAAAACCATAAAAGAAAAACCAAAAATAAATATGTAAGAAAACAAAAAGAAAAAAGAAAGAAAGAAAGAAAGTAGCAGGGTGCCCTCACCAGTAGTCCAGCCTCAGGGACCCATAGGGGAAGACCAGTAAAATTGGTCCCTTGGGCAGGCCAGTCAGGGGGCCCCTTAATGCTGGGGCAGGCCAAGGAAGCACTTGGGGCAGGCCTGGCAGGCCCTTAGCGGAAGGGGGCCCTTAGCAGTGGGGGGGGTCCTGAATAGTAGGTCGGGCCATGGAGGCCCTGAGTGACAAGTAGGCTAGAACAGGGGCCCATAGTGCCAGGCCAGGGGGCCCCTAGGTGGCCAGACCAGGCCAAGGAAGCACTTGGGGCAGGCCTGGCAGGCTCTTAGCAGAAGGGGGCCGTTAGCACCAATCAAGCCAAGGGGGCCCTGAGGTAGGCCATTCGAGGGGAGTCCTTAGTGGAAAGGCAGTCCAGAGAGTTGGCTGGGGGGGGGGGAGGCACTTAGCAATGTTTTATCATTTATACTTGGCCAGAAAATTTTCTTTTTCATTCAAGTATCAAACTTATTCATAAAATATCTATTTTAATAATTATCCTTATTTTTGTAGTTTCTTCAGAATCTACTTTACGTTTTTCTCCACTCCCACATTTGTGTATTTTTATTTGAGTCATATTTATTTAATTAAAATAAAGACTGAAAGTGAATACATGGTTTTTGTTTGATTTTTATTTTTCAGATAAACAGCTTTCAGATTTATTAGTCTGTCAATTCTGTCATTTCCCCTCTCTGGATCATTTGATTTCATTTTTCTGTGTGTGTTCAGTATATCCATTCTCCTGTGAATCTTAGGTTTGTCGTGATTTTCTTATGATGAATAAGTAGTTCTAGAATAGTTTGATATTTATTATGTAATCATGACATATACGGGTGGGAATTTGCTTTAGAAAAGAAATTTGACTTTATCTCCTTCGTTTCAGCAATTTAACTACGATGGACTTTAGTATGATTTTTTCTTTTCTTTTTTATTCCCAGTTGGGGTTTGGTTCTTCAATCTGTGGATTGACGTATTATACCCATTTTGGAAACCCTCCATGTCAGTGACACGATGACACCCACCCAGAGGGTCCTCATGGGACCTGAGTAGGCGGGTCAAGGGCCCTCACTGTGGGTGCATCTGCAGACTGAACCGAGATGGGGTCCGGCCCCGTGGGGGACACACATACATACCGGGGCCACCCGAACGCGTCGTAGTGGGCCACGATGATGATGGTGGGAAGGTCCTCTCCACCCAGCCCCGTCAGCCGCCCCTGTGGAGACACAGCCTGTGAATGGCCAGCAGGGCCTGAGGCTGCCCCCAGGCCTTGCCACTCCTGGTTCCCACTCGGTGGGAAGACAGAGCAGGGAGTGACCCGAGTGTGGGTCTGGAAGACCCCTCCTGCAGCGGCCACATGGAGCAAGGACTGCCCTTGTTCTGACACCTTCTGGGGCACCAGATCCCCACGTGAAGCTCTTGCCGCAGACTCTGGGAGCCCCAGGGAACTCCCCCAGGGAAGAGGTGGATGCCAGGGAGGAACCCACCCAGGCCCCCTGTTCTACTCACAAAGTGTTAACAAAAGAGGGGGGAGATGTGATGAAAACAACTTTCCTGTAGGAAAGAGATCAGGCCCCTCACCCCAGCACTTGGGCTCTCCGAGATCTGTGCCCACCCTATTCTGCTCTAGCTGGGGGGCCAATAAACTTCCCATAAAGGGCCCCTCATCACCAGGGGTCAGCTCCCGCCCCTCCCCCATCATCAGGGGTCAGCTCCCACCCCTTCCCCATCACCAGGGGTCAGTTCCCGCCCCTCCCCATCAGGGGTCAGCTCCCGCCGCTCCCCCATCATCAGGGGTCAGCTCCCGCCCCTCCCCCGCCTCCTCCCCATCATCAGGGGTCAGCTCCCGCCCCTCCCCCATCATCAGGGCTCAGCTCCCGCCCCCCGTCCAGCATCAGGGGTCAGTTCCCGCCCCTCCCCCATCAGGGGTCAGCTCGCGCCCCTCCCCCGCCTCCTCCCCATCATCAGGGGTCAGCTCGCGCCCCTCCCCCGCCCGGCCGGGCGCCCTCCCGTCTGTCTCCTGTCCCTGCTTCAGCTGGCGCCGGAGCCTCCTCGGGGCAGTCCCCTCAGGGACTGACTTCCACCCGCACGGTTCGGGCTCCATTCCCCCCACAGGCCCGGCGCCCGCTCCCACGTCAGGAGCCCCTTCTTGCCCCCCGTGACAGACACGAGTGCGCTCTGCGGCCATCGGAGCCGGTTCGCACAAGAAGCCGCCCCGCCGGCTCCTCGCGGCGCGGCTCGGGGCGGAAGGAGGGCCGGGCCGGGCGCTGGCGGCGCTGCGGGGCCTTTACCTGAGTTAAGACCCGGCGCCCGCGCGAAGCTAAAATAACCGCCGGCCGCCATCTTCGCGAGTCCCCCGAGCGCCGCCGGCCCGTGACGTCACGGACACGCCCGGAGCTGCAGGCCCCGCCCCTTACCCGGAGTCCCTCCTCCTTCCCCAGTCAGACGCCCGCTCTCTCTTCAAGCCCCGCCCACGCCACAAGCTCCGCCCCGACTCGGAGACGGGACCTTTCTTTCAATGACTCTGCCTCCGGGGTCTCTGCCTCTCGCCCCGCCCTGCGTCGTGGCCCCGCCCCTTCCTCAGCCCGTCTGCCCGTTGACCTCTCGGATGTGGGGTCGCTGCACCCCAGGCCGGCCGTGAAGGCGGTCTTTGAGGCTCCCCTCTCGGGAGCTGGTCCTTCGGTCCTGTGGGCTCACCTGCCCGTCCCCTTCTGCCTGCGGCCCCTCTTGGTAGAGGGTGGCTTTACCTTTTGCCCCGGTTGGGTGGGTTTGGGAGCCCTGCTCACCACCTCCTGGCTGGGTGAGGTTTTGCTGACACAGCCAAGGCCTGCATGTCCCTGTGGCGTCCCCCTGGGGGCCAGCCTTTACGTGGCGACTTCTAAAGTCCCACGCAGCACCCCAAATTCAAAACCTTGGTACCTCTAAATGGATGTTTCACAGCCATGGGCAATTTGCCCCCAGAGGACACTAGGCAATGTCGGGCGACATCTGTAGTTGTCAGGACCGACGAGGAGGGTGCTCCTGGCATGGAGTAGGTGGAGGCCAGGGACGCTGCTCAGCACGTGCAGGACAGCCAAACCACAGAGCGTGATCCAGCCACAAGGTCCGCAGTGCCAAGGGGGAGAGACCCTGGTATAAAAGTAGCTCGTTTTGAGAGATTTAATGAGCCACCTACTATGGGCTCGGCCTTTGGAGGATGCGGTACTGAGTAAAACTCACATTATACCAGACCTCCAGGAACTTAGAATCAGACAGACAGATCCTAACCAAACGTTTCATTGCAATTATGGTGCTTTTAAAATTAATAACAGCTTCCTGGAGCGATAGTTCATATACCATACAATTCACTCACTGAAAGCATGAAATTCAGTGGGTTTTAGTGGTTTTATATACACAGGGTTGTATAACCATCACCACTATCAGATTCCAGAACATCTTCATCACCCTACAAAGAAATCCCACATCCATTAAAAGTCACTCTCCCATCCCCTCCCCCAGCCCCTGGCAACCACGAACCCACTTTCGGTCTCGTGGACTGGCGCGTTCATATAAATGGAATCCTACACTGTGTGGCCTTTTGTGTCTGGCGTCTTTCACTGAGCGTGATGTGTTCAAGGTTTGCCCACGTGGTAGCGTGTGTCAGAGCCTTGATCCTTTTCATGGGTGGGTCATATTCCAGTGTGTCGATGCACCATATTTTATTTATTCATTCATCAACTGACAAGCATATGATATGTTTTTGGAAGTTGGGAACCTATAGAGTGCCAAGAGAGTATAAACCCACCAGGCCCCAAACCAGATCAGCGGTATCATGGAAGGTGTTTAAGCTGAGAGTTACATAGGAGTTACGGAGGCTGGGGGCTTCTTGGCCCAGCCAGACATTTTAACTTGTAAGACTGCCATGGGTCACATTTGTCACCTGTGACCTTGGAAGACACCAGATATTTTTCTTCAGTGGGAAGCGGTCTCTGTACAGCCACTGAGGTGACAGATTAGGTGCCAAAAGTCAAGTCCAGTTACATTACAACTGGACACTTACATTCCAAGTCCGGTTATGGCAAGCCTGATCAGGGGGACCCTTAGCTGCAGGTGAGGCCATCGGTTCCCTTAGTGCCAGGCCAGGCCAACCCAGGCAGCAATAGGGGCAGGCCAAATAAGGGTCCCTTTGTCAAGTTTTATAATTTATACTTGGTCAGGAAGTTAACTTTTACTTTCAAATATCAAATTTATTTATGAAATGTTTATTTCTTAGGTATCCTTATTTTCATAGTTTCCTTGGGATCTGTAGGCACATCATTTTTTTTCACTCCCACATTTGTGTATTTTTATTTGAATCAAATTTATTTAATAAAAATAAACACTGACAGTGAGGGCATGTTTTTTGATGGATCTTTATGATTCAAATAACAAGCTTTCAGATTTATTAATCTGTCAATTCTACCATTTTCTCCTGATAATCTGATTTTTTTTTTTATGTTTAGTATATCCATTCTCCTGTGAATCTTTGGTTTCTTATTATTTTCTTAATTTCTTATGATGAATAAATAGTTTTAGAATATTTTAATTTTTTTTGTTTAGTAATGACATATAAGGGAATGAATTTGCTTTAGAGAAGAAATTTGACTTTATCTAATTCCTTTTAGCAATTTAACTATAATGGACTTTAGTATGATTTTCTCCTCCTTTCTTTTTTAATCCTAGTTGGGGTTTGCCAATCTACTTGGAGTTTCTTGAGTCTGTGGATTGACGTATTGCACCCATTTCGGAAAATCCTCAGGCATTACACCTTCAGGGATGGCTTCTGCCCCCTTCTCTCTCCGCTCTCTCTACACACACGCACTTGTAATGAGGCTCGTCCAGCTCTGCTTCTTCTGTCTTCCTCAGGGAAGGCCCATCAGAGACTCGGATGGAAAGTCTAGTGGGTAGCTCTAGTCAAGCATGAAAGACTGTGGCAAATCCACTCGTGGCCTTTGGAGGTTTCAGCTTGCTGCTTTAGCCCCCATGCCCTGCAGCTTTAAAATGATACCCGACACTGGGTAATTTATAAAGAACAGAGGTTTATTTGGCTTACGATTCTGGGACAGCTGCATCTCGCATGGGCCTCAGGCTGCTTCTACTCATGGCGGAAAGTGGCAGCAGCTGACGAGCACAAGCAGATCACGTGGCGAGAGGAAGCAAGAGAGAGAGAGGGGAGGTGCCAGGGTCCTTTAAACAATCAGCTCTCGCGAGAACTCATAGAGCGAGAACTCACTCATTAATCCCCCTCCCCCAGGGAGAGCATGAATCCATTCATGATGGATCCGCCCTCATGACTCAATCACTTTCCACACTGCCACATTGGAGATGAGATTTCCACATGCGCTTTGGAGGGGACGACACATCCAAAGTCCATCAGGGACCAATCAGCAGCCCTGTCCCTCTGGGGAAACATTCTGTCCCAGGCACTTTGAGACTCAGGCAGATTTTACGCTGACTTGTAGGAACCCTTGGCGTGTCTCCTCATGCTCCATGTTCTTCTCCACAACACACAGAATGTCTTGTGGAAAACACCAGCCACACCGGGAGACAGGAGGTGCTCAGTTTCCCTGGGTCCGGGTTTCCAGACGTGCCTCTGGGTTTCCAACCGCTCCCCAAAGCCTCAGGCCCCTCCTCAAGGCCCTCCACGACAGGAAAGCTACCGCTGCCAGCTACACCTATTTTCAGCTCCCGGGATCAGTGAAGACACCCTTGAGGAAGGGGGCGAGTGGAGAGGCACCTGGAGGACTGGACGGGGGTCTTTGGAGGAGGTTTGTGGGATGAGAAAGTCTGGGGCAGAGCTGTGAGGAGTCTGGAAAGGGACTGTGAAGTGACACACTTTTCCCTGCTGTCCATTCCTCGCCCACCTCCTGAGCCCTGGGTCCTGAGGCCCCAGGTCAGGGGTTGAACGGGAACAGGAGGGTCCAGGGCGGGGGCTGGAGAACGGCCTCTCTGCTCTGCCAGGTGCCTCAGATTCTGTGACGGCCACCGTGAAGGGTCACACAGAAGCTGCATGGGCACCGAGTGACAGCCCCGCCCCTTTCCCCCAGGGGCCCCTCCCTGGGGTGGGCGGGGCCGGCTTTCATTGTGACCCCACCCTTCCCTGGGTTCTGGCCACGCCCCCATTCCGTCCATCTTTCTCATCCACCAATGGGCTGTGAGCATTGAGGCCACGCCCACCTACCTGTTGCCTAGCACCGGCCGCTCCCAGCTGCTCTGGCTCAGTCGCTGGTCCGTGCCTTAGCTGGAGGGAGTGACTGTCCAGTGCTTAGCCATGATAAGGCGGAAGTACCCCTTTCCTTTTCCCTGCCCCGAAATGTCGGAGGAAATCCGACAGGAGAAATTGGCGAGGGCCAAGAAGAAGGTATAACATGCTGGGTCGCATCCCCAGAGCCAGCCCGAGGCCCCTCCTATGGTGGGACAGGGGCAGGACTCGGTGTCACTTCTGAGGCACACGGGGATTGCCCCTCTGTGCCTCTTGACTCCCCCCACCAAAGTCTTCTCAGCCATCCCTGCCCCCTCAGCTGCCCAGACCCTGCCCTTGCCGGCTGTCCCCGGGTGACTTTGGCCAGTAAGGTTACTTCCAGGGCTCCCCACCTGGACTCAGCCCTGGCCTCCTGCTACCCCAAACCAGACCTTCCTGGGCTCCCTGGGTCCCCTGCGTTCCCGTCTCCAAGGACCTCGGTCCTGGCTCTGTGCTCCACTTCCCCACAGTGTTGCAGTGACTCTGACATTGGTAGGAAGGAGTGGAATGTTGTCACCTCACAATCCCATTCCAAACTGTCCCAATCCCCCTGGGAGGTGTCACAATCCCTCAGGAACTGTCAGTACTGCCTGGGAGGTTTCTGGTTCCCCTTCCCCCCTTTACTTAGACATTGCCTACCTAAAAAGCCTGCACTTCACCAGTGAGCTCAAAATGTTGACAGTATCTCTGGGTGACCATTGGGAGAACGGGTTCGGTTTGGTTTTTTCCTGGGTTTCTACTCTCTAGAGACACTTAACAATTGATTTCTGAGTCTGGATCTCACCTTAGAATTCCCTAGGATTCTGGGACCAGAGCACCTTTCAGTCACTACTCTCTGGAGGGAGATGTGCTTATCTTCTGTGGGATAAATCCTGGACAACTGAACTTCACAGCTTGAATCTCGCCCAGATCCTGTCAATCTGGGGTGCCACAGGACTCAGGGGGCCTCTTTCTGAAGCATCAGATTTGCTTGATTCTTTTGAAAGAGAAAAATCCTCTTAATGTACTTAGGGGTGACATTCACCTGGATTTGTAAGCTCATAATGGATTTCTCTGAAATGATGCTTGGGTTGTCCTCTTTTTGTGAGGTCCCCAGATCCCTAGGGGTGTGCCCTCATGACTTCTGCCATTAGGGTACATTGACATAAACGTTTGAGAAGTACTGGGGTGCAGCTCTCAAAGCTCTGTGAGGGAGGGCCCCGATGTCTGATTTGTATTTGGCCCGCCAGCAGCTGCTGATTCATGACAAAGCCCCAGAAGACTGAAGTTCAATTCCATTCTTGCCTTTTTCTAATCATGCTATCGGTCCATTTCTTCAGCCATTTGGTGATCATGACAACACCTTATAGGGTTGCTGGTGGCATTAAATCAGATGGTACAAGTAAGAATACTTTGTAAAAACTGTAAAGTAGGTGACAAACATAGGGGCTTCCACATCTCCTGAATATTACGGCTTTTCCTTTTCACAGTTAAGAGAGTTCCAACAAAAAAGGGGCCTAACTGGCAGTAGGCCCCAGCCCAGCACTTGTGGGAGGTGCCAGTCACCTCAGGAGGTGAGTGTTGGCTGGTCAGGCTCCTGGGAACGGGGGCCTCAAGGGGCAGTAGGGGGTAATGGTAATGACCATGGAAGAAGTGTCAGGGACTGGGTAAGAAGTCTGGGTTTGAATCCTATGTCTCCCTCTGCTCGGGATATGACATAGGACTCTTCTCTGAGCTTCTCCCTTGAAGCTGTGCACACAGATGGAGCACGAGCGTGGCTGTCTCATTGGATCCTGCTGCAGGAAGCACAGGATGATGTTGACAACACCAAGGCCCAGGGCTCAATCCCTGTACTGGCCACCACCAAAAAAAAAAAAAAAAGTGCAGGATAAGAGCTGCTTGGGAGGGGAGGGATGATTGGGAAGTGAGACCTTGAGAAGTGGGCACAGAGGGGCTACAGGAAGAGGGCTGGTCAAGGTTAGGAAGAAAGGACAGCAGAGGGCTTAGCCATTGAGGGGCAGAGCACCTCCATGTGTGCTCTCATCTCTTCCAGCCCCCATCATCCATCACTGGGGAGGCCTTGAGGACTTCAACTGACATTAAGGAGCTGGAGGTAAGTGCCCTCCAGGCCAGCCCCCAACCACCTCCCATGCTGGGGGCTGGGGACCCCCTTGCCAACTGAGACAGCCGACACCCAGTGTTGACAACACCAAGGCCCAGGGCTCAATCCCTGTACTGGCCACCACCAAAAAAAAAAAAAGTGCAGGATGAGAGGTGCTCGGGAGCGGAGGGACGATGAGGAAGTGAGACCTTGAGAAGTGGGCACAGAGGGGCTACAGGAGGAGGGCCTGGTCCAGGTTAGGAAGAAAGGACAGCAGAGGGCTTAGCCATTGAGGGGCAGAGCATCTCCATGTGTGCTCTCATCTCTTCCAGCCCCCATCATCCATCACTGGGGAGGCCTTGAGGACTTCAACTTACATCAAGGAGCTGGAGGTAAGTGCCCTCCAGGCCAGCCCCCCGACCACCTCCCATGCTGGGGGCTGGGGGCCACGCTGCCAGCTGAAACAGCCAACACCCCCACCCCTAATGATCGCTCTCTCTACCTCTCTCCCAACCCTCCTCCAACTCCTCCTCTCTCCATGTGCCACAGAGCCGGTGCCTAGTTCTGCAGGCAGTCCTGGACTCCACCTATGCAGTAAAGAAATATATAGAGAGTGTGGTGCAGGAACTGGTAAGAGTCCGGTGGCGTCCCCTGGTTCCACGCTGCCAATCCTGGGCTCCAATTTCCCCTTGGGGCTTTGAAGAAAAGGGGCTGGGGGTTCCCGTGCCAAGGGAGAATGGGGTGCTCGGTGGCCTAGTTCTCAGCAGGAGGGACCCCAGACCATGCAGCATGGCTCTTCCTGTTGCTGACCTGCCTGCCCACTCTCTTTTCTCCAGACACCCCTGCTTGAGTCCTTGCCGCATGGGCTCTGGGCTGTTGCCCTGTTGGAAACACTAGGCTGACAGTTGTCAGGAGCCCTGTGTTCCCACCCTAACTTAGTTCCTGCTTTGCTTGGTCTTTGGTTTTGGACAAGCCACCTCTCCTGCCTGGGCTTGAGTGTCCTGAGATAGAATTAGAGGGTGTCAAAGGTCCCTTGCAGCTCTAAGAATGAAAGATTTCTAGGCACACACGAGACATCAGGGAGACAGGGATCTTGCCTGCCCTTTTCATTCCTGGATCCCTGCTATTAAGATCAGTCCCTATCCTTAGTGTGTGGTTCATGGTGAATACATGCACCCTTGTGAATCACAAGCTGGGAGAAGGGTAGTCTTTCCTTTCTCAGCCTCCATTTCTAGAGGTTTCTGTGGTTGTCATGTAAAGAGAATCAGGATTCAGATGTTCAGCTCTGAATCCAACAAAGACCCCAATTCTCTTTCCTTGGGAGTTCAAGGACAGTTTGTCCATTTGCGTCCCCATAGGGTCTGAGAGCTTTTCCTTGAAAATCCATTCCTGGCCCCACCACTTCCCAGTCTGGGGAGTGAACCTGAGGGGACAACCTCAGTCACCTTCCCGTGACTCTCCACATGGAAAACCTGGCACCAGGAAACTGGATGAAGTGGAAAGAGGGACATGATTTCTTTGTTCGCTCCTTCCATGTCTGACGGGTTTGGGGACAGACTGAGATGGAGAGGCCGCAGGCTCGTCCTGCCCACTCCCAACCTGGAGAAGGCTCCCCCCTGCACCCCACCCTCAGCACCACGGGGTCCCCGAGGATCTGGTCTCCCTGGTGGGCCTGTCCTGGGCCATTGGTGGCATTCCTGGGGCCCGTCCCTTGCTGTTCCATCTCTGCCTCCCTGGTAAGAGATGTTTCTTTCCTCTTCCTACAGAAGGAGAGTCCGGGTCAGCAGCTGGACTCCCTGCGGGAACAACTGCAGGTGAGTGGACTCTATGGCATCCCTCATGTGCCCTAGAGAACCTTCCTGTCCCTCTCTCACCACCTGTTTGGCTTTTCTCCCAAAGGCTCAGATTCGGACCAACGCCATCTTAAAGTCCGAAAAGGAAGAGATGGAGAGAGCCCTGGCCGATGCTCGTCAGGAAGCCCGGCAGAAAGCAGGTGTGGATCTGGGCAGCCTTCCTCCCTCAACCTGGTGCCTTGGCAGGCCTTCAGGGGAGTCCTTTGGGTTCCATCTTGACCTCTGTCATTCCAGGAGAATGTCAACATCTGCGGACCTGCCTGGACTCCCGGGAAAAAGAGATCCAACAGCTGCAGGGGAGTCTGACCGCCTTCTCCACAGGGCAGGAGGACGCCGAGAGGGTGAGTCCAGCCACCTGCCCTCACGCTTGTGCCTCCACCCCCAGGGGGAAAAATGGGCTTAGAGAATTAGATAGACCTGGATGTTCACATCCCGGCTGTACGTGATCTTAGCACTTAACCTCTAATACCTTGCATTTCATCTACAAAATGGAGCTAACGATAGTAACTCCCTCCTGTGGTGGTTGTGAGGATTCGATGGATTGTTAGCACGGTGCCTGGTGCCGCACGCAATACAGAGTCAGACCATGGTGATGACAGTCCTAACAATGGCAACGTGACAGGCTATCCCTGGGCCTCCGTCGGCCAGCTGTCAATCAGATCTCTTTCCCTGCCTCTTCCACCCTTACTGAGGTCTTGGGAAAAGCAACTGAGAACATGGGCTTGGAAATGCCTTGAAAAAGGTGTCAAGTGTGATTCAGGGGGAGGAAAGGTCACCGCTGAACGGTTGCTGTAGGTGTCGGTGTTCGTGTGCCCCGACTCCATCTTCTCCCTGCCGAATCCTGACTTTGCCTTTCTGTATTTGCAGTCCTACCGCAACCTCAAGAGCGAGCGAGATGCCCTCTTCCTTCAGCTGGAGGACAACAAGTAGGAGGGGGACGGTGGGTGGCAGGTCTGGGGGGTCCTCGGCACGGGTGATGTGGTGGGAGGTGGGAGGGTAGAGGTGAGCACGATGAGGGCGACGCACAGGTTTGGACACGTGCAGAGCCTAGCTGTGGCCCCAGCTGTGCCAGTGACTCGTGTGTGGCCTCAGGCAATTCATGTCCTCTCTGTGGACAGGCACTTGAGAGTCCAGGTGTC
The DNA here is from genome assembly GCF_027409185.1 of Cynocephalus volans. Lineage (NCBI taxonomy): Eukaryota > Metazoa > Chordata > Mammalia > Dermoptera > Cynocephalidae > Cynocephalus > Cynocephalus volans. Next base: position 93,846,836 of record NC_084469.1, on the reverse strand, counting down.
CCCTTCCCATGCCATAGTCCTCTGGTTGTGTGGCAAAGTCAGTGCATTGATGGCAAAAGTCGTCCTTTCTGTTCCTCGTTCTTTACATTCTCCACCACCTCTGGCCACAGGAACAACTATGAAGTCCTCAAGGCCCAGCAGGCCCAGCTGAAGGGCAAGATTCGCGTCCTTGAAATGGAGAAGGCGGCCTTACAGGTCCAGGCGAAAACGCTCGCAACATCCAAGCTCCTGCCAAACCAAGTGAGTGGCTGCAGCCCAGGGGGTTGGTTTTATGGTTGTGGGGTAGAGAGGAAGGTGGCAGCCTGTCCCTCCTGCAGCCACTCCTTACACGGCTTATGCCCCTGTGCTCTGGGCAGGTGCACACTTCAAGCTGAGCTGCAGGCTCGCGTCATCGGGCTGGCGTGTCACCCATTCTGCCTGCGTGTCCTCCGCACTCACCCCCTGGGCCTTTGTTCCCCCACCTCTAAAATGGGGTGCTGGAGACCTCACACGAAATGGTACAGGGAGGGCCCCCTGTGTGCCTGTGCCGTGCCCCTTCCCTGTGCCGTGGGTCTCCGGCTGCATCAGGTGGCCACCGACTGCTTCTCTCCATCCAGACCAATTAGAACATGGAGGTCCCCAGTGCACTGCATTCAGGGCAGCACGTGAAGATGGAGCTGGCTGAGAAGTTGGGCCAGCTTCGTGAGAAGCTGGGAGACCTAAAGGAGATGGGAATCGCTGCCCCATTCAGGAAGGGCTAGGAGACAGGCACCAGCCTCTGAGGGGGGTTCCAGAGCCAGCACAGAGGCAGCTCCAGCCTGGGGGACAGGTGACCCCAGTCATGCACTGCAGTCCTCTGACTATTCATTGCTCCCTTCCTTCTGACCACACAGCTGCCGCAGAACATACAGAAATGCCAGGAGAACCAAGGCTTCAGCAACAATCTCTGCTTTCCATTGTTTTATCGAGCAGAAAAGTATTGTGACAGTAACATCATGGACATCTGAGATGTGGGGCCCAGGGCTCTGCCCCCTCCCAGTTCCTGCTACCCTGTCCTTGCCACCATGTCTCTGCCACCCTCTTCCTTCCACCCTGTCCCTGCCACTCCTTCCCAGTCACCCTTTTATCATGTTAAGACCCCTGTTCTTTAAAAAAAAAAACAAAAAATCCAAAAAAAACAAAAAAAGGAAAAAAGGAAAAAAAAACTTAAAAAAGGAAAAAAAAAAAAAAAGAAGACAGCACCCAGAAAACACTGAAAAGAAGACAATGCCCTGAAAATACTCAAAAGAAGACAACATCCAGAGAACACCCAAAAAAAGACAACACCCGCAGAACATCCTAAAGATAGCACCCAGAAAACCCCCAAAAGAAGAAAACACCGAGAAAACACCGAAAAGAAGAGAACACCCAAAAGACGATGACATGCAGAAAATACTCGAAAGAAGATATCTAGAAAACACCAAAAAGAAGAAAACACACAACCCAGAAAAAAACACACAGAAGAAAACACCCCCCAAAAAGGAAGAAAACCTTTACAAAAAGAATAAAACCCAAACATAAAGAAAAACTGCCCAAAAGAAAAAAACAAAACCCAAAAGAAGACAACCCCAACAAAAAGAAGAGAACCCCAACAGAAAGAAGAAAAATCCCTCCAAAATAAGAAACCCCAACAAAAGGCAGAAACCACCCCACATGAAGGAAACCCCAACAAAAATAAAACCCCACTGATAAGAAGATAACCTCTCAGAAAAGAAACCGCCCAAAAGAAAACTGGAAAAGTAGAACCCCCCCCAGAAGAAGAAAACAGCAACAAAGAGAAAAAAACCCACAATAAAAGAAGAATCCCACAAGAAGAAAAACCATAGTAAAAAGAAGAAAGTGCCAGCAATAGGAAGCCCCCAAAGAAGAAAATCCCAATGAAAAGAACAAAACCCTAACAAAAAGAAGAAACACCCCTCACAAAAAAGAAAAGTCTCTACAAAGAAGAAAAACCTCTGAAAAGAAGAAAAACTTCCAGAAAAGAAGAAAACCTCAACAAAAAGAAGAAACCATGCACCCCAAAAAGAGAACCCCCAAAGAAGGAAATCCTAACAAAAAGAAAAACCCCATAAAAGAAATAAACACTCAAATAGAAAAAACTCCAATAGAAAGAAGAAAACCCCCCAGGAAAACAAGAAAACCCCCCAAAAAGCCCCAAAAGAAGAAACCCCCAAAGACGAAAACCCCAACAAAAGGAAAACTCCAAAAGAGAACCCCCCCAAAAAGAAAACCCCCCAAAAGAAGAAAACCAAAAACTCCCCGAGAAGTAAACTCCCACAAAAAGAAAAACCCTGCAAAAAAAAATCCACACAGAAGAAAACCCTAACAATAAATAAATAAATAAATAAATAAAAATCCAAAAGAAGAAACCCCCTAAAAAATGTACAAAAATGTACAGAAATATACAAAAATCAAAAAATGCAAAACAGACAAACAACAGCAACAACAACAACAACAAAAAAAAAAACAGGAAAAATACTAAAAGAGAGATAAAGAAAAAGAAAAAAAACCATAAAAGAAAAACCAAAAATAAATATGTAAGAAAACAAAAAGAAAAAAGAAAGAAAGAAAGAAAGTAGCAGGGTGCCCTCACCAGTAGTCCAGCCTCAGGGACCCATAGGGGAAGACCAGTAAAATTGGTCCCTTGGGCAGGCCAGTCAGGGGGCCCCTTAATGCTGGGGCAGGCCAAGGAAGCACTTGGGGCAGGCCTGGCAGGCCCTTAGCGGAAGGGGGCCCTTAGCAGTGGGGGGGGTCCTGAATAGTAGGTCGGGCCATGGAGGCCCTGAGTGACAAGTAGGCTAGAACAGGGGCCCATAGTGCCAGGCCAGGGGGCCCCTAGGTGGCCAGACCAGGCCAAGGAAGCACTTGGGGCAGGCCTGGCAGGCTCTTAGCAGAAGGGGGCCGTTAGCACCAATCAAGCCAAGGGGGCCCTGAGGTAGGCCATTCGAGGGGAGTCCTTAGTGGAAAGGCAGTCCAGAGAGTTGGCTGGGGGGGGGGGGAGGCACTTAGCAATGTTTTATCATTTATACTTGGCCAGAAAATTTTCTTTTTCATTCAAGTATCAAACTTATTCATAAAATATCTATTTTAATAATTATCCTTATTTTTGTAGTTTCTTCAGAATCTACTTTACGTTTTTCTCCACTCCCACATTTGTGTATTTTTATTTGAGTCATATTTATTTAATTAAAATAAAGACTGAAAGTGAATACATGGTTTTTGTTTGATTTTTATTTTTCAGATAAACAGCTTTCAGATTTATTAGTCTGTCAATTCTGTCATTTCCCCTCTCTGGATCATTTGATTTCATTTTTCTGTGTGTGTTCAGTATATCCATTCTCCTGTGAATCTTAGGTTTGTCGTGATTTTCTTATGATGAATAAGTAGTTCTAGAATAGTTTGATATTTATTATGTAATCATGACATATACGGGTGGGAATTTGCTTTAGAAAAGAAATTTGACTTTATCTCCTTCGTTTCAGCAATTTAACTACGATGGACTTTAGTATGATTTTTTCTTTTCTTTTTTATTCCCAGTTGGGGTTTGGTTCTTCAATCTGTGGATTGACGTATTATACCCATTTTGGAAACCCTCCATGTCAGTGACACGATGACACCCACCCAGAGGGTCCTCATGGGACCTGAGTAGGCGGGTCAAGGGCCCTCACTGTGGGTGCATCTGCAGACTGAACCGAGATGGGGTCCGGCCCCGTGGGGGACACACATACATACCGGGGCCACCCGAACGCGTCGTAGTGGGCCACGATGATGATGGTGGGAAGGTCCTCTCCACCCAGCCCCGTCAGCCGCCCCTGTGGAGACACAGCCTGTGAATGGCCAGCAGGGCCTGAGGCTGCCCCCAGGCCTTGCCACTCCTGGTTCCCACTCGGTGGGAAGACAGAGCAGGGAGTGACCCGAGTGTGGGTCTGGAAGACCCCTCCTGCAGCGGCCACATGGAGCAAGGACTGCCCTTGTTCTGACACCTTCTGGGGCACCAGATCCCCACGTGAAGCTCTTGCCGCAGACTCTGGGAGCCCCAGGGAACTCCCCCAGGGAAGAGGTGGATGCCAGGGAGGAACCCACCCAGGCCCCCTGTTCTACTCACAAAGTGTTAACAAAAGAGGGGGGAGATGTGATGAAAACAACTTTCCTGTAGGAAAGAGATCAGGCCCCTCACCCCAGCACTTGGGCTCTCCGAGATCTGTGCCCACCCTATTCTGCTCTAGCTGGGGGGCCAATAAACTTCCCATAAAGGGCCCCTCATCACCAGGGGTCAGCTCCCGCCCCTCCCCCATCATCAGGGGTCAGCTCCCACCCCTTCCCCATCACCAGGGGTCAGTTCCCGCCCCTCCCCATCAGGGGTCAGCTCCCGCCGCTCCCCCATCATCAGGGGTCAGCTCCCGCCCCTCCCCCGCCTCCTCCCCATCATCAGGGGTCAGCTCCCGCCCCTCCCCCATCATCAGGGCTCAGCTCCCGCCCCCCGTCCAGCATCAGGGGTCAGTTCCCGCCCCTCCCCCATCAGGGGTCAGCTCGCGCCCCTCCCCCGCCTCCTCCCCATCATCAGGGGTCAGCTCGCGCCCCTCCCCCGCCCGGCCGGGCGCCCTCCCGTCTGTCTCCTGTCCCTGCTTCAGCTGGCGCCGGAGCCTCCTCGGGGCAGTCCCCTCAGGGACTGACTTCCACCCGCACGGTTCGGGCTCCATTCCCCCCACAGGCCCGGCGCCCGCTCCCACGTCAGGAGCCCCTTCTTGCCCCCCGTGACAGACACGAGTGCGCTCTGCGGCCATCGGAGCCGGTTCGCACAAGAAGCCGCCCCGCCGGCTCCTCGCGGCGCGGCTCGGGGCGGAAGGAGGGCCGGGCCGGGCGCTGGCGGCGCTGCGGGGCCTTTACCTGAGTTAAGACCCGGCGCCCGCGCGAAGCTAAAATAACCGCCGGCCGCCATCTTCGCGAGTCCCCCAAGCGCCGCTGGCCCGTGACGTCACGGACACGCCCGGAGCTGCAGGCCCCGCCCCTTACCCGGAGTCCCTCCTCCTTCCCCAGTCAGACGCCCGCTCTCTCTTCAAGCCCCGCCCACGCCACAAGCTCCGCCCCGACTCGGAGACGGGACCTTTCTTTCAATGACTCTGCCTCCGGGGTCTCTGCCTCTCGCCCCGCCCTGCGTCGTGGCCCCGCCCCTTCCTCAGCCCGTCTGCCCGTTGACCTCTCGGATGTGGGGTCGCTGCACCCCAGGCCGGCCGTGAAGGCGGTCTTTGAGGCTCCCCTCTCGGGAGCTGGTCCTTCGGTCCTGTGGGCTCACCTGCCCGTCCCCTTCTGCCTGCGGCCCCTCTTGGTAGAGGGTGGCTTTACCTTTTGCCCCGGTTGGGTGGGTTTGGGAGCCCTGCTCACCACCTCCTGGCTGGGTGAGGTTTTGCTGACACAGCCAAGGCCTGCATGTCCCTGTGGCGTCCCCCTGGGGGCCAGCCTTTACGTGGCGACTTCTAAAGTCCCACGCAGCACCCCAAATTCAAAACCTTGGTACCTCTAAATGGATGTTTCACAGCCATGGGCAATTTGCCCCCAGAGGACACTAGGCAATGTCGGGCGACATCTGTAGTTGTCAGGACCGACGAGGAGGGTGCTCCTGGCATGGAGTAGGTGGAGGCCAGGGACGCTGCTCAGCACGTGCAGGACAGCCAAACCACAGAGCGTGATCCAGCCACAAGGTCCGCAGTGCCAAGGGGGAGAGACCCTGGTATAAAAGTAGCTCGTTTTGAGAGATTTAATGAGCCACCTACTATGGGCTCGGCCTTTGGAGGATGCGGTACTGAGTAAAACTCACATTATACCAGACCTCCAGGAACTTAGAATCAGACAGACAGATCCTAACCAAACGTTTCATTGCAATTATGGTGCTTTTAAAATTAATAACAGCTTCCTGGAGCGATAGTTCATATACCATACAATTCACTCACTGAAAGCATGAAATTCAGTGGGTTTTAGTGGTTTTATATACACAGGGTTGTATAACCATCACCACTATCAGATTCCAGAACATCTTCATCACCCTACAAAGAAATCCCACATCCATTAAAAGTCACTCTCCCATCCCCTCCCCCAGCCCCTGGCAACCACGAACCCACTTTCGGTCTCGTGGACTGGCGCGTTCATATAAATGGAATCCTACACTGTGTGGCCTTTTGTGTCTGGCGTCTTTCACTGAGCGTGATGTGTTCAAGGTTTGCCCACGTGGTAGCGTGTGTCAGAGCCTTGATCCTTTTCATGGGTGGGTCATATTCCAGTGTGTCGATGCACCATATTTTATTTATTCATTCATCAACTGACAAGCATATGATATGTTTTTGGAAGTTGGGAACCTATAGAGTGCCAAGAGAGTATAAACCCACCAGGCCCCAAACCAGATCAGCGGTATCATGGAAGGTGTTTAAGCTGAGAGTTACATAGGAGTTACGGAGGCTGGGGGCTTCTTGGCCCAGCCAGACATTTTAACTTGTAAGACTGCCATGGGTCACATTTGTCACCTGTGACCTTGGAAGACACCAGATATTTTTCTTCAGTGGGAAGCGGTCTCTGTACAGCCACTGAGGTGACAGATTAGGTGCCAAAAGTCAAGTCCAGTTACATTACAACTGGACACTTACATTCCAAGTCCGGTTATGGCAAGCCTGATCAGGGGGACCCTTAGCTGCAGGTGAGGCCATCGGTTCCCTTAGTGCCAGGCCAGGCCAACCCAGGCAGCAATAGGGGCAGGCCAAATAAGGGTCCCTTTGTCAAGTTTTATAATTTATACTTGGTCAGGAAGTTAACTTTTACTTTCAAATATCAAATTTATTTATGAAATGTTTATTTCTTAGGTATCCTTATTTTCATAGTTTCCTTGGGATCTGTAGGCACATCATTTTTTTTCACTCCCACATTTGTGTATTTTTATTTGAATCAAATTTATTTAATAAAAATAAACACTGACAGTGAGGGCATGTTTTTTGATGGATCTTTATGATTCAAATAACAAGCTTTCAGATTTATTAATCTGTCAATTCTACCATTTTCTCCTGATAATCTGATTTTTTTTTTTATGTTTAGTATATCCATTCTCCTGTGAATCTTTGGTTTCTTATTATTTTCTTAATTTCTTATGATGAATAAATAGTTTTAGAATATTTTAATTTTTTTTGTTTAGTAATGACATATAAGGGAATGAATTTGCTTTAGAGAAGAAATTTGACTTTATCTAATTCCTTTTAGCAATTTAACTATAATGGACTTTAGTATGATTTTCTCCTCCTTTCTTTTTTAATCCTAGTTGGGGTTTGCCAATCTACTTGGAGTTTCTTGAGTCTGTGGATTGACGTATTGCACCCATTTCGGAAAATCCTCAGGCATTACACCTTCAGGGATGGCTTCTGCCCCCTTCTCTCTCCGCTCTCTCTACACACACGCACTTGTAATGAGGCTCGTCCAGCTCTGCTTCTTCTGTCTTCCTCAGGGAAGGCCCATCAGAGACTCGGATGGAAAGTCTAGTGGGTAGCTCTAGTCAAGCATGAAAGACTGTGGCAAATCCACTCGTGGCCTTTGGAGGTTTCAGCTTGCTGCTTTAGCCCCCATGCCCTGCAGCTTTAAAATGATACCCGACACTGGGTAATTTATAAAGAACAGAGGTTTATTTGGCTTACGATTCTGGGACAGCTGCATCTCGCATGGGCCTCAGGCTGCTTCTACTCATGGCGGAAAGTGGCAGCAGCTGACGAGCACAAGCAGATCACGTGGCGAGAGGAAGCAAGAGAGAGAGAGGGGAGGTGCCAGGGTCCTTTAAACAATCAGCTCTCGCGAGAACTCATAGAGCGAGAACTCACTCATTAATCCCCCTCCCCCAGGGAGAGCATGAATCCATTCATGATGGATCCGCCCTCATGACTCAATCACTTTCCACACTGCCACATTGGAGATGAGATTTCCACATGCGCTTTGGAGGGGACGACACATCCAAAGTCCATCAGGGACCAATCAGCAGCCCTGTCCCTCTGGGGAAACATTCTGTCCCAGGCACTTTGAGACTCAGGCAGATTTTACGCTGACTTGTAGGAACCCTTGGCGTGTCTCCTCATGCTCCATGTTCTTCTCCACAACACACAGAATGTCTTGTGGAAAACACCAGCCACACCGGGAGACAGGAGGTGCTCAGTTTCCCTGGGTCCGGGTTTCCAGACGTGCCTCTGGGTTTCCAACCGCTCCCCAAAGCCTCAGGCCCCTCCTCAAGGCCCTCCACGACAGGAAAGCTACCGCTGCCAGCTACACCTATTTTCAGCTCCCGGGATCAGTGAAGACACCCTTGAGGAAGGGGGCGAGTGGAGAGGCACCTGGAGGACTGGACGGGGGTCTTTGGAGGAGGTTTGTGGGATGAGAAAGTCTGGGGCAGAGCTGTGAGGAGTCTGGAAAGGGACTGTGAAGTGACACACTTTTCCCTGCTGTCCATTCCTCGCCCACCTCCTGAGCCCTGGGTCCTGAGGCCCCAGGTCAGGGGTTGAACGGGAACAGGAGGGTCCAGGGCGGGGGCTGGAGAACGGCCTCTCTGCTCTGCCAGGTGCCTCAGATTCTGTGACGGCCACCGTGAAGGGTCACACAGAAGCTGCATGGGCACCGAGTGACAGCCCCGCCCCTTTCCCCCAGGGGCCCCTCCCTGGGGTGGGCGGGGCCGGCTTTCATTGTGACCCCACCCTTCCCTGGGTTCTGGCCACGCCCCCATTCCGTCCATCTTTCTCATCCACCAATGGGCTGTGAGCATTGAGGCCACGCCCACCTACCTGTTGCCTAGCACCGGCCGCTCCCAGCTGCTCTGGCTCAGTCGCTGGTCCGTGCCTTAGCTGGAGGGAGTGACTGTCCAGTGCTTAGCCATGATAAGGCGGAAGTACCCCTTTCCTTTTCCCTGCCCCGAAATGTCGGAGGAAATCCGACAGGAGAAATTGGCGAGGGCCAAGAAGAAGGTATAACATGCTGGGTCGCATCCCCAGAGCCAGCCCGAGGCCCCTCCTATGGTGGGACAGGGGCAGGACTCGGTGTCACTTCTGAGGCACACGGGGATTGCCCCTCTGTGCCTCTTGACTCCCCCCACCAAAGTCTTCTCAGCCATCCCTGCCCCCTCAGCTGCCCAGACCCTGCCCTTGCCGGCTGTCCCCGGGTGACTTTGGCCAGTAAGGTTACTTCCAGGGCTCCCCACCTGGACTCAGCCCTGGCCTCCTGCTACCCCAAACCAGACCTTCCTGGGCTCCCTGGGTCCCCTGCGTTCCCGTCTCCAAGGACCTCGGTCCTGGCTCTGTGCTCCACTTCCCCACAGTGTTGCAGTGACTCTGACATTGGTAGGAAGGAGTGGAATGTTGTCACCTCACAATCCCATTCCAAACTGTCCCAATCCCCCTGGGAGGTGTCACAATCCCTCAGGAACTGTCAGTACTGCCTGGGAGGTTTCTGGTTCCCCTTCCCCCCTTTACTTAGACATTGCCTACCTAAAAAGCCTGCACTTCACCAGTGAGCTCAAAATGTTGACAGTATCTCTGGGTGACCATTGGGAGAACGGGTTCGGTTTGCTTTTTTCCTGGGTTTCTACTCTCTAGAGACACTTAACAATTGATTTCTGAGTCTGGATCTCACCTTAGAATTCCCTAGGATTCTGGGACCAGAGCACCTTTCAGTCACTACTCTCTGGAGGGAGATGTGCTTATCTTCTGTGGGATAAATCCTGGGCAACTGAACTTCACAGCTTGAATCTCGCCCAGATCCTGTCAATCTGGGGTGCCACAGGACTCAGGGGGCCTCTTTCTGAAGCATCAGATTTGCTTGATTCTTTTGAAAGAGAAAAATCCTCTTAATGTACTTAGGGGTGACATTCACCTGGATTTGTAAGCTCATAATGGATTTCTCTGAAATGATGCTTGGGTTGTCCTCTTTTTGTGAGGTCCCCAGATCCCTAGGGGTGTGCCCTCATGACTTCTGCCATTAGGGTACATTGACATAAACGTTTGAGAAGTACTGGGGTGCAGCTCTCAAAGCTCTGTGAGGGAGGGCCCCGATGTCTGATTTGTATTTGGCCCGCCAGCAGCTGCTGATTCATGACAAAGCCCCAGAAGACTGAAGTTCAATTCCATTCTTGCCTTTTTCTAATCATGCTATCGGTCCATTTCTTCAGCCATTTGGTGATCATGACAACACCTTATAGGGTTGCTGGTGGCATTAAATCAGATGGTACAAGTAAGAATACTTTGTAAAAACTGTAAAGTAGGTGACAAACATAGGGGCTTCCACATCTCCTGAATATTACGGCTTTTCCTTTTCACAGTTAAGAGAGTTCCAACAAAAAAGGGGCCTAACTGGCAGTAGGCCCCAGCCCAGCACTTGTGGGAGGTGCCAGTCACCTCAGGAGGTGAGTGTTGGCTGGTCAGGCTCCTGGGAACGGGGGCCTCAAGGGGCAGTAGGGGGTAATGGTAATGACCATGGAAGAAGTGTCAGGGACTGGGTAAGAAGTCTGGGTTTGAATCCTATGTCTCCCTCTGCTCGGGATATGACATAGGACTCTTCTCTGAGCTTCTCCCTTGAAGCTGTGCACACAGATGGAGCACGAGCGTGGCTGTCTCATTGGATCCTGCTGCAGGAAGCACAGGATGATGTTGACAACACCAAGGCCCAGGGCTCAATCCCTGTACTGGCCACCACCAAAAAAAAAAAAAAAAGTGCAGGATAAGAGCTGCTTGGGAGGGGAGGGATGATTGGGAAGTGAGACCTTGAGAAGTGGGCACAGAGGGGCTACAGGAAGAGGGCTGGTCAAGGTTAGGAAGAAAGGACAGCAGAGGGCTTAGCCATTGAGGGGCAGAGCACCTCCATGTGTGCTCTCATCTCTTCCAGCCCCCATCATCCATCACTGGGGAGGCCTTGAGGACTTCAACTGACATTAAGGAGCTGGAGGTAAGTGCCCTCCAGGCCAGCCCCCAACCACCTCCCATGCTGGGGGCTGGGGACCCCCTTGCCAACTGAGACAGCCGACACCCAGTGTTGACAACACCAAGGCCCAGGGCTCAATCCCTGTACTGGCCACCACCAAAAAAAAAAAAAGTGCAGGATGAGAGGTGCTCGGGAGCGGAGGGACGATGAGGAAGTGAGACCTTGAGAAGTGGGCACAGAGGGGCTACAGGAGGAGGGCCTGGTCCAGGTTAGGAAGAAAGGACAGCAGAGGGCTTAGCCATTGAGGGGCAGAGCATCTCCATGTGTGCTCTCATCTCTTCCAGCCCCCATCATCCATCACTGGGGAGGCCTTGAGGACTTCAACTTACATCAAGGAGCTGGAGGTAAGTGCCCTCCAGGCCAGCCCCCCGACCACCTCCCATGCTGGGGGCTGGGGGCCACGCTGCCAGCTGAAACAGCCAACACCCCCACCCCTAATGATCGCTCTCTCTACCTCTCTCCCAACCCTCCTCCAACTCCTCCTCTCTCCATGTGCCACAGAGCCGGTGCCTAGTTCTGCAGGCAGTCCTGGACTCCACCTATGCAGTAAAGAAATATATAGAGAGTGTGGTGCAGGAACTGGTAAGAGTCCGGTGGTGTCCCCTGGTTCCACGCTGCCAATCCTGGGCTCCAATTTCCCCTTGGGGCTTTGAAGAAAAGGGGCTGGGGGTTCCCGTGCCAAGGGAGAATGGGGTGCTCGGTGGCCTAGTTCTCAGCAGGAGGGACCCCAGACCATGCAGCATGGCTCTTCCTGTTGCTGACCTGCCTGCCCACTCTCTTTTCTCCAGACACCCCTGCTTGAGTCCTTGCCGCATGGGCTCTGGGCTGTTGCCCTGTTGGAAACACTAGGCTGACAGTTGTCAGGAGCCCTGTGTTCCCACCCTAACTTAGTTCCTGCTTTGCTTGGTCTTTGGTTTTGGACAAGCCACCTCTCCTGCCTGGGCTTGAGTGTCCTGAGATAGAATTAGAGGGTGTCAAAGGTCCCTTGCAGCTCTAAGAATGAAAGATTTCTAGGCACACACGAGACATCAGGGAGACAGGGATCTTGCCTGCCCTTTTCATTCCTGGATCCCTGCTATTAAGATCAGTCCCTATCCTTAGTGTGTGGTTCATGGTGAATACATGCACCCTTGTGAATCACAAGCTGGGAGAAGGGTAGTCTTTCCTTTCTCAGCCTCCATTTCTAGAGGTTTCTGTGGTTGTCATGTAAAGAGAATCAGGATTCAGATGTTCAGCTCTGAATCCAACAAAGACCCCAATTCTCTTTCCTTGGGAGTTCAAGGACAGTTTGTCCATTTGCGTCCCCATAGGGTCTGAGAGCTTTTCCTTGAAAATCCATTCCTGGCCCCACCACTTCCCAGTCTGGGGAGTGAACCTGAGGGGACAACCTCAGTCACCTTCCCGTGACTCTCCACATGGAAAACCTGGCACCAGGAAACTGGATGAAGTGGAAAGAGGGACATGATTTCTTTGTTCGCTCCTTCCATGTCTGACGGGTTTGGGGACAGACTGAGATGGAGAGGCCGCAGGCTCGTCCTGCCCACTCCCAACCTGGAGAAGGCTCCCCCCTGCACCCCACCCTCAGCACCACGGGGTCCCCGAGGATCTGGTCTCCCTGGTGGGCCTGTCCTGGGCCATTGGTGGCATTCCTGGGGCCCGTCCCTTGCTGTTCCATCTCTGCCTCCCTGGTAAGAGATGTTTCTTTCCTCTTCCTACAGAAGGAGAGTCCGGGTCAGCAGCTGGACTCCCTGCGGGAACAACTGCAGGTGAGTGGACTCTATGGCATCCCTCATGTGCCCTAGAGAACCTTCCTGTCCCTCTCTCACCACCTGTTTGGCTTTTCTCCCAAAGGCTCAGATTCGGACCAACGCCATCTTAAAGTCCGAAAAGGAAGAGATGGAGAGAGCCCTGGCCGATGCTCGTCAGGAAGCCCGGCAGAAAGCAGGTGTGGATCTGGGCAGCCTTCCTCCCTCAACCTGGTGCCTTGGCAGGCCTTCAGGGGAGTCCTTTGGGTTCCATCTTGACCTCTGTCATTCCAGGAGAATGTCAACATCTGCGGACCTGCCTGGACTCCCGGGAAAAAGAGATCCAACAGCTGCAGGGGAGTCTGACCGCCTTCTCCACAGGGCAGGAGGACGCCGAGAGGGTGAGTCCAGCCACCTGCCCTCACGCTTGTGCCTCCACCCCCAGGGGGAAAAATGGGCTTAGAGAATTAGATAGACCTGGATGTTCACATCCCGGCTGTACGTGATCTTAGCACTTAACCTCTAATACCTTGCATTTCATCTACAAAATGGAGCTAACGATAGTAACTCCCTCCTGTGGTGGTTGTGAGGATTCGATGGATTGTTAGCACGGTGCCTGGTGCCGCACGCAATACAGAGTCAGACCATGGTGATGACAGTCCTAACAATGGCAACGTGACAGGCTATCCCTGGGCCTCCGTCGGCCAGCTGTCAATCAGATCTCTTTCCCTGCCTCTTCCACCCTTACTGAGGTCTTGGGAAAAGCAACTGAGAACATGGGCTTGGAAATGCCTTGAAAAAGGTGTCAAGTGTGATTCAGGGGGAGGAAAGGTCACCGCTGAACGGTTGCTGTAGGTGTCGGTGTTCGTGTGCCCCGACTCCATCTTCTCCCTGCCGAATCCTGACTTTGCCTTTCTGTATTTGCAGTCCTACCGCAACCTCAAGAGCGAGCGAGATGCCCTCTTCCTTCAGCTGGAGGACAACAAGTAGGAGGGGGACGGTGGGTGGCAGGTCTGGGGGGTCCTCGGCACGGGTGATGTGGTGGGAGGTGGGAGGGTAGAGGTGAGCACGATGAGGGCGACGCACAGGTTTGGACACGTGCAGAGCCTAGCTGTGGCCCCAGCTGTGCCAGTGACTCGTGTGTGGCCTCAGGCAATTCATGTCCTCTCTGTGGACAGGCACTTGAGAGTCCAGGTGTCCCCTTCCCATGCCATAGTCCTCTGGTTGTGTGGCAAAGTCAGTGCATTGATGGCAAAAATCGTCCTTTCTGTTCCTCGTTCTTTACATTCTCCACCACCTCTGGCCACAGGAACAACTATGAAGTCCTCAAGGCCCAGCAGGCCCAGCTGAAGGGCAAGATTCGCGTCCTTGAAATGGAGAAGGCGGCCTTACAGGTCCAGGCGAAAACGCTCGCAACATCCAAGCTCCTGCCAAACCAAGTGAGTGGCTGCAGCCCAGGGGGTTGGTTTTATGGTTGTGGGGTAGAGAGGAAGGTGGCAGCCTGTCCCTCCTGCAGCCACTCCTTACACGGCTTATGCCCCTGTGCTCTGGGCAGGTGCACACTTCAAGCTGAGCTGCAGGCTCGCGTCATCGGGCTGGCGTGTCACCCATTCTGCCTGCGTGTCCTCCGCACTCACCCCCTGGGCCTTTGTTCCCCCACCTCTAAAATGGGGTGCTGGAGACCTCACACGAAATGGTACAGGGAGGGCCCCCTGTGTGCCTGTGCCGTGCCCCTTCCCTGTGCCGTGGGTCTCCGGCTGCATCAGGTGGCCACCGACTGCTTCTCTCCATCCAGACCAATTAGAACATGGAGGTCCCCAGTGCACTGCATTCAGGGCAGCACGTGAAGATGGAGCTGGCTGAGAAGTTGGGCCAGCTTCGTGAGAAGCTGGGAGACCTAAAGGAGATGGGAATCGCTGCCCCATTCAGGAAGGGCTAGGAGACAGGCACCAGCCTCTGAGGGGGGTTCCAGAGCCAGCACAGAGGCAGCTCCAGCCTGGGGGACAGGTGACCCCAGTCATGCACTGCAGTCCTCTGACTATTCATTGCTCCCTTCCTTCTGACCACACAGCTGCCGCAGAACATACAGAAATGCCAGGAGAACCAAGGCTTCAGCAACAATCTCTGCTTTCCATTGTTTTATCGAGCAGAAAAGTATTGTGACAGTAACATCATGGACATCTGAGATGTGGGGCCCAGGGCTCTGCCCCCTCCCAGTTCCTGCTACCCTGTCCTTGCCACCATGTCTCTGCCACCCTCTTCCTTCCACCCTGTCCCTGCCACTCCTTCCCAGTCACCCTTTTATCATGTTAAGACCCCTGTTCTTTAAAAAAAAAAACAAAAAATCCAAAAAAAACAAAAAAAGGAAAAAAGGAAAAAAAAACTTAAAAAAGGAAAAAAAAAAAAAAAGAAGACAGCACCCAGAAAACACTGAAAAGAAGACAATGCCCTGAAAATACTCAAAAGAAGACAACATCCAGAGAACACCCAAAAAAAGACAACACCCGCAGAACATCCTAAAGATAGCACCCAGAAAACCCCCAAAAGAAGAAAACACCGAGAAAACACCGAAAAGAAGAGAACACCCAAAAGACGATGACATGCAGAAAATACTCGAAAGAAGATATCTAGAAAACACCAAAAAGAAGAAAACACACAACCCAGAAAAAAACACACAGAAGAAAACACCCCCCAAAAAGGAAGAAAACCTTTACAAAAAGAATAAAACCCAAACATAAAGAAAAACTGCCCAAAAGAAAAAAACAAAACCCAAAAGAAGACAACCCCAACAAAAAGAAGAGAACCCCAACAGAAAGAAGAAAAATCCCTCCAAAATAAGAAACCCCAACAAAAGGCAGAAACCACCCCACATGAAGGAAACCCCAACAAAAATAAAACCCCACTGATAAGAAGATAACCTCTCAGAAAAGAAACCGCCCAAAAGAAAACTGGAAAAGTAGAACCCCCCCCAGAAGAAGAAAACAGCAACAAAGAGAAAAAAACCCACAATAAAAGAAGAATCCCACAAGAAGAAAAACCATAGTAAAAAGAAGAAAGTGCCAGCAATAGGAAGCCCCCAAAGAAGAAAATCCCAATGAAAAGAACAAAACCCTAACAAAAAGAAGAAACACCCCTCACAAAAAAGAAAAGTCTCTACAAAGAAGAAAAACCTCTGAAAAGAAGAAAAACTTCCAGAAAAGAAGAAAACCTCAACAAAAAGAAGAAACCATGCACCCCAAAAAGAGAACCCCCAAAGAAGGAAATCCTAACAAAAAGAAAAACCCCATAAAAGAAATAAACACTCAAATAGAAAAAACTCCAATAGAAAGAAGAAAACCCCCCAGGAAAACAAGAAAACCCCCCAAAAAGCCCCAAAAGAAGAAACCCCCAAAGACGAAAACCCCAACAAAAGGAAAACTCCAAAAGAGAACCCCCCCAAAAAGAAAACCCCCCAAAAGAAGAAAACCAAAAACTCCCCGAGAAGTAAACTCCCACAAAAAGAAAAACCCTGCAAAAAAAAATCCACACAGAAGAAAACCCTAACAATAAATAAATAAATAAATAAATAAAAATCCAAAAGAAGAAACCCCCTAAAAAATGTACAAAAATGTACAGAAATATACAAAAATCAAAAAATGCAAAACAGACAAACAACAGCAACAACAACAACAAAAAAAAAAAAAACAGGAAAAATACTAAAAGAGAGATAAAGAAAAAGAAAAAAAACCATAAAAGAAAAACCAAAAATAAATATGTAAGAAAACAAAAAGAAAAAAGAAAGAAAGAAAGAAAGTAGCAGGGTGCCCTCACCAGTAGTCCAGCCTCAGGGACCCATAGGGGAAGACCAGTAAAATTGGTCCCTTGGGCAGGCCAGTCAGGGGGCCCCTTAATGCTGGGGCAGGCCAAGGAAGCACTTGGGGCAGGCCTGGCAGGCCCTTAGCGGAAGGGGGCCCTTAGCAGTGGGGGGGGTCCTGAATAGTAGGTCGGGCCATGGAGGCCCTGAGTGACAAGTAGGCTAGAACAGGGGCCCATAGTGCCAGGCCAGGGGGCCCCTAGGTGGCCAGACCAGGCCAAGGAAGCACTTGGGGCAGGCCTGGCAGGCTCTTAGCAGAAGGGGGCCGTTAGCACCAATCAAGCCAAGGGGGCCCTGAGGTAGGCCATTCGAGGGGAGTCCTTAGTGGAAAGGCAGTCCAGAGAGTTGGCTGGGGGGGGGGGGAGGCACTTAGCAATGTTTTATCATTTATACTTGGCCAGAAAATTTTCTTTTTCATTCAAGTATCAAACTTATTCATAAAATATCTATTTTAATAATTATCCTTATTTTTGTAGTTTCTTCAGAATCTACTTTACGTTTTTCTCCACTCCCACATTTGTGTATTTTTATTTGAGTCATATTTATTTAATTAAAATAAAGACTGAAAGTGAATACATGGTTTTTGTTTGATTTTTATTTTTCAGATAAACAGCTTTCAGATTTATTAGTCTGTCAATTCTGTCATTTCCCCTCTCTGGATCATTTGATTTCATTTTTCTGTGTGTGTTCAGTATATCCATTCTCCTGTGAATCTTAGGTTTGTCGTGATTTTCTTATGATGAATAAGTAGTTCTAGAATAGTTTGATATTTATTATGTAATCATGACATATACGGGTGGGAATTTGCTTTAGAAAAGAAATTTGACTTTATCTCCTTCGTTTCAGCAATTTAACTACGATGGACTTTAGTATGATTTTTTCTTTTCTTTTTTATTCCCAGTTGGGGTTTGGTTCTTCAATCTGTGGATTGACGTATTATACCCATTTTGGAAACCCTCCATGTCAGTGACACGATGACACCCACCCAGAGGGTCCTCATGGGACCTGAGTAGGCGGGTCAAGGGCCCTCACTGTGGGTGCATCTGCAGACTGAACCGAGATGGGGTCCGGCCCCGTGGGGGACACACATACATACCGGGGCCACCCGAACGCGTCGTAGTGGGCCACGATGATGATGGTGGGAAGGTCCTCTCCACCCAGCCCCGTCAGCCGCCCCTGTGGAGACACAGCCTGTGAATGGCCAGCAGGGCCTGAGGCTGCCCCCAGGCCTTGCCACTCCTGGTTCCCACTCGGTGGGAAGACAGAGCAGGGAGTGACCCGAGTGTGGGTCTGGAAGACCCCTCCTGCAGCGGCCACATGGAGCAAGGACTGCCCTTGTTCTGACACCTTCTGGGGCACCAGATCCCCACGTGAAGCTCTTGCCGCAGACTCTGGGAGCCCCAGGGAACTCCCCCAGGGAAGAGGTGGATGCCAGGGAGGAACCCACCCAGGCCCCCTGTTCTACTCACAAAGTGTTAACAAAAGAGGGGGGAGATGTGATGAAAACAACTTTCCTGTAGGAAAGAGATCAGGCCCCTCACCCCAGCACTTGGGCTCTCCGAGATCTGTGCCCACCCTATTCTGCTCTAGCTGGGGGGCCAATAAACTTCCCATAAAGGGCCCCTCATCACCAGGGGTCAGCTCCCGCCCCTCCCCCATCATCAGGGGTCAGCTCCCACCCCTTCCCCATCACCAGGGGTCAGTTCCCGCCCCTCCCCATCAGGGGTCAGCTCCCGCCGCTCCCCCATCATCAGGGGTCAGCTCCCGCCCCTCCCCCGCCTCCTCCCCATCATCAGGGGTCAGCTCCCGCCCCTCCCCCATCATCAGGGCTCAGCTCCCGCCCCCCGTCCAGCATCAGGGGTCAGTTCCCGCCCCTCCCCCATCAGGGGTCAGCTCGCGCCCCTCCCCCGCCTCCTCCCCATCATCAGGGGTCAGCTCGCGCCCCTCCCCCGCCCGGCCGGGCGCCCTCCCGTCTGTCTCCTGTCCCTGCTTCAGCTGGCGCCGGAGCCTCCTCGGGGCAGTCCCCTCAGGGACTGACTTCCACCCGCACGGTTCGGGCTCCATTCCCCCCACAGGCCCGGCGCCCGCTCCCACGTCAGGAGCCCCTTCTTGCCCCCCGTGACAGACACGAGTGCGCTCTGCGGCCATCGGAGCCGGTTCGCACAAGAAGCCGCCCCGCCGGCTCCTCGCGGCGCGGCTCGGGGCGGAAGGAGGGCCGGGCCGGGCGCTGGCGGCGCTGCGGGGCCTTTACCTGAGTTAAGACCCGGCGCCCGCGCGAAGCTAAAATAACCGCCGGCCGCCATCTTCGCGAGTCCCCCAAGCGCCGCTGGCCCGTGACGTCACGGACACGCCCGGAGCTGCAGGCCCCGCCCCTTACCCGGAGTCCCTCCTCCTTCCCCAGTCAGACGCCCGCTCTCTCTTCAAGCCCCGCCCACGCCACAAGCTCCGCCCCGACTCGGAGACGGGACCTTTCTTTCAATGACTCTGCCTCCGGGGTCTCTGCCTCTCGCCCCGCCCTGCGTCGTGGCCCCGCCCCTTCCTCAGCCCGTCTGCCCGTTGACCTCTCGGATGTGGGGTCGCTGCACCCCAGGCCGGCCGTGAAGGCGGTCTTTGAGGCTCCCCTCTCGGGAGCTGGTCCTTCGGTCCTGTGGGCTCACCTGCCCGTCCCCTTCTGCCTGCGGCCCCTCTTGGTAGAGGGTGGCTTTACCTTTTGCCCCGGTTGGGTGGGTTTGGGAGCCCTGCTCACCACCTCCTGGCTGGGTGAGGTTTTGCTGACACAGCCAAGGCCTGCATGTCCCTGTGGCGTCCCCCTGGGGGCCAGCCTTTACGTGGCGACTTCTAAAGTCCCACGCAGCACCCCAAATTCAAAACCTTGGTACCTCTAAATGGATGTTTCACAGCCATGGGCAATTTGCCCCCAGAGGACACTAGGCAATGTCGGGCGACATCTGTAGTTGTCAGGACCGACGAGGAGGGTGCTCCTGGCATGGAGTAGGTGGAGGCCAGGGACGCTGCTCAGCACGTGCAGGACAGCCAAACCACAGAGCGTGATCCAGCCACAAGGTCCGCAGTGCCAAGGGGGAGAGACCCTGGTATAAAAGTAGCTCGTTTTGAGAGATTTAATGAGCCACCTACTATGGGCTCGGCCTTTGGAGGATGCGGTACTGAGTAAAACTCACATTATACCAGACCTCCAGGAACTTAGAATCAGACAGACAGATCCTAACCAAACGTTTCATTGCAATTATGGTGCTTTTAAAATTAATAACAGCTTCCTGGAGCGATAGTTCATATACCATACAATTCACTCACTGAAAGCATGAAATTCAGTGGGTTTTAGTGGTTTTATATACACAGGGTTGTATAACCATCACCACTATCAGATTCCAGAACATCTTCATCACCCTACAAAGAAATCCCACATCCATTAAAAGTCACTCTCCCATCCCCTCCCCCAGCCCCTGGCAACCACGAACCCACTTTCGGTCTCGTGGACTGGCGCGTTCATATAAATGGAATCCTACACTGTGTGGCCTTTTGTGTCTGGCGTCTTTCACTGAGCGTGATGTGTTCAAGGTTTGCCCACGTGGTAGCGTGTGTCAGAGCCTTGATCCTTTTCATGGGTGGGTCATATTCCAGTGTGTCGATGCACCATATTTTATTTATTCATTCATCAACTGACAAGCATATGATATGTTTTTGGAAGTTGGGAACCTATAGAGTGCCAAGAGAGTATAAACCCACCAGGCCCCAAACCAGATCAGCGGTATCATGGAAGGTGTTTAAGCTGAGAGTTACATAGGAGTTACGGAGGCTGGGGGCTTCTTGGCCCAGCCAGACATTTTAACTTGTAAGACTGCCATGGGTCACATTTGTCACCTGTGACCTTGGAAGACACCAGATATTTTTCTTCAGTGGGAAGCGGTCTCTGTACAGCCACTGAGGTGACAGATTAGGTGCCAAAAGTCAAGTCCAGTTACATTACAACTGGACACTTACATTCCAAGTCCGGTTATGGCAAGCCTGATCAGGGGGACCCTTAGCTGCAGGTGAGGCCATCGGTTCCCTTAGTGCCAGGCCAGGCCAACCCAGGCAGCAATAGGGGCAGGCCAAATAAGGGTCCCTTTGTCAAGTTTTATAATTTATACTTGGTCAGGAAGTTAACTTTTACTTTCAAATATCAAATTTATTTATGAAATGTTTATTTCTTAGGTATCCTTATTTTCATAGTTTCCTTGGGATCTGTAGGCACATCATTTTTTTTCACTCCCACATTTGTGTATTTTTATTTGAATCAAATTTATTTAATAAAAATAAACACTGACAGTGAGGGCATGTTTTTTGATGGATCTTTATGATTCAAATAACAAGCTTTCAGATTTATTAATCTGTCAATTCTACCATTTTCTCCTGATAATCTGATTTTTTTTTTTATGTTTAGTATATCCATTCTCCTGTGAATCTTTGGTTTCTTATTATTTTCTTAATTTCTTATGATGAATAAATAGTTTTAGAATATTTTAATTTTTTTTGTTTAGTAATGACATATAAGGGAATGAATTTGCTTTAGAGAAGAAATTTGACTTTATCTAATTCCTTTTAGCAATTTAACTATAATGGACTTTAGTATGATTTTCTCCTCCTTTCTTTTTTAATCCTAGTTGGGGTTTGCCAATCTACTTGGAGTTTCTTGAGTCTGTGGATTGACGTATTGCACCCATTTCGGAAAATCCTCAGGCATTACACCTTCAGGGATGGCTTCTGCCCCCTTCTCTCTCCGCTCTCTCTACACACACGCACTTGTAATGAGGCTCGTCCAGCTCTGCTTCTTCTGTCTTCCTCAGGGAAGGCCCATCAGAGACTCGGATGGAAAGTCTAGTGGGTAGCTCTAGTCAAGCATGAAAGACTGTGGCAAATCCACTCGTGGCCTTTGGAGGTTTCAGCTTGCTGCTTTAGCCCCCATGCCCTGCAGCTTTAAAATGATACCCGACACTGGGTAATTTATAAAGAACAGAGGTTTATTTGGCTTACGATTCTGGGACAGCTGCATCTCGCATGGGCCTCAGGCTGCTTCTACTCATGGCGGAAAGTGGCAGCAGCTGACGAGCACAAGCAGATCACGTGGCGAGAGGAAGCAAGAGAGAGAGAGGGGAGGTGCCAGGGTCCTTTAAACAATCAGCTCTCGCGAGAACTCATAGAGCGAGAACTCACTCATTAATCCCCCTCCCCCAGGGAGAGCATGAATCCATTCATGATGGATCTGCCCTCATGACTCAATCACTTTCCACACTGCCACATTGGAGATGAGATTTCCACATGCGCTTTGGAGGGGACGACACATCCAAAGTCCATCAGGGACCAATCAGCAGCCCTGTCCCTCTGGGGAAACATTCTGTCCCAGGCACTTTGAGACTCAGGCAGATTTTACGCTGACTTGTAGGAACCCTTGGCGTGTCTCCTCATGCTCCATGTTCTTCTCCACAACACACAGAATGTCTTGTGGAAAACACCAGCCACACCGGGAGACAGGAGGTGCTCAGTTTCCCTGGGTCCGGGTTTCCAGACGTGCCTCTGGGTTTCCAACCGCTCCCCAAAGCCTCAGGCCCCTCCTCAAGGCCCTCCACGACAGGAAAGCTACCGCTGCCAGCTACACCTATTTTCAGCTCCCGGGATCAGTGAAGACACCCTTGAGGAAGGGGGCGAGTGGAGAAGCATCTGGAGGACTGGACGGGGGTCTTTGGAGGAGGTTTGTGGGATGAGAAAGTCTGGGGCAGAGCTGTGAGGAGTCTGGAAAGGGACTGTGAAGTGACACACTTTTCCCTGCTGTCCATTCCTCGCCCACCTCCTGAGCCCTGGGTCCTGAGGCCCCAGGTCAGGGGTTGAACGGGAACAGGAGGGTCCAGGGCGGGGGCTGGAGAACGGCCTCTCTGCTCTGCCAGGTGCCTCAGATTCTGTGACGGCCACCGTGAAGGGTCACACAGAAGCTGCATGGGCACCGAGTGACAGCCCCGCCCCTTTCCCCCAGGGGCCCCTCCCTGGGGTGGGCGGGGCCGGCTTTCATTGTGACCCCACCCTTCCCTGGGTTCTGGCCACGCCCCCATTCCGTCCATCTTTCTCATCCACCAATGGGCTGTGAGCATTGAGGCCACGCCCACCTACCTGTTGCCTAGCACCGGCCGCTCCCAGCTGCTCTGGCTCAGTCGCTGGTCCGTGCCTTAGCTGGAGGGAGTGACTGTCCAGTGCTTAGCCATGATAAGGCGGAAGTACCCCTTTCCTTTTCCCTGCCCCGAAATGTCGGAGGAAATCCGACAGGAGAAATTGGCGAGGGCCAAGAAGAAGGTATAACATGCTGGGTCGCATCCCCAGAGCCAGCCCGAGGCCCCTCCTATGGTGGGACAGGGGCAGGACTCGGTGTCACTTCTGAGGCACACGGGGATTGCCCCTCTGTGCCTCTTGACTCCCCCCACCAAAGTCTTCTCAGCCATCCCTGCCCCCTCAGCTGCCCAGACCCTGCCCTTGCCGGCTGTCCCCGGGTGACTTTGGCCAGTAAGGTTACTTCCAGGGCTCCCCACCTGGACTCAGCCCTGGCCTCCTGCTACCCCAAACCAGACCTTCCTGGGCTCCCTGGGTCCCCTGCGTTCCCGTCTCCAAGGACCTCGGTCCTGGCTCTGTGCTCCACTTCCCCACAGTGTTGCAGTGACTCTGACATTGGTAGGAAGGAGTGGAATGTTGTCACCTCACAATCCCATTCCAAACTGTCCCAATCCTCCTGGGAGGTGTCACAATCCCTCAGGAACTGTCAGTACTGCCTGGGAGGTTTCTGGTTCCCCTTCCCCCCTTTACTTAGACATTGCCTACCTAAAAAGCCTGCACTTCACCAGTGAGCTCAAAATGTTGACAGTATCTCTGGGTGACCATTGGGAGAACGGGTTCGGTTTGGTTTTTTCCTGGGTTTCTACTCTCTAGAGACACTTAACAATTGATTTCTGAGTCTGGATCTCACCTTAGAATTCCCTAGGATTCTGGGACCAGAGCACCTTTCAGTCACTACTCTCTGGAGGGAGATGTGCTTATCTTCTGTGGGATAAATCCTGGGCAACTGAACTTCACAGCTTGAATCTTGCCCAGATCCTGTCAATCTGGGGTGCCACAGGACTCAGGGGGCCTCTTTCTGAAGCATCAGATTTGCTTGATTCTTTTGAAAGAGAAAAATCCTCTTAATGTACTTAGGGGTGACATTCACCTGGATTTGTAAGCTCATAATGGATTTCTCTGAAATGATGCTTGGGTTGTCCTCTTTTTGTGAGGTCCCCAGATCCCTAGGGGTGTGCCCTCATGACTTCTGCCATTAGGGTACATTGACATAAACGTTTGAGAAGTACTGGGGTGCAGCTCTCAAAGCTCTGTGAGGGAGGGCCCCGATGTCTGATTTGTATTTGGCCCGCCAGCAGCTGCTGATTCATGACAAAGCCCCAGAAGACTGAAGTTCAATTCCATTCTTGCCTTTTTCTAATCATGCTATCGGTCCATTTCTTCAGCCATTTGGTGATCATGACAACACCTTATAGGGTTGCTGGTGGCATTAAATCAGATGGTACAAGTAAGAATACTTTGTAAAAACTGTAAAGTAGGTGACAAACATAGGGGCTTCCACATCTCCTGAATATTACGGCTTTTCCTTTTCACAGTTAAGAGAGTTCCAACAAAAAAGGGGCCTAACTGGCAGTAGGCCCCAGCCCAGCACTTGTGGGAGGTGCCAGTCACCTCAGGAGGTGAGTGTTGGCTGGTCAGGCTCCTGGGAACGGGGGCCTCAAGGGGCAGTAGGGGGTAATGGTAATGACCATGGAAGAAGTGTCAGGGACTGGGTAAGAAGTCTGGGTTTGAATCCTACGTCTCCCTCTGCTCGGGATATGACATAGGACTCTTCTCTGAGCTTCTCCCTTGAAGCTGTGCACACAGATGGAGCACGAGCGTGGCTGTCTCATTGGATCCTGCTGCAGGAAGCACAGGATGATGTTGACAACACCAAGGCCCAGGGCTCAATCCCTGTACTGGCCACCACCAAAAAAAAAAAAAAAAGTGCAGGATAAGAGCTGCTTGGGAGGGGAGGGATGATTGGGAAGTGAGACCTTGAGAAGTGGGCACAGAGGGGCTACAGGAAGAGGGCTGGTCAAGGTTAGGAAGAAAGGACAGCAGAGGGCTTAGCCATTGAGGGGCAGAGCACCTCCATGTGTGCTCTCATCTCTTCCAGCCCCCATCATCCATCACTGGGGAGGCCTTGAGGACTTCAACTGACATTAAGGAGCTGGAGGTAAGTGCCCTCCAGGCCAGCCCCCAACCACCTCCCATGCTGGGGGCTGGGGACCCCCTTGCCAACTGAGACAGCCGACACCCAGTGTTGACAACACCAAGGCCCAGGGCTCAATCCCTGTACTGGCCACCACCAAAAAAAAAAAAAGTGCAGGATGAGAGGTGCTCGGGAGCGGAGGGACGATGAGGAAGTGAGACCTTGAGAAGTGGGCACAGAGGGGCTACAGGAGGAGGGCCTGGTCCAGGTTAGGAAGAAAGGACAGCAGAGGGCTTAGCCATTGAGGGGCAGAGCATCTCCATGTGTGCTCTCATCTCTTCCAGCCCCCATCATCCATCACTGGGGAGGCCTTGAGGACTTCAACTTACATCAAGGAGCTGGAGGTAAGTGCCCTCCAGGCCAGCCCCCCGACCACCTCCCATGCTGGGGGCTGGGGGCCACGCTGCCAGCTGAAACAGCCAACACCCCCACCCCTAATGATCGCTCTCTCTACCTCTCTCCCAACCCTCCTCCAACTCCTCCTCTCTCCATGTGCCACAGAGCCGGTGCCTAGTTCTGCAGGCAGTCCTGGACTCCACCTATGCAGTAAAGAAATATATAGAGAGTGTGGTGCAGGAACTGGTAAGAGTCCGGTGGCGTCCCCTGGTTCCACGCTGCCAATCCTGGGCTCCAATTTCCCCTTGGGGCTTTGAAGAAAAGGGGCTGGGGGTTCCCGTGCCAAGGGAGAATGGGGTGCTCGGTGGCCTAGTTCTCAGCAGGAGGGACCCCAGACCATGCAGCATGGCTCTTCCTGTTGCTGACCTGCCTGCCCACTCTCTTTTCTCCAGACACCCCTGCTTGAGTCCTTGCCGCATGGGCTCTGGGCTGTTGCCCTGTTGGAAACACTAGGCTGACAGTTGTCAGGAGCCCTGTGTTCCCACCCTAACTTAGTTCCTGCTTTGCTTGGTCTTTGGTTTTGGACAAGCCACCTCTCCTGCCTGGGCTTGAGTGTCCTGAGATAGAATTAGAGGGTGTCAAAGGTCCCTTGCAGCTCTAAGAATGAAAGATTTCTAGGCACACACGAGACATCAGGGAGACAGGGATCTTGCCTGCCCTTTTCATTCCTGGATCCCTGCTATTAAGATCAGTCCCTGTCCTTAGTGTGTGGTTCATGGTGAATACATGCACCCTTGTGAATCACAAGCTGGGAGAAGGGTAGTCTTTCCTTTCTCAGCCTCCATTTCTAGAGGTTTCTGTGGTTGTCATGTAAAGAGAATCAGGATTCAGATGTTCAGCTCTGAATCCAACAAAGACCCCAATTCTCTTTCCTTGGGAGTTCAAGGACAGTTTGTCCATTTGCGTCCCCATAGGGTCTGAGAGCTTTTCCTTGAAAATCCATTCCTGGCCCCACCACTTCCCAGTCTGGGGAATGAACCTGAGGGGACAACCTCAGTCACCTTCCCGTGACTCTCCACATGGAAAACCTGGCACCAGGAAACTGGATGAAGTGGAAAGAGGGACATGATTTCTTTGTTCGCTCCTTCCATGTCTGACGGGTTTGGGGACAGACTGAGATGGAGAGGCCGCAGGCTCGTCCTGCCCACTCCCAACCTGGAGAAGGCTCCCCCCTGCACCCCACCCTCAGCACCACGGGGTCCCCGAGGATCTGGTCTCCCTGGTGAGCCTGTCCTGGGCCATTGGTGGCATTCCTGGGGCCCGTCCCTTGCTGTTCCATCTCTGCCTCCCTGGTAAGAGATGTTTCTTTCCTCTTCCTACAGAAGGAGAGTCCGTGTCAGCAGCTGGACTCCCTGCGGGAACAACTGCAGGTGAGTGGACTCTATGGCATCCCTCATGTGCCCTAGAGAACCTTCCTGTCCCTCTCTCACCACCTGTTTGGCTTTTCTCCCAAAGGCTCAGATTCGGACCAACGCCATCTTAAAGTCCGAAAAGGAAGAGATGGAGAGAGCCCTGGCCGATGCTCGTCAGGAAGCCCGGCAGAAAGCAGGTGTGGATCTGGGCAGCCTTCCTCCCTCAACCTGGTGCCTTGGCAGGCCTTCAGGGGAGTCCTTTGGGTTCCATCTTGACCTCTGTCATTCCAGGAGAATGTCAACATCTGCGGACCTGCCTGGACTCCCGGGAAAAAGAGATCCAACAGCTGCAGGGGAGTCTGACCGCCTTCTCCACAGGGCAGGAGGACGCCGAGAGGGTGAGTCCAGCCACCTGCCCTCACGCTTGCGCCTCCACCCCCAGGGGGAAAAATGGGCTTAGAGAATTAGATAGACCTGGATGTTCACATCCCGGCTGTACGTGATCTTAGCACTTAACCTCTAATACCTTGCATTTCATCTACAAAATGGAGCTAACGATAGTAACTCCCTCCTGTGGTGGTTGTGAGGATTCGATGGATTGTTAGCACGGTGCCTGGTGCCGCACGCAATACAGAGTCAGACCATGGTGATGACAGTCCTAACAATGGCAACGTGACAGGCTATCCCTGGGCCTCCGTCGGCCAGCTGTCAATCAGATCTCTTTCCCTGCCTCTTCCACCCTTACTGAGGTCTTGGGAAAAGCAACTGAGAACATGGGCTTGGAAATGCCTTGAAAAAGGTGTCAAGTGTGATTCAGGGGGAGGAAAGGTCACCGCTGAACGGTTGCTGTAGGTGTCGGTGTTCGTGTGCCCCGACTCCATCTTCTCCCTGCCGAATCCTGACTTTGCCTTTCTGTATTTGCAGTCCTACCGCAACCTCAAGAGCGAGCAAGATGCCCTCTTCCTTCAGCTGGAGGACAACAAGTAGGAGGGGGACGGTGGGTGGCAGGTCTGGGGGGTCCTCGGCACGGGTGATGTGGTGGGAGGTGGGAGGGTAGAGGTGAGCACGATGAGGGCGACGCACAGGTTTGGACACGTGCAGAGCCTAGCTGTGGCCCCAGCTGTGCCAGTGACTCGTGTGTGGCCTCAGGCAATTCATGTCCTCTCTGTGGACAGGCACTTGAGAGTCCAGGTGTCCCCTTCCCATGCCATAGTCCTCTGGTTGTGTGGCAAAGTCAGTGCATTGATGGCAAAAGTCGTCCTTTCTGTTCCTCGTTCTTTACATTCTCCACCACCTCTGGCCACAGGAACAACTATGAAGTCCTCAAGGCCCAGCAGGCCCAGCTGAAGGGCAAGATTCGCGTCCTTGAAATGGAGAAGGCGGCCTTACAGGTCCAGGCGAAAACGCTCGCAACATCCAAGCTCCTGCCAAACCAAGTGAGTGGCTGCAGCCCAGGGGGTTGGTTTTATGGTTGTGGGGTAGAGAGGAAGGTGGCAGCCTGTCCCTCCTGCAGCCACTCCTTACACGGCTTATGCCCCTGTGCTCTGGGCAGGTGCACACTTCAAGCTGAGCTGCAGGCTCGCGTCATCGGGCTGGCGTGTCACCCATTCTGCCTGCGTGTCCTCCGCACTCACCCCCTGGGCCTTTGTTCCCCCACCTCTAAAATGGGGTGCTGGAGACCTCACACGAAATGGTACAGGGAGGGCCCCCTGTGTGCCTGTGCCGTGCCCCTTCCCTGTGCCGTGGGTCTCCGGCTGCATCAGGTGGCCACCGACTGCTTCTCTCCATCCAGACCAATTAGAACATGGAGGTCCCCAGTGCACTGCATTCAGGGCAGCACGTGAAGATGGAGCTGGCTGAGAAGTTGGGCCAGCTTCGTGAGAAGCTGGGAGACCTAAAGGAGATGGGAATCGCTGCCCCATTCAGGAAGGGCTAGGAGACAGGCACCAGCCTCTGAGGGGGGTTCCAGAGCCAGCACAGAGGCAGCTCCAGCCTGGGGGACAGGTGACCCCAGTCATGCACTGCAGTCCTCTGACTATTCATTGCTCCCTTCCTTCTGACCACACAGCTGCCGCAGAACATACAGAAATGCCAGGAGAACCAAGGCTTCAGCAACAATCTCTGCTTTCCATTGTTTTATCGAGCAGAAAAGTATTGTGACAGTAACATCATGGACATCTGAGATGTGGGGCCCAGGGCTCTGCCCCCTCCCAGTTCCTGCTACCCTGTCCTTGCCACCATGTCTCTGCCACCCTCTTCCTTCCACCCTGTCCCTGCCACTCCTTCCCAGTCACCCTTTTATCATGTTAAGACCCCTGTTCTTTAAAAAAAAAAACGAAAAATCCAAAAAAAAACAAAAAAAGGAAAAAAGGAAAAAAAACTTAAAAAAGGAAAAAAACAAAAAAAAAGAAGACAGCACCCAGAAAACACTGAAAAGAAGAAGACAATGCCCTGAAAATACTCAAAAGAAGACAACATCCAGAGAACAAGCAAAAAAAGACAACACCCGGAGAACATCCTAAAGATGATAGCACCCAGAAAACCCCCAAAAGAAGAAAACACTGAGAAAACACCGAAAAGAAGAGAACACCCAAAAGACGATGACATGCAGAAAATACTCGAAAGAAGATATCCAGAAAACACCAAAAAGAAGAAAACACACAACCCAGAAAAAAAAAACACACAGAAGAAAACACCCCCCAAAAAGGAAGAAAACCTTTACAAAAAGAATAAAACCCAAACATAAAGAAACAAAACCCAAAAGAAGACAACCCCAACAAAAAGAGAACCCCAACAGAAAGAAGAAAAATCCCCCCAAAATAAGAAAACCCCAACAAAAAGCAGAAACCACCCCACATGAAGGAAACCCCAACAAAAATAAAACCCCACTGATAAGAAGATAACCTCTCAGAAAAGAAACCGCCCAAAAGAAAACTGGAAAAGTAGAACCCCCCCAGAAGAAGAAAACAGCAACAAAGCGAAAAAAACCCACAATAAAAGAAGAATCCCACAAGAAGAAAAACCCCAGTAAAAAGAAGAAAGTGCCAGCAATAGGAAGCCCCAAAGAAGAAATTCCCAATGAAAAGAACAAAACCCTAACAAAAAGAAGAAACACCCCCCACAAAAAAGAAAAGTCTCTACAAAGAAGAAAAACCTCTGAAAAGAAGAAAAACTTCCAGAAAAGAAAACCTCAACAAAAAGAAGAAACCATGCACCCCAAAAAGAGAACCCCCAAAGAAGGAAATCCTAACAAAAAGAAAAACCCCGTAAAAGAAAAAAACACCCAAATAGAAAAAACTCCAATAGAAAGAAGAAAACCCCCCAGGAAAACAAGAAAACCCCCCAAAAAGTCCCAAAAGAAGAAACCCCCAAAGACGAAAACCCCAACAAAAGGAAAACTCCAAAAGAGAACCCCCCAAAAAGAAACCCCCCCAAAAGAAGAAAACCAAAAACTCCCCGAGAAGTAAACTCCCACAAAAAGAAAAACCCTGCAAAAAAAAATCCACACAGAAGAAAACCCTAACAATAAATAAATAAATAAATAAATAAATAAAAATCCAAAAGAAGAAACCCCCTAAAAAATGTACAAAAATGTACAGAAATATACAAAAATCAAAAAATGCAAAACAGACAAACAACAGCAACAACAACAACAACAAAATAAAACAGGAAAAATACTAAAAGAGAGATAAAGAAAAAAAAAAAAACCATAAAAGAAAAACCAAAAATAAATATGTAAGAAAACAAAAAGAAAAAAGAAAGAAAGAAAGAAAGTAGCAGGGTGCCCTCACCAGTAGTCCAGCCTCAGGGACCCACAGGGGAAGACCAGTAAAATTGGTCCCTTGGGCAGGCCAGTCAGGGGGCCCCTTAATGCTGGGGCAGGCCAAGGAAGCACTTGGGGCAGGCCTGGCAGGCCCTTAGCGGAAGGGGGCCCTTAGCAGTGGGGGGGGTCCTGAATAGTAGGTCGGGCCATGGAGGCCCTGAGTGACAAGTAGGCTAGAACAGGGGCCCATAGTGCCAGGCCAGGGGGCCCCTAGGTGGCCAGACCAGGCCAAGGAAGCACTTGGGGCAGGCCTGGCAGGCTCTTAGCAGAAGGGGGCCGTTAGCACCAATCAAGCCAAGGGGGCCCTGAGGTAGGCCATTCGAGGGGGGTCCTTAGTGGAAAGGCAGTCCAGAGAGTTGGCTGGGGGGGGGGGGAGGCACTTAGCAATGTTTTATCATTTATACTTGGCCAGAAAATTTTCTTTTTCATTCAAGTATCAAACTTATTCATAAAATATCTATTTTAATAATTATCCTTATTTTTGTAGTTTCTTCAGAATCTACTTTACGTTTTTCTCCACTCCCACATTTGTGTATTTTTATTTGAGTCATATTTATTTAATTAAAATAAAGACTGAAAGTGAATACATGGTTTTTGTTTGATTTTTATTTTTCAGATAAACAGCTTTCAGATTTATTAGTCTGTCAATTCTGTCATTTCCCCTCTCTGGATCATTTGATTTCATTTTTCTGTGTGTGTTCAGTATATCCATTCTCCTGTGAATCTTAGGTTTGTCGTGATTTTCTTATGATGAATAAGTAGTTCTAGAATAGTTTGATATTTATTATGTAATCATGACATATACGGGTGGGAATTTGCTTTAGAAAAGAAATTTGACTTTATCTCCTTCGTTTCAGCAATTTAACTACGATGGACTTTAGTATGATTTTTTTCTTTTCTTTTTTATTGCAAGTTGGGGTTTGGTTCTTCAATCTGTGGATTGACGTATTGTACCCATTTTGGAAACCCTCAGGCATCACACCTTCAGGGATGGCTTCTGCCCCTTCTCTCTCCCCTCTCTGTCCCCTACTGAGTCCAATTACACACACGCAGTTGTAATGAGGCTCGTCCATCTCTGCTTCTTCTGTCTTCCTCAGGGAAGGCCCATCAGGGATTTGGATGAACATTCCAGTAGGTCACTGGTCAAGCATGAAAGTCTGGCAAATCCACTCATGACCTTTGGAGGTCTCAGCTTGCGGCTTCAGCGCCCACGCCCTGCAGCTTTCAAATGTGGCAAAAGTCTTGAGGGACCCATCAGCAGGCCTGTCCCTCTGGGGAAACATTATCTCCCAGGCGCTTTGAGACTCAGGCAGATTTTACTCTGACTTTTAGGAACCCTTTGCCTGGCTCCTCAGTCCTCCATGTTCATCCCCAGAACACAGGCGATGTCCTGTGGAAAACACCGACCATGTCGGTGCTTCTCGATTTGTGTGATTTCTCACCCCAGCACCAGTCCTGAGGGACCAACCAATTCTTCCCCGGTTTCTCTGTCCCCAACGTGGGCCAAGTGTGGTCATCTCTGTCCCCCACGTGGGCCAAGTGTGGTCATCTCTGTCCCCCACGTGGGCCAAGTGTGATCATCTCTGTCCCCCACGTGGGCCAAGTGTGAACATCTCTGTCCCCCACTTGGGCCAAGTGTGATCATCTCTGTCCCCCACGTGGGCCAAGTGTGGTCATCAGTTCCTGCTGAGAATCAGCAAAAACCCTGCTCTAGGAGCGTCCCTTTATGAAATTCCAATTCATCTCTTTGTTGCTTCCACAAACTTGTCATGCCCTCAAAAGCAGGATTTTTGTAGTTTATCTGGCTCTTTCCTAGTCATTGTGTTGAGAGCTTCGAGCTGCCCCAATGACTGTATCCTAATGAGAAGCTGAATTGTGGCACATTTGTTTTTTAGCAGTTTTATTGAGATATAATTTACATGCCATACAATTGACCCATTTAAAGTGTGTGATTCGATGGACACATGCAAAAGAATGAAACCGGCCTCCTACCTCACATCATATGCAGAAATTACCTCCAAAGAATCCGAAGCCTAATGTAAGAATAAAACTACAAAATGCTGAGAAGAAAATTAGAGGTAAATTTTCATGACCTTCAGGGAGACAATGGTTTCTTAGATATGCCACCAAAAGCACAAACAAAAAAAGAAAAATAGGTGAATTGGACTTCACCAAAATAAGAAAAATAATGAAAAACAAAACCTTGGAACTTCGAAGGACACCATCAAGAAAGCGAAGAGGCTATTGTGGCTTTGAAGACGGAGGACAGGGCCACGAGCCGAGGATCGTGGGAGCCCCAGAAGCTGGAAAAGGAAGACAGGGTCCTCCCCTGGGGTCTCCAGGAAGGACCCCAACTCTGCTCACACCCAGATTTGAGCACAGTGAGAACTCTAAGATAAGAAACATGTTGTTTTAAGCTACTAAGTTTGTGGTCATTTGTTACAGCAACGAAAGGTAACTAACTCCTCAGGGAACGTGAGCCGTTCATTTGCTGATCTGACAGGTGTTTACTGAGCACCTACTGTGCACAGGGCCCCACGCTGTACTGCTCTAGTCGTGCTTTCTCTCACCCCTTCTTAATTCCAGTGAGGTATGAAAACAGACAAGTTATCCACCCAAAATTATTGAAAGTTGGGTCTCAAAAAGGTGTTTGTACACCTGTGTTCACAGCAGCATGATTCACGGCAGCCAAAAGGTGGAAACAGCCCAGTGTCCATCGACGGACGAATCAATGAGCACGACGTGGTCCATCCACACAGTGGAATACGATTCAGCCTTAAAAAGGAAGGAAATCCTGGCACGTGCTACAGTGTGGATGGACCCTGAGGACATTGTGCTCAGGGACATAAGCCAGTCACACAGCGACAAACACTGTGTGATCCACTCACAGGAGGTCCCTAGAGTTGTCAGATCCACAGAGACAGAAAGTAGAATGGGGGGTGCCAGGGCCTGGGGAGGGGTCAGGGGGGTGGGTGTTTAATGGGGACAGAGTTTCAGTTTGGGGAAATGAGAAAGTTCGGGAGATGATGGTGGTGACGGCTGCACGGCCACGTGAATGTGCTTCATGCCGCTGAGCTGTGCACTAAACATGGTTAAAATGGTGAATTTCATGATGTGTATATTTTACTATAATTAAGAACAAAACAAAAGGAAAACAGACAGGGGTCCAAGCTTGGGTCGCGCACAGTAGCTCCTTGGCAGTGGCTGCAGCACCAGGGATGGCTCCCCAGGCCCCGTCACAGCAGGAGCAGCTGCCACCTGCACACGGCGGACCCCGGACCCAGGCAGGCCTGTCTGTCCAGGACGTCTTTCTTCTCCTCCTACACCCATCCAGCTCCTACTCACCCCTGGGGCCTAACTCGTGCTCTCACATCCCTGCCCCACACCAGGAAATCTTTCACGGGCCCCCCCAAGGGTCACCGCTCAACAGTGTCTCTAAATCGGCCCAGTCAACCTAACGGGAGTTCGACGAGAGCAAAGCCTTGTCCACATCGTCTGCCCAGTGCCCAGCGCAGGGACCGGCTGGACCCACACAGTTGACACCAGGGGCTCTTCCGAGAGCTCCACCGCCTCAGACCTGTGCTGAAGGCTCTGGCTCCCGTCTTCCCTGGCAGGGCTTCCTGCCCCTGCCACAGGGCGGGGGCCCTCATGCCTCTGGCTTGGAGGGGACGGGCCCTGACGCCGTGTGAGTGTTGTCTCCTGTCCACGCAGGGAGCCCGCTTCCCTGCGGTCTCCCTGCATGTCCCAAACTTCCCAATGCCAGGGGCTGCCACTGTGTGCCAAGAACCTGTCAGTGGACAAGACAGTCTGAGTCTCTGGAAATTTATATTCTAATAAGGGGGCAGAACATAAATGAAGAAACGAGTAAATAATTTCAAACAGTGGAAGTGCTGTGAAGAAAATCAGGCATCTCGGTAAGTGAACTACACAAGGACAGTGTGAGCCAGCAACGCCACTCCCACGATGTGCCCGAGAGAGTTGAAAACGGAGACTCAGACGAGGACTTGCGCACGAATGCTCAGGGCAGCGCGATTCCAGCAGCCGAAAGTGGAAACGACCCAGTGTCCGTCAACAGGTGAATGGACACACAGTGTGGCCCCTCCACACTACGGAACGTTAGTCACCATGAACAGGAACGGGGCTCTGACACACGCTACAACGCAGATGAACCTTGAACACATGACGCTCAGTGACAGATGCCAGGCACAAAAGGCCACATAACGTGTGGTTCTGTTTATATGAAACGTCCAGAACAGGCCAATCCACAGAGACAGAAAGTGGATTCGTGGTTGCCAGGGGCTGGGAGAGCGGGGGTGGGGAGTGACTGCTGATGGGGGTGGGGTTTCTATTTAGGGTGGCAAGAAAGTTCTGGAGCTGGCGGCTTGCTGGTTAGCTCAGTAGGTTAGAGCACCACCTTGTAATACTAAAGTCAAGTGTTCGGATCCTACCAGCCAGCTGCCCAAAAAAACCCCCCAGAAAACATTATACTCAACAAAAAGAAAGAATCAGACTGGGCTATGGGATGGAGGGTGATGGGTGGGAGGCAGGTAGGAGGTGACCAGGGAAGGTGCCTCTAAGGAGATAACTTCTGAACTGACACCTGAATTAAATGAAGATCTGGGTGAGAGCATTCCTGGCAGAACAAGCAGCACGTGCAAAGGCCCTGTGGTAGGGATGGACTTGACCCGTTCACAGAACAGAGGAAACCAGCACAGGAATTAGGAGTAATTAAGAGGGTCAGGAGGGAGTGAGAAGCCTCCATTCCCACTGGGGTCATGTGCTCGTTTCCTGGGGCTGCTGTAACAAAGTATCACAAACTGGCTGACTTGAAACAATAAAAATGTGTTTCCTCACAGTCCTGGAGACCAGAAGTCCAAGATCCAGGTCTCAGCAGGGGCGGTTCCTCCCGGAGTCGCTGAGGGAGAATCCCTCCCGGACCTCTGTCCTGGCTTCCGGGGGCTGCGTCCCTTGACTTGAAGACGCGTCACCCCCACCTCTGCCTCCGTCTTTCGCGAGACTTCCCCTCTCGGGTTTCTTCCCCCTTCCCGTTTCTTCTAAGGATACCTCTGATTGGATTTACGGCCACCCTAATCCAGGATGATCTCTGCTCCACATCCGTAACTTAATTCCATCTGCAAAGAGCCTTTTCCAAGTAAGTTCACACTCACATGTTGTGGGGTTGGGACATGACTATGTCTTGGGTGGGGCACCATCCAGCCCGCTCTAGGGCCTCAAAATCTAAACAGGAGCAATAGCAGGAAACATTCATGGAGCCTTTCCTATGCTCCAGCCCCGTGCTTAGCACTCTCTGCACTATCTCCGGAAGTCCTGAAAGGCCAGTGCCGCAACGTGTCCATTTCACAGATGAGGAAACTGAGGCCCGGCAGACAAGGTCCCTCATCCCGTGAGTCCCCCAGCTAGTGAGTGGCTGGGCTAATGGGTCCCGACCCACTGCCAGTCTCGCCGCAGAGGCTGACTCTCACCCCTGCACCATTCCACGGTCGTCTCCAACCCCTCCAGGTCGGGCCACGGCAGCGCACACCTCCAGGGGGCGCCCTTCCCACCGAGGCGCACGGCGAGTGTGTCCGAGACGCTCCCGCCTCCCCGGTACCCAGCCCGGGTCAGGGCACATTCCCTGTCAATGGCGAGTGGCCGTCGACTGCCCCATAAGACGGGGTCCTGAGGACATTTCTTTGCCTGCGAGGACCGCGTAGGGGACACCCCCTCCCCCGCTCTCTGAAAGCAGCGCCGGGAAGACCTTCCCCGCCCCCCACCCCCGTCCTCTAAGGAACGAGCCCGTCGCCGCCGTGTGTTTACACATTTGTCCCTTGCTCTGTCTTTAAACCTGCGCTGCGCCGTCACGAAGTCGTCTCTGCACCTGCCCCTGGCGTGGCTCGTGGAGCTCGTCTCTCTCAGCCAATGGGCAGGAGCGGATTCTGCAGGGGGTTGTCCCTTTCGCTGAGGCGGGTCCCCACCCACCCCTGCACACAAAAGCCCCATCACTAACTGTCCGCAGGAAGCCGAGCCTGTGCCAGCTGCGCGCAGCAGCGAGGACCGGGGACGCAGCCGCAGCCGGGCCCGGGACCCAGCGCCACCCGGAGGGCTGGACCGGAGACCCGTGCGCGCTGCCGCGGCGCCGGCGACCTTCCTCGGATGCAGAGCCCGCCGCCGCCGGCGTCCTCCTCCGGGGCTCTGCCGGCCTGGGGACCGCCGGGGATGCCCGGCTGCACCCGGGCAGGGCTCGCCTGTGTTCGCCGGTGACGAGGACAGGCCTCTGCGGAGGTGAGTGGCCGCCCTCTGTCCCAGCCCTCGGGGGTTTGTCCGGAGGCACCGGCCGCTCGCAGACCCCTTTCCTGTCCGGCACACGGGCGGTGGGAGCGGAGAAGCACCGTCTGGGGACTCCCGCCGCCGTGTCGCCGATGCCGAGGACAAGCACCCGTGCGCCCCCGCGCCGTCCCCCGGGAAGGCGGAGATTTGCACCGTTTTCTGGGCGCGCTTAGAGCTCAGGAGGCTCCAAACCTCAGCCTCCCCCGGGACGCTTCCTGGGAGGCTGCGGGAGCCCCGCGCCGCCTCTGGGCTCTGCCGATTTATGACACCCGGAGGGACTGGGAAGCCACCAGCAGGGATGGGAAGGAAGGTCGTGGAGACGTGTGGATGAGGTTGGCCCGTGGGGTGGGGAGCAAGGGAGGAGGCGACAGACAGGGATCCCTCCTGCTCGTCTGAGCTCCTCTGCGTGTGCGGACAAGGCCACACCATGCCTCAGAGGAGCACTTGTCAGCTGTCCCTCCCGGTCACTCTCTGCCGTCTTTGACGTCCCCAAATGTGCAGCCAGGATCTGAGTGCGGGAGTGGACCGGGCCCACAGGGCACCCGCCACACCCCACATGCGGGGGCTCCAGCATCTCGGCTATGGGTCCCCCCCACCCCAGGGCGGGGGAGAGTGTTCCTGGGGGCTGAGGCCACACCCAACTCAGGATAAAGACGACAGAGGCAAAGACCACTCCCTGCAGAGGGAAATGGATTCCACACTGAGAGCTGTCCCTTGCAGCGAAGGTCTGGGGCGTTGCGTGGCCCTTGACATCAGGAAGGATTTCTTTTTCCATCCTGTCTCACTGTCCCTCCGCCATGAATGAATGACGACATTCAGAAACACCCTGAGCAGGGGAGGGTCTAGTTTCTGCGTCCCCCTCCCTTCCGGCCTGGCTACCTGGTTCAGGCTTCCTCTGGGTCCTCCCTGCCTCCAGAGCCACAATCCCAAATGCAGACCCTCCATCTACCGGGCTGTGGTCAAGGGCGGGCTTTGTCATGGGAAGGGTGTGGGGCTGGGGGTCGGGAGGCCTAAGATGCTGAAAAGTGGGGACAACCACACAGGAGCTACTGGGAGGACAGAAGCGTTAAGTATATGAGGCTCCTTAGTGACTGCCGAGCAGGGGCCTGAAATCCTTTCACAGACGTGTGAATGTCCAGGGAACCGGCTGTTTCATCTGAAACAGGGTTTCTCAACCTTGGATCTGTGGACGTTTGGGGCACGATCATTCTTCATTGGGGAGGGGGCCGTCCTGGGCATTGGGGGGTGCTGAGCAGCATCCCTGCCCCCACCCAGGAGACTCCCTGTCCCCTCCCCCATTGTGACAACCAAAAATGCTTCCAGAGTTGACAAATGTCTGTTGGCAGAACGGCCCCAGTTGCAAACCACAGATTTAAAAGCACAAAACAGGTGGTTTTGTTTAAGTCATCAGATCCTAGAACTTTATGTTCGAGAGGTATTATAGAGGTCATCTCTAATTCAACTCTCATTTACAGACATGGAAACTGAGGCCCAATGAGGTGATGGGTCTGGGAATCCGCCACGCCCCAGGGCAGACCCAAATTCAGTCTCCCTTGGCAGCTCTGGTCCTCGCCCCCAACAGCCCAGCACGGAAGCCACAATCCAGAGCACTGGTCCCTACCCTGCCCCTGCCCCTTTTGGGCTCCTCAGAACAATAAAAGCAAGACTGGAATTTGTGGTTCTTCATTAATGTGATCTAACTTCAGACCCCAGTCTCTGTCCACACTGCCTTTTATAGCCCTGGGGTCAGCAGGTTGCCAAATCTTGCTGCTTTGTAGGAGGACAGAGGGGCAGGGCAGGTGGCCTGGAGGAGATAGAGGTGGGTTGGAGTTGCCCAGGTCCTCTTTGAAAGTGTCAAGATGAAGCATATCCGTCACTCACACTTTAGTGCGAATTACTTTGCTTCGTTTTATTGCTTCCCAGTTGAGGTCCAAAGGAAGGAAGGGAGGACGAGTCATGGCTCCTCCTGGAGAGGGTGGATTTCAGGGCTTTTAAGGGAGGGGGGCTCATAGCTAGAGTCTCAGCTCCTCACCTGGGTTCGAACTCGACTCACCTGCATGTCCTCAGCTCTCTATGCCTCTCTTCTCTCATGTGAAATGGGGAAGCTTCATGGAGCTGGGCAATGATTCAATAAGACAACGGACGTGAGAGCTCTTTGCAGATCGATCTCTGAAGTGCTGCCCATGGGTGGGCACGTGTGTGTGTTTCGGTGGGGAGTTGTTGTTATGATTATTGCCCAGTAAAACCCATTCCTCCATCTGCGGCTCCCCTTCAGGGCTCATCCCTGCCTCAAGCCAGCACCTCTTCCCAGCTCCCACGGGGACCACCGAAGCCACGCTCCGGATGGAAAACGTGGATGTGAAGGAAGAATGGCAGGATGAGGATCTTCCCAGGTAGGACTTCCCATTTTCCCATGGCAGCCGTGGAGGGAGCAGGCCTGGTGTCTCTTTCAGGGGGAGCCCAGGAGATGCTGCCAGTTGGCAGCAAGGGCCTCCGGCAACTGCCTGGCTAGAGTGTCCCTAAGTGGAACTTGTCAGGGGCTCCTTATGGGCTGAGACAGTGTCAGTGCATCCTCTCTGTGGCCTCACAGCAGGTAAGTCCAGGCCAGACACATGACGAGTATTTGCTATATTATTTAAGATAAATTCACAACCCCCCCACCTCCAAAAGAGCCCTACCCCACACTCTTCTAAGAATTCTGCACCTTCTTCTAAAACCGTCTCACTGACATCACCGTATTCATACCTGGGTTCCTATGAATCCAGGTGGATCTTGTGTTTTTACCTGCAGCAGACAGAGGAACCATGTGCTACCCCTGCTCAAAACCCCTCCGGCAAATGCTCATCCCATGGAAAACCCGGGGTCCAGCCTCCCCCTGCATCCTCAGCCTCGTCTGCATTACTCTCTGTCCCTGTCATGCCCTTCTAGCTACAGTGGCTTCCTGCCTACTTCTTCTCCTTGACCGGCTGACTCTTACCCTTCAGACTTCGCACTGGCTGTTCCCTTGTCCTAGAATGCCATTCCCAGATGCTCCGCGTTCCTCACCTCCTTCAGGTCTCTGCCCCCAGGCCACCTCCTCAGGGAGAGCTCCCCACCCTTTTCTTTATCCTGATTTCCTAAATTGCTTCCTTCCTCAGTAATGGCTGAATTGTGGTCCCCCCGCACCCCAAAGATATCCACGTTCTAATGCCTGAAACCTAGAACTGTTATCATACATGGCAAAAGGCACTTTGAAAATGTGATTAAGGATCTTAAAGTGATGAGATTATCCTGGACGATCCTGGTGGGCCCTAAATGTCATCCCAAGGGTCCTCATAAGAGGGGGCAGGAGGGTCAGAGGCAGAGACTGGAAGACGCTGCGCTGCTGGCTTTGCAGACGGAGGAAGGGGCCACGTGCCGAGGGCTGTGGGCGCCTCTAGAAGCTGGGAAAGGAGGACACGGGTCCTGCCCTGGAGCCTCCAGGATGGACCAGCCCCACCCACACCTTGATTTTAGGCCTTAGGACTTTTGACCTCCAGAACAGTAAGAGAAGAAGTTTGTTTTTGTCTTAAGCTACTGACTGTGTGACCATTTGTCACAGCAGCAAGAGGGAGCTAGGACGCCCCTGGCCCCTCTGCGACACCATGTTTCTGCTCCTTGTCAAGCGAACTCCCCTCCCCCTGGAGCTCTCCCACACTGGCACCCTCCTGGCTAAGGTGGAGTGGAGTGGGTGGGGCCCCAGGAACGGGGCTCCCCGCAGCCTGCTGCCCCCACCCTGCAGACATCACTAATCAATCACAGCACTCCACACAGCTGAGCCCAGCTGAGACCCCTGAATCCACCACACCCCCCAAGTGCTCCCAGCACACTGTTCATACCATCTCTACTCGTGATAACTAAAAACCAGAAACAGCCCATGTCCACGAACAGATGCATGGATAAACACGACGTGGTCCCTCCGCACACTGGAATATTACCCAGCCACGAAAAGGAAGGAAGTCCTGCACATGCTACATGGATGGGCCTTAGGGACACTGTGCCCGGTGACATAAGCCAGTCACACAGGGACAAACACTGTGTGATCCACTCACAGGAGGTCCCTAGAGCCGTCAGATCCACAGAGACAGAAAGCAGAGTGGGGGGTGCTGGGGGCTGGGGAGGGGCCTGGGGAGTGAGTGTTTCATGGGGACAGAGTTTCAGTTTGGGAAGGTGAGAAAGTTCTGGAGATGATGGTGCTGATGGCTGCACAGCCATGTGAATGTGCTTAATGCCACCGAGCTGTGCACTTAAAATTTATTAGGATAGAAGATTTTATAAGCATTTTATCACAGTAAGAAAAAAGGGGTTAAAGAAAAAAATCACACTAAAACCACACAAAAAAACACTTCCGAGATGGGGATTCGAACGCCGTATATTAAAAGATCATGAGAGAGTCCATATCTTTTAGAAACACTTTCTAAAATGCTTATGCGTGAAATAAAACCAGTTGGGGGTGGGAGGGTGTCTGGCGTGTGCAGCTGTGGGGGGCGGAGCTGTGAATGTCACCTCCCCGCACAGGAAGGGTGGGTGTGGGGGGCCGCTCAGAGGGAACGGGCCCAGGAGGACGGCTGCGTCCCCACAGCAGGATGGGGGTCCACCTGTTCCCGCTTCTGGTGCTGGCCCTAGGGGCGCTGTCGGCAGGCAAGCAGGAGCCCAGAGCCAGGAGCTCAGGTGGGGAAACTGAGGCCCAAAGCTTTGGCACCCAGGGGGTCCCGTGGATGGGAGGGGCTGGAGCGAGGGCTTGTGATTTAAGACCTCCTCCAAAATAAATCGTTAGTGAAAAGGCCAAGAGCAAAACAGCGGGTCAAGGAAGCCCACAAGTGTGTGAGGATTTCTCTCCTGACAGAGTGTGTAAGAATTTGCTGGTATTTGCTGGGAATGTTTCTGGAAGGGGGCTCCAGAGAACGGGGAAGGGGATGGGGTGGGGGACGGGGGAGCTTGACTTTCCGCCAATGCAACTGGGTACTTTTTAAATTTTGTGCCATCTGCATGGATTACCAAGTCCAAAAATACCAGCATTTCTTTCAAGTGTGGGGGGTGACTGCTCAGGGGAATGAGCTTTTTTTGGTGGATGATAAAAACGCTTGGAATGAGGGAGTGTTTATGTTTGTGAAGTCTCTGAAGACACCAGAGATTTCAGGTGGGTCAATTAATGGACATGAGTTAACCTCAGGAAAGCTGCTATAAAAATGTTTAAGTCAGGACCAGGGGCGAGGACAAGGCCTTATCAGGGGGCTTGGGTAGAGGTCAGGTGACTTTAGGAGAGATATTTAAAATATTTTTTCATTTTGACTTAATTCTGGTCTTACAGAAAAGTCACAGGAACCAAACAGAACCCACATTCTCGTCTCCAGATTCCTCCGTTGTAAACATTTTGCCACAGTTGCATTTGCACTGGGTGGGTGTGTTTTTCTATAATTTATTTTTTCTGAACCACTTGAGAGTGAGCTGCAGATGCAGTGCCCTTCGTGCATAAACGCTCCCCTGTGTCTCTGCACACGAGCACTTTCTCTTACATGACCACAGTGTGCTTCTCACCTTCAGTTCATTAAATACAATGCTATGAGCTCATCAGCAGATCTTATTCAAATTTTGCCAATTGTCTCAATATTGTCCTTTATAGGAAAAGAAATGCCAGGGCACAGGGTGCAGTTAGTGGTCACGTTGTCTCCAGTCTCCTCACTGCTCTGACAGTTTTTCCAGCTTCCCCTGAGCTTTGGGACTCTGGGATTCACGTGCACACTCTCCCTCCTGGCGGGGCTCAGGCCATGCGTTGCCAGCAGGAACCACAGAGGGGTGCTGTGTCCTTGCTGTGCAGAAGCCAAGGGTTGTCTGTCCCCTTTCTGGCACTGTCCACCACTTGGTGACGCTCAGCAGGTGTCTCCATAGTGAGACCATGAGTTTTCCCTCCATTGTCACCTTGAGATCTGAGCGTGTCTTGTGCTCCAGCTTCACCCGAGTGGGGACTGGGGAAAGATGCCAGCTGCTCACCAGCCTGCTCCTTTCTCCTCCCAGCAGGACACGGGAGGCAGGGGCCATCATAACACACTCCATGTTGCAGATCAGGAAACTGAGGCTCAGCAAATGACGCAGCCCACCCAGGACTGCCCAGCTGGGAGGGGCCGAGCTGGGATTTGACCCCAGTGGGCTTCCTCCCAAAGCCATAGGCTTGGCCAGGATGGGGTGCCTGGGAGCGTGAGATGGAGGGAGGTGGGTAGTGGGCATCCCAGGATTCTGGCTGGGCTGGGTAAGAATGGCTCTTTGATGAATTGGGGACCCAAGAACATGGGCAGAAATAGGGATCCAACCATCCATTTGTGTATCTTACTTCCTTCCATCCATCATTCTTCCATCCATCCACATCCATCCATCCAACATCCATCCGTCCACCATCCATCTATCCAACATCCATCCAACATCCATCCATCCAGCATCCATCCATCCATCCATCATCCATCCAACATCCATCATCCATCCATCTATCCAACATCCATCCAACATCCATCCATCATCCTTCCTTCCATCCATCAGTATTTGCCAAGCACACCCTGTTCAAGGCAGGCATGGGCCCTGCCCTCACGTTGTGCATAGACTTGTGCTGAGTAAGTCTGTGTGTGCTGCTGTGTGTGGGAGGCGTGAGTGCCGGCAAGAGAGATGGGCAGAGTGAGGGCAGGGAGCTATAGGAGGGGTGAGGGGCCTCTGGGAGAAGACTCCTAAGTAGATACCAAGTGAGGAAGCCAGACATGGGGATGTCTGGGGGAAACGTGCTCCAGGCAGCTGGGACGGCATGTGCAAGGCCCTGACATGGGGACAAGAGTGGCAGCTGAAGGAGCAGCAGGGGGCCTGTGTGGCTGGCATGGAATCAGGGGGAGAGAGCCAAAGGCCACAAGGCCATGTGGGTCTTGTGGGTTCGTGGGTTACTGAGAATTTGGGTTTTCAAAGCATGATGGGAAATCATAGGAAGATATTGAGCTGATTTACATTAAATTTTTTTATCAATCTTTTAAAATTCATGATTGGCCTAAAATTAAGTTTTATGACAGCTGTGTTGAGAAATAATTCATGTACTATAAAATTCACACACTGAAAGTGTACACTTGGGGCTGGCCGGTTAACTCAGTGGTTAGAGCTTGGTGCTGACAACACCAAGGTCCGGGGTCAGATCCCCATACCAGCCAGCCACCAGGAGAAAAATGGTGTACAATTCTGTGAATTTCAGTACATTCACACAGGTGGGAAACCATCCCCTATCTAATTCTAGGACATTGCTATCGCCTCAAAAAGAAACCCCGTCCCCATCAGCAGTTATTCCCCACCCCCTGGCAACCACGAGTCCACTTTCTGTCTCTGTGGATTGGCCTGTTCTGGACATTTCATATAAATGGAATCACACACTGCATGGCCCTTTGTGTCTGGCGCTTGTCACTGAGCGTGATGTGTTCAAGCTTCATCCACGTGGCAGCGTGTGTCAGAGCCCCGTTCCTTTTCATGGCTGAGTGATGTTCCAGTGTGCGGATGGACCACGCTGTTTCTGTCCATTCATCCCTCAGTGGGGTCGTTTTCACCTCTTGGTGATTATTATGAATCGTGCTGCTGTGAACGTTCCTGCACACGTTTCTGTGTGGATGGATGTTTTGGTTTCTCTTGGGTGATACCTAGGATCGGGATTGCTGGGTCACACAGTAACTATGTTTAACACAGCGCCTGCGCCATGGTACATGACATCACTGGCGTGAGGGTCCAGTTTCTCCACTGGTTACATTTCAAAGGACTCCTCTGGCTGCTGAGTAGGCTCTGGCCTGTGGTGCCCAGGGGGACCTGGGGGCGGGGGATGGGGATAAGGGACAGGGAGGGATAGAGGGCAACCCCAAGT
Organism: Cynocephalus volans; assembly: GCF_027409185.1. NCBI lineage: Eukaryota > Metazoa > Chordata > Mammalia > Dermoptera > Cynocephalidae > Cynocephalus > Cynocephalus volans. Next base: position 93,802,101 of record NC_084469.1, on the reverse strand, counting down.
GTCAGCCTGAAAGTTCCAGGGAGCACTGGGGATTTTATCAAATAAAAATCCGTGTGGCGGGCCGGCCCGTGGCTCACTCAGGAGAGTGCGGTGCTGACAACACCAAGGCCACGGGCTTGGATCCCATATAGGGATGGCCGGTTTGCTCACTGTGTGAGCCTGGTGCTGACAACACCAAGTCAAGGGTTAAGATCCCCTTACCGGTCATCTTTAAAAAAAAAAAAATCTGTGTGGGTCCAAGACCTCACAAAAGGCTGGGGGAGGAGGGTCATGGCAGGAGTGGGGGCACCTAACCTGGCTCTTTCTGTCACCTCCCAGTAGGGAACACGTTGGAGGCTCAGATCATTGGGGGTCATGAGGCTGTCCCCCACTCACGCCCATACATGGCCTCGCTGCAGCAAGCTGGCTCACACGTGTGCGGGGGTGTCCTCGTGCACCGCCAGTGGGTGCTGACAGCTGCCCACTGCCTGGCCGAGCCGTGAGTAGTCCTGCCCAGCCCCTCTGTTTCCTCTGCAGTGCCCATTCTCACCGGGGTGGGGGTCCTGAGAGATTTAAGCCATTTGTGGGGGGCCTTTCCCTACCCAGGGACAGCTGAGGTGTGCTTATGTGACATTAGGCTGCAGGGACTCCTGGGGAAGTTTCATCTGCTACAAGAAGTACAGGATGGCTGTCTCCTTCCACCTGGACCAAGTGGGGCCACTGTCACACTGCCACCTGTGACATTGAGGAGAAAGCCAGCCTACAAGGTGGCAGAGCCATGTGCCTCTATACTGGCCAATAATAAGGACCTGAGATCAAACTGGTTGAAGCAACAAAAGGGGATTTGTTGGGTCAGGTAACTCAAAAGTCTGGGAGGGGATGGCTTCAGGTGCAGCTTGATCCAGCTGCTCAAGTGAGGTGCTCGGCTCTCCTGTATTCCCTTTCGGCCACATTATCAGGAAGGCTCTTTCACATGGTGGCAAGGACAGACTCCTTAAGTCCTGTGGAAAGAGAGTTTGTTTCTCTATAGTTTGGGCAAAGTTATGATGAGGACAGGCATGTGCCAATCTCTGAACAAATCAATGTGGTTGAGGCTGGAGCCCCCCATGAGGGGAGGTCCTGGAGCTGGCCTTCCAGAAGCCCCAGGGTGAAGGTTGGCATTTGTGGACACACAGCTCCCACCCTGGGGCCAGGGCTGGGCGGGAATCGGAGTAGGGAAGGCTTCCTGGAGGGTGCTGATTGAGAAGATGCACGGAAAGGCCTGGTGAGAGGCCCTGCTGCGTGCGCGGGCTGGCCTGAGGGCAGCGAGTCCTCGGCCCTGCTGTGAGTAATGCACAGGGGCCGGGGCTGCATGCAGCAGGGCCCCCCAGGCAGGGCCGGCCGTCCACACCCCGATTCCTGCTACTTAGGACAGAACTGCTGAGGCTGGTGCTGGGCCTGCACCACCTCCACGACCGCCACCTCGCCTTCCGCATCAGGAGGGCCATCCCGCACCCCAACTACAAGCCAGCCCCAGACCTGGAGAATGACCTTGCGCTGCTTAAGGTGCTGGGGGGACAGGGGAGGGGAATTGAGAGCTTGCCCCTCCCCCAGTCACCCCTCACTCACCTGCCCCCTCCTGTCTGTCACCTGCAGCTGGATGGGAAGGTGAGGCCCAGCAGGACCATCCAGCCCTTGGCCCTGCCTAAAAGGCACCAGGCCGTGGTGGCGGGAGCCCGGTGCAGCGTGGCTGGCTGGGGGCTGACCCACCAGGGTGGGCAGCCGGCCCAGGCCCTGCAAGAGCTGGACGTCCGCGTGCTGGATGCCAGGATGTGCAATAACAGTCGTTTCTGGCACGGCAGCATTACCCGCCACATGGTCTGCCTGGCTGCCGACTCCAACAACCAAGCCCCCTGCAAGGTGACGGGTGTGGGGGTGGGGGGTGGGGACAGCCTGGCCTGGCAGGAGGGCCATGGGCTCCACTATCTGCACCCACAGCAGCCTGTGGCCAGGACGGTGACCCAGGCAATCCTCTGTCACTCCCATCCTCTGGGGAGTCCTGGAGGGTGGCAGCAGCCCCATTTCTCAGATGCAGAAACAGAGGCACAGAGAGGTTAAGCAACTTGCCCAAGGTCACACAGTCCGGGGGTGGCAGCACTGTGGTGTGGACCCCAGCACCAAAGATGAGCTGGGCACAGAGTACCGCATGTGCAAATGCCCTGGGGTGGGAAGAAGGAGCTGATAGCATTCAAAGGACAAGAAGGAAGGAGGAAGGAGGGAATGTGTGTGGGGCTTGTGAACCGCCCCGAGTGTCTTACCAAGCCCTGGGATAACCAGGCCCCAGCTCAGGTACCCTGGTCACCCTCCAGTGGGCACAGAGGCTGACCCATGCTCTGTCCTTCTGGCAGGGTGACTCAGGTGGGCCCCTTGTGTGTGGCAAAGGCCGACTGGCTGGGATCCTGTCCTTCAGCTCCAAGACCTGCACTGATGTCTTCAGGCCTCCCGTGGCCACAGCTGTGGCCCCCTACGTGTCCTGGATCCAGAAGATCATTGGCCGCTGACCGTCCCAGCCTCCAGCCTGATGCTCGGGGGCAACAGGACTAGCAGGAGGGACTGGGGAGGGGCAGGGAGGGGACTGGGACTGTCTTGGGGTGGGGGCAATAAATTGTGATAAAGAAACTGGCTGAGCCTGCCTGGATTCTGGCCCCAGCTCTGCCCGTGCTGAGTTGTGGCCTTGGGGGAGCCTCAGTTTCCCTGCTTATACAACAGAGGTGGCTTGTCCTGAGGCTTCTCCTGGGAAGGGCTCCAGCGTCAGGGGAGCCCGAGGCGCCTGCAGCTGGCGTGCTGGGGGTGCTGGGCACTGGGGCACAGGACTTGTTTAGCCAGGCTGGGGGAGACACTGAACAAAATGTCCCAGAACCTTCTTCTTTACTAACACCTTTATTGAGATATAATTCACTACTGTATGATTAACCCACAGAAAGTGTGCAATTCAGTAGGTTTTAGTATAGTCAGAGTTGTGCAACCACACCTCTATCTAGTTCCAGAACATTCCATCACCCCAAAAGAAACCCGTCCCCATCAGCAGTCACACCCTCTCCCCTCCCTCAGCCCCTGGCAACCACGACTCCACTTTCTGTCTCTGTGGGTTGGCCTGTTCTGGATGTTTCATGTAAATGGAGTCACACACTGTGTGGCCTTTTGTGTCTGGCGTCTGTCACTGAGTGTGACATGTTCAAGGTCCATCCACGTGGGACTGTGTGTCAGAGCCTCGTTCCTTTCCATGGCTGAGTGATATTCCAGTGTGTGGACAGGCCACGCTGCGTGTGTCCATTCGTCCGTGGGTGGACACTGGGCTGCTTGCACATGTGTCCTGTGAACGTGCTGCTGTGGACGTCCATGCTCAGGTTCTCGTGTGGACGCGTGTTTTCCTTGCTCTCGAGAAGACGCTCGGGAGTGGGACTGCTGGGTTCTAGGGTAACTCTACGTTTACCCATGGGAGAAACCGCCAGCCTGTTTTCTGGCAGAATCTTTTAATTTTATCACAAAAGCTGTGAGACATGCAGGGAAGTTGAGAACTGCAGAGTGCCCCGTGGTGCATCAGTCTCCAGGCTCTGCCACGACAGCGTGCCGCGTTGGCATCATCAGGCCTGAAACCCTGTCTGCTGCCCGCCCGACCGTCTTGGTTGCTGATGCTGAGCAAGTTGCAGGCTCAGGACGATCCCACCAAACACTTCTCCCTGGCAAACGTTGCCTGGAACGCAGGGCTCATTCAGTGTCTCTCTCTTTCTCGATCTTTCAGATGCAAGAGAAATGCACAAATCTCAGGGCATGACTTGCTGCGTTCTGACAAACACGGACAAGATGTAGCCCTAACTCCTACCGAGATCTGCAGCGCAACGGTTGCCCGAGTTCCCAGGCACCCCCCGTGGTCTTGTCTAAAATGGATTTTTTGCTGCACACAAGAAATAAGTTCAAAGGGACAAAAGGTCGCCCAGGAGGAAGAAGGTTCCCCCCACCCCATCTTCCCAGTTTTTCCTCCGAGGCTCTTTTCTGCGGAGACAGCCCAGACCCATGTCCAAATGTCCCCACATGCGGGACCGTCCACAGGTGCAGTCGGGGCCCTGCCTTCCATGCGCAAGAGCAGCCTGCAGGGGACACTGACCCACAGCCCCCACCAGGCGCCGGCACTGTCTGTCACTGCGTCTCCCTTCTCCCACGTCTGTCCGCAAGGCCAAATGCCCAGAGTGGCACTTGCAGACCAAAAGGCAAGTGCTTGTTTTGTTTTGGTCATGCAGAAGCTCTTCTTCTTTTTTTTTTTTTTTTAAGATGACCGGTAAGGGGATCTTAACCCTTGACTTGGTGTTGTCAGCACCACGCTCTCCCAGTGAGCGAACCAGCCATCCCTATATAGGGATCCGAACCCGTGGCCTTGGTGTTATCAGCACCACACTCTCCCGAGTGAGCCACGGGCCAGCCTAGAAACTCTTCTTATTTATTAGCACTTACTAAGTTACTGGACTTCCACAAAGTGTTAGGAAAACTTTTCTTTAGTTATGACAGAGAGACAAGGACAGAGACAGAGACAGAGAGTGACAGACAGAGACAGACAGACAGACACAGAGAGAGACAGAGACAGACAGAAACAGAGTGACAGGGAGATAGAGACACAGCCTGTCACTGTTCACATCTTATGTCAAGTGGTGCATTTGTCACAGCTGATGAACCAGTATCAATACATTGTTATTGATTAACATCAGTGGTTTATTCGGGTTTCCTCAGTTTCCCCATAGTGTCCTTTCCTGCCCCAGAGCCCATCCAGGACCGACAGGACATCTGGCTGACCCATCCGCTCAGGCTCCTCTGGGCTGAGACAGTTTCTCAAATGTTCCCTGTTCCTGATGCCCGGGCGGTCTTGAGGACTGGGCAAGATGACCCTCGGCTAGAATTTGTTTTTCTCATGATTGGAGTGGGTGATGGGTTTGGGGGAGAGGCAAGTGAATTTTTAAACTTTAACTTTTTATTGAGGCATAAGCTCCAGATAGAACATGCCCAGGTCAAGTGTAAACAGCCTGATAACTTCTCACAAACTGCACACACCCCTGTAAACAGCACCAGCACCAAGGCTGAGAAACCCTGTATTGGAAAAAGGATCGCGTTTGGGCCCCACTCACAGGAAACACCAGGATTCCCCCCCGATGGAGCAAACAATACAAACCAGGTGACCCCAGCTTCTGGGCCTCACCTCCTCTCTCCTGCCCCACTCAGTGTGTGGATTTAAATGTGTGCAGCCTCCTGGACCTCAGTAGGGCAGATGATTATGGGATGCACAGTCTCTTGGGGGTCTGTGGAATCCCCTAACCCAGGGGGTCTCACCTCGGGTGACTCTGCCCCGCAGCGACCCTGGGCAGTGTCTGGGGACATCTGTGGTTGTCATGACTAGGGGGTGCTCCTGGCACAGAGTGGGTGGAGGCAGGGACGCTGCTCTGCACCTGCAGTGCCCATGACATCCCACCACAGAGGACGACCCAGCCCAATGTCCACATTTCAGAGGGGGGACCCTGATGTTTCTGCTTGTTTCTGTGGGTTTGAGGCTCTTACAAAGCATGTGCTGGGCTCTCAGAGCTCACAGGCACGTCCAAGATTCACTCCCACTGGCCCCCAACAGGCACAGGCACCCAACTTGTCACTGTGTGCATTATTTTTTCTTTTAAAAGATGACCGGTAAGGGGATCTTAACCCTTGACTTGGTGTTGTCAGCACCACGCTCTCCCAAGTGAGCCAACCGGGCCGGCCCTACTGTGTGCATTTTTAAGCATACAGAAAAAGTGACAGGTGGTATAGAGAACAATGGCCCTGCCTCTGGCATCAACAGTGGTTGACACTTTGCCACGTTTGCCTGGACGCTCACGTATATACATGAAGATCCGAGGCCGGAGCGTTTCCAAGTAAGGTGCAGACTCCTCAACCCTGCGCGACGTTCCGCACGTCCCAGGAATGAGGTCGCCCCCCTCCGTCCCCCCACAAAGCCTTCGCTGCAACCAGCCTGCACTGGAATCTGACCCAAATTCTCATTTCCCCTGTACTTTATTTTTTAATCTTTTAAAAACTGTGGTGACATTCACGTAACACACAATCCACCCATTTAAAGTGAACAATTCTGTGTTGTTTAATGCATTCAGTGTTGTGCAACCATCACCTCTAATTCCAGGACATCCCATCACCCTGAAAGGAAGCCCCGTCCCCATCAGCAGTCACTTCCCCTCCACTCCCCCAGCAACCACGAACCCACTTTCAGTCTCTGTGGATTGGTCTGTTCTGGACATTTCATGTCAATGGAGTCACACACTGTACGGCCTTTTGGGTCTGACATCTGTCACTGAGTGTGCATGACGTGTTCAAGGCCCGTCCACATCATGGCATGTGTCAGAGCCTCGTTCCTTTCCATGGCTGTGGGGGAGGAAAAATTGCTTCCTTCTACCCTCTAGATTCCTTGGCTCGGCTATGAGTTACATTGACATGAGACAGATGAACAGGAGAAGAACCACATTTAATTTTGAACGTGCACACAGGAGTCTGACAAAAACATGAAAGTCCTGAAGAGGATCGCAGCTTTTACAATCAGAGCTACAGAAAAGCACAGGGCTTGGGACTCTTTGGGGGGGCGAGGACATCTGGCAGGAGGCTGAGGAGAGAAAGTATACAGTGAATAAAGGTCGCCTCGTTGTGCAGGTAAAAGTCTCTCAGGTGACAGAAGTTTCTTCCTGGTGCAGACACTCCTACCAATACAGATTCCCTTTATGGAGGTAAATTGCTTTTTGGAGCTATGCCTGTGCCTGTAGTTTCTCAAAATAACCCGCTGGAAATATGCCAGACAAGTATATCCTGAGGTGGCCTGTTCTGGTCTCCCACAGTCCTATTTTTGGGGTGGTTTGTCCTGAGACCCAGTGCAGCTGAACCACACCCCGCCGTGGGACAGGCCACATTTTGTCTGTCCCTTTGCCCTCCCGTGGACTTGGGGGCTATTTCCACCTCGGGCTGCTGTGAATGCTCCTGGCCTTCCTTGTGTCTTTCCTGCACTGAAACTCCCACAGAGGCTCTGGGGACACACCCCGCAGGCAACACAGCCTGGCGCTTGTTTGCACAGGAGCTGGGATTCTCACTGTTCTTTGACATCCTTAAGCAAGACCCTGATTTGGGGGCAGGGAGGCCAGTAATGCCCAGGGGTGGCTGAGCTTCCTCTCTGGACTCCCCCAGAGGTCAGAGGTCATGTTTTCCTCTCCATCAGGGTCCTGGGGTGGCTCCAACTGGACCAAGATCAGTGGAGGGCAGGCCTGTGTTTGGAGGCCAGGAGCTTATCTCTGGGCCCCAGATGGGCCTTCCCAGATGCTCCTTCCTGGCCCATGAGTGTCCCCAGCCAACCCCCAGATGACCAGAGGCCCTGGGGCTCAGACGGAATGTGAGGCTACTGCTCTCCCGTTGGCCCAGGCAGGCGAGGACAGGAAGGTGCTGGACATGCCTGCGCCCCTGGTGGCCCCCCCTGGAGCTCAGACACCCCTCCTCCGCCCCGCCTGGTGGTTTCTAATCTTCTGGGGCACAGCCAGCTCGCTGCACTGTGGTCTTCGATGGTTTCTTTTTGTTTTCTTTTGTTTTTGACAGCTGGCCAGTCTGGGGATCCAAACCCTGGACCTTGGTGTTACGAGCACCACGCTCCAACCAAGTGAGCTAAATGGCCAGCCTTGTTTTCAACTGGATGTATGTCACTAGGAGGTAACAGTGACACTAGGGGAGTGTCCTGGGACTACTCTATGAAATGACCACAGCCTGGGGGACTCCAAACAACAGAGAAATACATCTCTCAGTTCTGGAGCTGGTCTGAGATCCAGGTGTCGCAGGGCCACGCTCCTTCCAGAGGCTCCAAGGGAGGGTCCTTTCTGCCTCCTCCAGCTTCTGGGGGCTCCATGTGTCCCTTGGCTTCTGGCTACATCCAGTTTCTGCCTCTTTCTCCATGTGGCTTCTTCCCTGTGTCTGTGTCCAAATTTCCCTCTTCTTATAAGGTCACCAGTCATTGGATTAGGGCTCACCCTAACAACCTCATGTTACTAATTCCATCTGCAAAAGCCCTTTTTCCAAATAAGGTCCATTCTGAGGTTTCAGGTGGACGTGAGTATTTGGGGGACACCGTGCACCTGGGACACTTGTCAGTCCTATCGCCCCTCAGCTTGTCCTCACAAACACCCAGCTTGGGGAAGCCACTGTCCTTATCTCCAGCCAAGGCTCAGGGGGTCAGAGTCATGTCCCTGGGAGGTGGGGGATTTGGGCCCAGGTGCCCATGTGACGCTGAGGAAATAGGAGAGACACCTGGATGAGCTGCACAGAGAGACTGGTTACTAGCAGCATCCCAGCCTGGATTGTCCAGAGTAAAGGACATGGAAGCCATAGGGCAGCTGGACACGGTGCGAAGCCTGGGCTGGTGCCAGAGTCTGGGAGGAAAGTTCCCATGGACACCAAGGTTGTGGTGCCCCGGGAGACGTGTGCAGCGAAGCTCCCCTGCGCAGATCTGATCCTTTCTGTCCAATGTCTCAGGAGCTGCGCCCTTCAATGCTCAAGGCTGAGGGACTATGACATCTGCAGTCCACCCCAAATAGTTCTGGAAGAAAAACCAGAGAGACAGAGAGAGACACAGAGGGAGACAGACAGAGACAGAGGGAGAGAGACAGAGACAGAGAGAGAGAGAAACAGAGAGAGACAGAGACAGAGACAGACAGAGACAGAGAGACAGAGACAGAGAGAGACAGAGACAGAAAAAGAAAGAGACAGAGAGACAGAGACAGAGAGAGAGAGAAACAGAGAGAGACAGAGACAGACAGAGACAGAGAGACAGAGACAGAGACAGACAGAGACAGAAAAAGAAAGAGACAGAGAGACAGAGACAGAGAGACAGAGACAGACAGAGACAGAGACAGACAGAGAAAGAGATAGAGACAGAGGAGACAGAGAGAGAAACAGAGACAGAGACAGACAGAGACAGACAGACAGAGGCAGAGAGAACAAGCGAACAGCACAAGGCTCCCGGTTGGAGACTCCGGGTGTTCCCTGCGTTATCCTCACAACTTCTCTGTAGACTGAGGACTTTTCAAAATAAATCATTGAAAAAAAAAAAAAAGAACCAGTGGATTGAATTATGTCCCTGCTAAACTCCCTGAAGCTGGATTGAATTGTGACCCCCAAGTTTTATGTACTAGAAACTCGGCCCCCACTGTGACTGTTAAGAGGGTGGGATCCTATGATGGAAGTTGGACGGTGCAGCCTCGAGGAGGTGATTGGATTGCGGGACCTGCCGTAGTGAATGGGTTAAAAGCGGTGGTCAGGGTCATGGTTCTGAGGGCCTTAAAAGGAGAGTGAATGAGGAGGTTGGTCTCTCTCTGCTCCCCCATTTTGCCATGTGAGACCCCCCGCATCACTGTCGCAAGACCCTCATCACCAAAACCCTCCCCAGATGTGTCCCCTGGACTGTGGACTTCCCAGCCTCCACACTGTCAGCGGTACACTTTGTTTTCTTATGAACCACCCAGTTCCGAGTCCTTTGTTAGAAGCAACAGAAACGGCCAAACACCAGACCCCCCCTACTATTCCACGGCAAGACATGAACAGAGCGGACGGCGTAGACTTGTAATGCCAGGACACCGGTGTGCTCAGTGTGTCAGAGGTGGCGGTCCCCCCGTCTGGCAGCAGCCCCCACATGTTCACGATGCTGCAGACAACTGCTGGCGCAGCTAAGGGGAATGTCCTAAACCACCCGTGGACACAGCCACAGAACCCGGGCGGCCGACGGGATGCAGCAGGGAGCCTGCGGCATCTTCCTTCCTTGCATTCACATTGCTGTGGCAGTTTACTGTCACTTGTTGGACCCAGTCTGTGGGCACAGTAGGATCACACACACGGCACATGACCAAGGACCCATGAGTCCACAGACAAAGGTCCATGAACAGGATTCTGGGGGTGTCAGAGCCCATTTGCAGGAACAATCATGGTTATTCTGGGGGAGAGATCAGGGGACCTGTGGGGAGGTGGGTGGCCAGCTGCTTCCATAGAAACCTCACAGGGTGGCTCCTGGGAACACGGGAAAGGTGCCAGCTCCACCCTCTGGGGCGCGCCCATCCAAAAGCCCAGTGCCGCCGCCTCCCCGCCGGCCATGGAGATGGTTCCCTGTCCCCGCCCTGTCCCTCAGTAGTCCCATCGGCTCCAGCACTAATCCCGTCCCTGCCCATCAGTATGGGTGTTCCTGGGCGGCCGTAACACAGGACCACACACTGGCTTAAAACAACAGGAATTTATCCTCTCTCTGTTGTGGAGCCCAGAAGTTCTCAGTCGAGGTGTGGCAGGTCCACGATCCTTCCAGAGGCTCCAGGGGAGGATCCTTCCTGCCTCTTCCAGCTCCCAGATTATGGCCACGGCCCACAAGTCTCTGCCTCTGTCTTCACATGGCTTCTCCTCTGTGTGTCTCCTTTTCTGTCTCTTCTATGGACACTTGTCATAGGATTTAGGGCCACCTGAGCAATCCAAGATGATCTCCTCTGAAGACCCTAACTTGATCACACCTACAAAGACCCTTTTTCCAAATAGGGTCCCATTCCCAGGTTCTGGGGACATATATTTTGGGGGAGCCACCGTTTAATCCACCCACTCATTGCTGCATCCACCGTGGTCTCTCCCACCAGGCCTTCTCCCAGCCTGGACTCTAGACCCTCGCAGGCTCCTGTCAGCTGAGGCATCTGGACACAACGTACATCAGGCAATGACTCTGCCTTGTTCTGACACCTCCCAGGGCTCCCCAGCGCCCTCAGAATAAAATCCAAACTCCTCCCCACCCATCACTGAAAATAGTCTCAACCACCTGGAAGCAGTTGGAGTTCAAAGCCCACACCTCTCAGAAAAATGCACATAAAGAATTAAGTATCATCTTAGCAATTGGGCATGGACCAGAGAATGAAAACACAGTCCCATAATCATAAGACAGACGGGGTAAGTGACCGACCGTCGTCACGATCTCTTTCCATGTGTTGGAGTGAGTGGGACTGAAGCCACGTTGGGACCTAAAACCACATGGGCTCTAAAAGATTTTAAAAGGACAGTTTTTTTCTTGGCATGCATTTCTCTGAGTCCCCTCTTTTCCCATGGTCATTTGATATTTTGAACTTTGGTTACGGGGCAAGATGATATTATTTACATAAATGTAAAGTTGTTTTCCAGCCAGGCTGGAGCTGCAGACTTGTCATGAGACACATACTAACCAGACCCTGAGAAACCAAGGAAGACATTGATAAAGCTGTGCTGATTCCACCCTCCAGCAGGACCCTGAGATGACACCAAGGACGGGAGCAGAAACCAGGCAGCACCTTGGCGGGACCTTGCACCTGGCTCCTTGCATGGAGCCCCTGCGGCTTAGGTGCCCCTCCCTCCTGCTCTCCATTTCCTACATTCCATTCACGTGACCCCTCTTTAAAACCCCCTCAGTAGACCTGCGTCTTCCAGACGGCTTTAGTGTGGCCACTCCTTCAGGGTTACCACGGAGATCGGTTAGCCCAACACCTCTCCTCAGGTCACCAGGATTCCTGAATAACAGCTGATTCCATTTTTACCAACATCTGACCTTCGGGTTGTTTGCTGTTGTTTGCGGCAGGCAGCCAGACGTGGGCCCAGCATCACTTGTCTGTGAGTTGGAAAGGTTTTATAAGGAAAAGTAGAAAGTAGACACCCCGTGATGTAACAGCAGTTGACGTCCTGAGCTGGAGCCCCCAAGACAGAAAGGCCTCTGCCAGGAGGTGGTCCAAGTGACGTGCCAGCAGCAGGCCCAGCCCGAGCAAAGGCTCGTAGGCTGGAAACGCTGCCTGCAGGGCTGGAGCCAAGGTAGCGCCTCATGGGGTTCTTGGGAGCCGGCCCAGGGACAGCTGGGAGGAGTCTGGCTTCTCCTCTGAGAGCTGCTAGATCAGAGAAGGAAGGGTGCTGGGCTCCCGTCCAGGAAACCTTTCTTTCCCTTAAATGCCAGTTCTAACCCAGGCTGACCTGTCTCCTGCACCAACCAAAGCCGGATGGAGACAGAGGCCAGAGAAGAGCTGCTTTCCCTGCAGATCCGAAACCCAGCTCCCTCCCAGGGGGGCTGCAGGACTCAGAGTGTGTGTTGGGGGGTTGGGGAAGACTCACCCACAACTAATTAAGGACACCCACCTTGTCCCACACTGGCGGGTGGACAGCAGGTGAGGGCTTAGTATAAATGTGTCTCAAATACGGTGTGGGATACACGTATACCAAAAATAACCTATTGTTTTAGAATCTGTAATTCAAACTTCCCTGCACAGGGTGGTCCCGGAAGGCCTTTCCTTGGAAGCAGAAGTTTCCTTGGACCCTCCTGCTGCGGGGTCAGGACTGTGTAGGGCAGGGATCTGGGGCTCTGCCTGCCTGGGCCTGGAGGAGGCGGTTGGGGGGGATGTGGGGGCTGGGGACAGAAAACTGGGTTTTCAAGACAGCCAGGCTTAATTCTGTAACAAAGGCCCAGGCTTCCTGGCAGCCCTGAGATTTCCCACGAGGCCTGTCCTCAGCCCAGCCTGGGATGTGCCAGGAGAGTGACAGGGCAGCAGGCAGGAATCCTGCCCAGCCCTGGGGTTGTTTTTACCCTGAAGGAGCTGGAAGGCCACTGGCTGCTCCTGGGTCTTGTGTCCCCTGTTCGCTCGTCCCGCACGTAGCTCCAACCCCCCTCTGCGCGAGCTTTTCAAGCCTGAAGGCCCTCCAGGGTTGGGGCTTTTAAGCTCTGGGAGGCTCAGAAGCTCCAAGGCTCCTGATGCCTCATGTGAGGCTGTTGTTCCAGGGGGTCTCCTAGGAGCAAAGCTCTCAGCCCCATATACCCCTTATCAGCAAGACTTGGCCCCTGTGCCCAGCCTCCTCCCTGCACGAGGCTTCCCCTGCCTTGACAGGCTGTTCACCCGTGACAGCGGTGGACGCTCTGTGCACGCACAGCCGCCCATCCCAGGGCCACCCGCTGCCTCCCTCTGGTTCCCGCCAAGAAGCCACCAGAATCTCAGCTAAAGCAGGTGCCCAACCCCACTCATGCACAGCACGCTGACCTCTCATTGAGATGTAATTCCCGTACCACAGAACTCACCCGTTCAAAGTGTACAGTTCAGTGGGTTTTAGCCTCTTCACAGAGTTGCACAACCACCACCACACTCAATTTTATTTTATTATTCTTTATTTTTTAAATATTTTTTGGCGGCTGGCCAGTACAGGGATCCAAAATCTTGACCTCGGTGTTAACTTTTTTTGTATAACTATGTAAATATTGCACAGGATGCTCAGCCTGTGAAACTTACTCGTTCCCTGAGATTCAATTTTAACTGCCCTCCAGGTATTTTTATTAGCTCCCTCTCTCCTGACTTCATAATTTTTTTCTCTTACTTGTGATAACATTTACGTAATATAAAGTTTACCATTTCAACCACTTTTTTATCATTTTTAACTTTTCTTTCTCACCACCACACGAACGAGGACACTGTAAGAACTTCTCAGCGTAGAGTTCTTTGTTACTTTGTAACTTTGAAAGAACCAGGAAAGAAATGCACCAGGCTCCGCCCATCCTGGCAGGCCCCGCCCCGTATCCTAGCAACGCCGGGACACACCTCTCCAGGCTGGGAGCGCAGCACGCCGGGGTCACGTGCCTCCCTCGCCGGCCTCCGTAGCGCGAGCCTGCCCGAGCCGGCGCGCGGGTACGTGCGTACGTGCGCGCGCGTGCGCAGGCGGGACGTCCGGCGTGCCCCCAGCGCGCCCCGCCCCGCGACGCCGCCCTGCGTGCGCGCTCCCGGCCGCGCCCCCGCCTGTTCTTATATCGGTGGCGGCGGCGACGGCCGTGGTTGGTGGTGGCGTGGGGACGGCGACATGGTGGCCGCGCTGCTCGTGCTGCTGGCGCTTGCGCTGCCCGGCGTGTGCGGAGACTCCGCGGCCGGTGAGGAGGGGCCGGGGGTCAGGGGGAACCGGGGAGACGGGAGACGGGTGCCGGGGGTCGGGAGGATCGGGAAGCCGGGGGTACCGGGGAGCCGGGGGTCGGGAGGACCGGGGAGCTGGAGCTCGGAGGGACTGCGGGTCGGCGGGACCGGGGAGCCGGAGGTCGGGGAGCTGGGGGTTGTGGGGCCGGGGTAGGGGGACTAGCCGGGTGAGGCCACCGGTTCGTTGGGTCTTGACCCGAAGGCCCTGGGATGGAAGCCCCCGCCCGACCTGGAGGGTCCTGGGGGTGAGCAGCCCCCAACCCTGGGGGGGGGGATCCTTCTGGGCAGGGGCAGCGCTGGAGGTGGGAGGAAAGCCTGGAGTTCTGGGGTTGGCGGCAGTGCTTGGGAGTGAAGTCCCCGAGGTGTCGGAGGGCTCTGTGGGTTCCCAAGCAGAGCTGTCCCCCAGGTGTCCGAGAGGTGCTTCTGTCCTGGTGTCTGTAAGTCTGAAGCCCTGGGTTTGCTGGTGGGGTGGGGGTCCCTGGCTGAGGTGTAGGTCGAGGAACTAACCTGACCCCTGGGTGAGGGCATATGGAGGCGGCCCACCTGCCCGTGTTCGCGGCCGGCGGGAGGGAGGCCCCATGCCTGGGTCCTTGGACTTTCCTTTTGGACTGGAGCCAGGGGTCAGAGGCCTGTCTAGCACCTGCTCAACCCACCTTCCTGTGGACTGGGTCCTGCAGAGCCTGGGGAGGAGACCCGAGAGAGGGATAACGAGGGGTGGCACGCTCTGCCTGCGGGGTGTCAGAGCGAGAGACTCTCCCCCAACGCCATGCATGGTTGGTCCTGCTTGTAGAGTGGGCCATTGTCCTCCACTGGGCACTGGGACCAAGTGTGTGTAAACAGCCCCCGAAAGGGTCAGGCCTGGCTGGGGCCTGGACCGGATTATCAGTCTTTGCAGGATTTAGCTCTAGCGTCTTGCCCCAGTATGCACGTGCCCCCTGTGTTCCCTCCACAACGTGAAGCCTGTGTTAGGCTCCAGTGAAGGGCCCTGGCTGCGCGGGCAGGCGGGAGATCCCAGAGTTTGAGGCATGTTGCTCTCTGATTTTGTCTCATTTGGGGGCACAGGATAGGATAGCATCTAGTCCACCTTCATCCTTTTACAAGTGGGGAAACTGAGGCCCAGGAGGGGAGTTGAGGTGTTCCAAGGTCACAGTGAGGTTGCCTTGGGCACCCAGTTCAGAGCAGGGAATGTTGAGAGCTGTTTTTAGCAGACTCCCATGGCCTCCGGGTCTCAGTGCTGTGCACAGGACTGGACCATGTTTTGAGGGAGGGCACATGTGGTATAGAGACTGCTTGTGGGAAAATGGATTGGGGTATATTTTCCCAGGAGAAAAGCAGGACAGCCTCTCTTCTGCTTGAAAGAAATTTTTTTCCTTTATTGAGACCCCAGTTTGGTTCTGGGTTAAAGATTCCTAGGGACAGACACATAGGGAGCCACGTGTAGAAGCAGAGGTCTGGGGTCTCTTGGAGAGGTAGGAGTGGCCTAAGCCGGGTCAGCTGTCCTGAGCAGGGAACCGCAGGACCAGGGAGGAGCTGCCTCTTGGAGGAGCCTCACCAGGTACATCTCCTCTTCCTTAGAATCAGAATGGCCCTTTATCAAATGCCTCCCGGCCAGGGCGTTGACCCGGCCGTGAGACCACTCTCTGGAAGACACAGAGCCCCCAGTGAGGTGAGTGCGGGATGTAAGCCGCTGCAGGAAGAGCTGGGCTCGTCTGGGTTGCAGGCTCAGCACCGGCTTCCCACACCGAGTTCGTTTGGACAGTCTAATGGGTAAAGGATGTTTGTCTTCCCCTGCCAGCTGTCACACACAGTTGGCAGTTCTGTTCCCTTTGCACCAGGGATGGAGAAGGGCTTCTGCTGAGCACAAAGCTTAGCACTTGGGTAAATGAACTTTGGATCTTCCCCGGGTTTGACCACCAGAGCTCAAGCCCAGGAAGCCACTGGGGTCTGTGCCATGCGTCAGGGGCCATCCACGCACTCGTC
This sequence comes from Cynocephalus volans, assembly GCF_027409185.1. Taxonomy (NCBI): domain Eukaryota; kingdom Metazoa; phylum Chordata; class Mammalia; order Dermoptera; family Cynocephalidae; genus Cynocephalus; species Cynocephalus volans. Next base: position 93,786,127 of record NC_084469.1, on the reverse strand, counting down.
CCACCGTGCAGCAAGGTGTGCGTTTGGTTGGGGTGTCTGAGTCTGTCTGGGCGTGTGTTCGAGTTTTGTTTTCCTTTTTTGCTTTTAACAGCTCCACTTTTTGAAGGACTCTTGCAAAGATCTGAAAGTCTGGGTCCCGTGTGTTTGTTCGGCATGGGTGGACACTGTTGTTTTCTCTGAGGGGACTAGTGACCATGTTTGCTCCTCCTGGCCAAGCCAGCTCTCAAGAAATGTGCTGTGGGGGCAAGTCCCACCCCCCCCAGGTTTGCTAGCTGAGGTCCTGAGGGCTGGTGACTGAATTCTGAGCCTCAGCCCAGGGCGATGGGAGCTGCCCAGCTGGTGGGATGGGGGAGGGCACATTGGGTGCGGTGCCCATGACGGCTAGCGTCCCAGAAATGCTCTCTATCTCAGAGCTGCAGTGGGCGGGGGGGAGGGGAGCCGGCCTTATCCTCCAGGCATGTTTACCAGGCGGCCCTGGCTGGCCCTGTGCCCCGCCTGCCTGCTGAGTGGGCCGGGAGGAGGGGTGGCTGTTTTTAGATGAAGGTGACTTTACTTGAGAACGTGGGCCACAGATCACGTGGCCAGACTTGTCAAGTTTTAACTTTTTTAAGTCTGCGGAGGGGCAGATGCTTCCCCAGGTCCTCAGTGCTCTGGGGTGGACGTAGCTGGGGTTGCAGAGGGCGGTGATTTCTTCCATCCCCCCTGAGGATCCTTTGGAGACCTTCTTTTCCTAATGGCTCCACCCCACTGGAAGTTTAATGCTGTAGATATTAACATCCACTGTAGCAGAGGACCCCAGACCACTGTTGTATCCAGGACCTTGTTTGTCCCCGTGGGAGTGACATGGACCTGCTGAGAATGCAGCAGCAGCACTGTGCCTGGGACTGCTAGGAATGGGCTGGACCCTGAGAGGCTGCTGCATGGCTCTCAGGCCCTCGGACTCATGGAGGCCACATCCTGGGTGGGGTCAGGTTGGGGACAGGCCTCCCTGGTCCTCCTCTCCATGGCCCCTGCTCTCACCTGAAGGCAGCTTCTCTTCTAGCACTCCTGGGGGGAAGGATATTGACACAACATGGGTCCTGAGGCTTGAGGACAAGCTGGCCCAGGGGAGGAGCCGCAGAGGCAGGAAGGGGCTTGTGGGCCTGACTCACTGCTGCAGTTGAGCACGGAGCCACCGGTTTTGCAATCTGGGAAATCTGGACTCTCATGAAGTGATTACAAGGAGGCCACCCCTTTGTAAAACTGGCACTGCCAAAAACTTGCTAGGTGTTGCGGCCCAAGGCCTCAAGCCTTTGGGGCCCCCTCAGGTGGGCAGATGTCACCATCACCGTCCCGTCTCTGGGCCTGGGGGCTGTGAGTGTATGTGTGTGTGTGTCCATACTGCGTGCATGTGTCTGCAGACACATCAGACACGTGTTCTGATATGTCTGTGTGCTGTGGTGGAGGGCCTGGGAGTCTGCGCTCGGGGGTTTGGGGAAGGGGGCCACAAAGTCCCACAGGGGAGGAGGTGCCCACATTCCCTCTCTGAGGGTTTCTGCTTGTTTGGCATCCTTAGACTTTCTGTCCTGGGGCCGGCGGTGAGGGGTGGTGAGGCCCCTGCCTGTTCCCAGGCTGGGACATCCTGTCCCCCTCCCCCAGCTTCCAGAGACCACCTGGGAAGATGGCATATCTGCCCACAGTTCATTCTGCAGACAGAGCCATGCTGTCTCCTGCCCTGGGGTTTTGAGGCTTAATTTTCTTAGTGACCAACCCAGGTCTCTGGTGTGGACAGCGGGAGCCCTGAACAGTGGGCATGTCTCTTTCCACTGTATGGGGTGTTGGGCGGGGGTCAGGACACTGCCTGCGAACCTGAGGTCCAGACGAGAGGACGCGTCCTGGGGAGTTTCTGATGGGCAGCCCTGGGTGGTTCCCAGCCTCTGGTTATGCCACCTGGTTTCATGTTTTATCTTGCAATCATACGTGGTTTCATGGTTCTGCTCTCAAAAATCGTCGTGGCCCCAGTGAGGGGCAGGGGTTCTACGTGGGAACACCCTTGGGTGGGCTGTGCGCTGCTTGGCTGAGCTGGAGTTCCGCTTTTTTGCCAGACGACACCACAGCATGGGGGGAGCCGAAGCTCCTTGTGCGCAGCCCTGGGCTGTCTGCTTAGGCCCAAGTCCTGGGAGTGCGGCCTGCTGGGGGCGCAGCGTGGGGCTGCCGTGGAGAAGGCTGGGCCTGTGGCTCTCACAGGCTGCTTCTCCTGCACTAACACCTCTCCCCCGTAGCCAGCTTTGTGAAGTCGCCACTGTCCCAGCAGGGGCGGGCGGGGGGCAGTGTGGTGCTGCACTGCGAGGCCGTGGGCAGCCCTGTCCCCGAGATCCAGTGGTGGTTCGAAGGGAACGGGCCCAATGACACCTGCGCCCAGCTCTGGGACGGCGCCCGGCTGGACCGCATCCACGTGCACGCCACCTACCACCAGCACGCGGCCAGCACCCTCTCCGTGGAGGAGCTCACTGTGGAGGATGCAGGCACCTATGAGTGCCGGGCCAGCAACGACCCAGACCGCAACCACCTGACCCGCCCACCCAGGGTCAAGTGGGTCCGCGCCCAGGCGAGCGTGGTGGTCCTCGAACGTGAGTGGCCAGGCTCCTACCTCACCACCTTCCTCAGTTTCCTTCTTGTGCCACTCACCTCCGGCCCTGCTCGGTAGAACCCAGACACTCCCCTGCTCAGTTCCCATCCCCTCCCTCCATCCACCTTGACCGTGAGGGCTCTGATTTGGGCTGCACAGTGGGTGTCTCCTCCGCCCCCGCCCTCGGTCCTCCCTCCATCCTTCCATCCGTCGTCTCTGCTCCTGTTCCCCGGCACCTGCCTGCCTCCCTGTGTGCACCTGTCATCCAGGGGGTCTGGGGTCTGCTGCCCACAGAGTCACATTGGGCATCCATACTCCAAGCCTGAAGAGCCCTCATGAGCTCGGCCCAGGCTTGCAGTGCTAGAACCTTCTTTGTGCTTCTTAACTATCGGTTCTAAGGGATTTTCAAATTTGGTTTCCTAAAGGGAACTTTCTGTAAACTAACCAAAAGGTTTGGTCTACTTGGAAATTGGTGGAAGAGCCTGGTGGGCGGCTGTCCCCAGCACTGCTGGAAGTGCCCCCAGCCCTGGGCCGTGCAGAGTGGCAGGAATGGCCAGTTGGTCACAAGCATGCCGTGTGGAGCACCTTGGGGTCTTCCAGGAAGCAGGTGCCTTCTAGAACAGGGGCAGGGCGCAGCAGGAGGCTGCCTGTCCCCACCAGAGAGACCCTGGAGTGGGGGGTGGGGACGATACAACAGGTATTTATTTTTCTAGAAAGGTTCTGCTTTGCTCTGGGGCAAATCCAGCAGGTTGGTGCCTTGGTCCTTGTTCCAGGATTTTAGGGCGGGGCACCATCTCCACACCCAGGCCTGAGCCACGTACGCGGCCTCCGGTAGAAGCCTCCAAGCAGGAGGGACTTTTCCAACCATGATGTGGCTTCTCTCTTCCAGGAGAAGCCAGTCAGACGCTCTGCATGTGGCCTGGACCTCTGGGTGTCAGGACGCCCGCGTGTTTTAAACACTGCTGACAAGTCCTGCCGGGGGCATGATGGGAGACTGCTGGGCAGAGCAGGCTGCTGGGGCTTGTCCCTGCTGACTCTGTCCCCTGTGGCTTCCTAGGGGGCGTGGTCTTGACGTCTATTGCTGACCTGGACTCCAAGATTATCCTCACCTGCACCTTGAACAGCAGCACCACTGACGTCACTGGCCACCGCTGGATGAAATGGGGCAAGATGCTGAAGGAGGACGCGCTGCCTGACCTGAACACCAAGTACGAGTGAGTGACCGGCTGGCCAGGTGGGCTACCTGGGAGTCTCTGAGAACAGTACTGTGGTCAGTAGGCTTGAGTCAGGCACAAGTGAGAAACAGGCTGGGTGTGCGCAGAACTATGAGGGGATCCTCAGTGTGTGGGGACCATGTGGGCCTCTCCTGTGACTATGGAGGTGTGCAGAAGCCACGTTGGCCTGTTGCAATCTGGAGTGCCCACGTCTCTGCTCATTAGGGCCCGTGCACATGTGGAGGCCTCAGTGACTTTGTGTTTCTGACAAAACAAAGCCCTGACGCCTGCCCACTCAGGCCTTAGACATGGTCATGGTCAAAGCCTTGTCTTAATTGGGGCCACGCTGAGCCTGCAGGGCCAGCCAGGGCTCCTGGTGGACACAGGCTGTGCTGCGGGTGGGCACGCCACTCACTCCCACTGCCCGCAGGGTGGATGTGGACGAGCGCTCGGGCGAGTACGCGTGCATCTTCCTCCCCCATCTGGAACTCAGGGCTGACTTGTTCGTGAACGGTGAGTCGTGGGCGGCGGCTGGGGCCAAGGGTAGCCTTCGCTGTGCACGGCAGGGTGGGGCACCTCCAGGCTGTGGGGTTTTAGCTCTCTCCTGGTGTTTCCCTTCAGGGCCCCCCATAATCAAGGCTGTGAAGAAGTCGGAGAACGTCAACGAGCAGGAGTCGGTCATTCTGGTCTGCAAGTCAGAGTCAGTCCCCCCGGTCACCAACTGGGTCTGGTACAAGATGACTGACTCTGGGGGCCAGGTGAGGCCTGTGTGGGCGGGGGAGGGGGTTGGGGCTCCAGCCTCCAGTGCTCAGCAGTGTTCCCCCATCAGGTCATCGCAAATGGCACCCACAACAAGTTCCTTGTGAGGTCCTCGGAGGCGAAGTCGGAGCTGCATATCAGTGACCTGGACATGCTCTCCGACCCTGGCACATATGCGTGCAACGGCACCAGCACCGAGGGCACCGGCCATGCTGAGATACTGCTGCGCGTGCGCAGCCGCCTGGCCGCCCTCTGGCCCTTCCTGGGCATCGTGGCCGAGGTGCTGGTGCTGGTCACCATCATCTTCATCTACGAGAAGCGCCGGAAGCCCGACGACGAGGTCCTCGACGGTGAGCTGCCCCTCCCACCCTGCTGGCCCCACCACTGGCGGGAGCCCTGGGCAGGGGGTTCTGGGACCCTGAGGGAGTGTGGATGAAGGTCAGTCCCCTTGGCCAGCTGTGGCTCAGCCCAGGGGCCCAGGGCAGTGTCCTGAGCCCTCCTGGACACCCTTCACCACGAGAGTCTGGGTTCTGGGCCTTCCCTGGGTGAGGAGGGCAAGGAGGGGTCTGCTGGCGCCGTGGCCTCACCGCCCTCCGCCCCGCGGCTGGCAGCCAGCATCCTTCACGGTAAGCGGCCACCACACGGCTCAGGCTTGGCCTTGCCGGCAGCTGCTTGGGGCACAAGGACCATGGGTTCCTTGACTCTGCATATGATGGGGGCTCCCCAGGGGGTACCTGCGGCAGCAGCCCCGGCTCCTGCCTGCACACTGCTCACGCCTGCTCGTGCCCGGCTGGTCTGCACTGGTGCGCGGCCTGCACGTGCTTGATCCTTGAGAGCTAGCAGCCCCAGACGGCACACACCCAGCCTGGAGCAGGGCAGGGGTGCCAGCTGTGCTGAGCTTCCCAGGGGAAACTGAGGGCAGGGCCCAGCAGGACAGACGCTGCCTGCGGGGCCTCGTCCAGGGCGCCGCTGAGGGCTTCTCCTTCTCTTGCATGCTGGCTGTGCATCCACAGACGAGGACACAGGCTCTGCTCCACTGTGAGTCCCAGCTCGCGGGGGGGAGGGGGTCTAAGCAGGGCACCAAGGCCTGGAGAACCTGGTGGCAGGGACCGACACTTCCTTGGCCTTAAGTGCATGCCTTTCGGGCAGGCCCCAGGGCAGGGGTGACCTGTGGGGGCCACCGCCTGCTGACACCACCCCCTGTGTCCCCAGGAAGAGCAGCGGGCACCACGAGAATGACAAAGGCAAGAATGTGCGCCAGAGGAACTCCACCTGAGGACCCTTCCCCCCGTGTCTGCAGACTCCACATCCCCCGTCTCCTGCAGAGAGCCCCTCATGAAAGCTCGCCAGCTATAGAACCAGCCACGTACCTTTTTTTGACTAAACTAGGGTTTCCTACATATAGAGTACCGTTCCTTAGGTTTTTACTTTTTCCTTTGTGTTTCTCGAGAACCGAGGGAGTCCTGCTGTCCTGAGAAGGCTGGGGCTCTGGGTCACCTAGGGGTGGAGGCAGAGCATACAAGTCCCTGCCTGTGCGGGGGTCGTGGATCCTGCGAGGTGGCCAGCGTCCTGCCTGTCTGAAGCCAGTGCTGTCCTGTTGTGCGCTGCACTTTTGTGTTGTTTTCTGAAGTCCACTGGTCTCTGACCTGGGAGAGACTTGAGGTTGGCTCTGACCTCTTGGCCTCTCATGTCCTACCTGCCACCCTCAGGGTGACCCATTCAGGGCTCCCAAGTGACCCCTCAACCCTCCTTCCAATGTCTGCCATGGGCTGGGCTGTCTGGACAACCATCCAGGGGGTTCTGCTAGGGAACCTCCCCTGCAGCCGAAGCTCCAAAACTGCAGAAACCCCCTCCCCAGCTCGGTCCTTGGATGGCAGCCCCCTCTTAACAGCATCAGGGCTCACGTGGGACCCCCCTCCTCGCCCGCCCCTCATGAATAAACACTGGCCCCACCTCATCCTCTGCTGGCTTCTCTCTGCACCTGGTGGGGGTACTTTACCAGGAGCACCATGTGCACCCTTGGCTGTGATGGCCACGGCAGGGCAGGGGTGACCGGGTCAGGGAGTGTGCTGGGGGGCACGGGGGTGGGGAGCTGACCATTGGGTCTCTTTGGAGCCTCTTTTCCAAGCCCATTTCAAGCTTGGGTATCCTGCTGCCTGACATCCACTCCTCCTGGGCAGGACATTTGGTTCCCCTGAGGGGTGGGTACATCGTAGGAGCAGGAGGCGGGCAGAGGAGGTGCGTGAGCAGCCCTGGAGCTGAGGGCTGGTCACAGAGGGAGTGGCCCTGGTCCTGGACAGATGGGACAGGCGTGGACGGGTTGAAGGGCGAAGGAGAGCTGGGTGGTTGGGGGAGGTGCTGGTCCAGCTCTTCCCAAGTTCCCAGAGAAGCCAGAAAGAGGAATCAAATATGAATGAAATCGGTATTTAGCAAAGTGGGAGAAAAATTCAGCATCTTAATGCCACAGAAGCCCCAAAAGCAGGCACTCGGGCCCGCCCACCTCAGGAGACAGCCCTGAAGTGGGGAAGCGGGTTAAACGTGAAGAGGGTCAGGCTGGGGCCCTGCGCTGCCCCCTGGTTTCTGGCTTCCCCTGCCCTGTGTGGGCCAGATTCCGGGACCCCTGCGACCACTCACACTCAGCAGAATTGCCACAACCCTGGTTCCCACAGGTCCAAGCCCCCGCAGAACCCATACTCCAGAGTTGCCCTTCAAAGGCCTGGGGTCCCCAGCGGGGTTGAGGGTTGGGGGCTGCCGTGGCCCGGACCTTCCCTCCAGCCGCCACCAGAGGGTGCCGGGCACATGCTGAGCTGGACCTGAGTAGGGCAGTGGATCAGGGGAGCCCCTCACCCCAGAGGGGCAGAGGGTCTGACCCAGGGCCGCACCTGCCTGGTCCTGCCTGTAGCCCTGGCTGGGTGGGACAGGCCACCACCCTGAGCCTGGAGCCCCAGCACCCCCCATCAAACATTCACTCGGTGACCCGTGCATAGGATGTTGTCACCCACTCGCGGACGTCAGCTGGGCGTGGTGGTGTACTGGGGCAGGAGGGCCAGTGATGGCGTGGGGGTCCTGCGAGGGGGGATGCCTCACCTGGGTGCGCACCTGGCCCTCCTTCCTGCTGCAGGTCCCTCTCCCTGGGGGCCTCGGCACCCCCGTGCTGCCTCCTGTGCCTCAGCTTCTGGGCCAGGCCTGGCGGGCCCATGGGGGCCTGTGGGCTGCATTGGCACTTGATCCAGACTGAAGGAGCGGGAGCCATCAGGCTGCAGGCGGGCAGGGGGAAGCCAGCACGGGCCCCAGGGAGGCCACGGGTCGCGCAGGTGTGCCCCTGCGGTCTGCTGTCTTTGTGCATAGAAATGTAACCCAGCTGGCAGGAGCATGGGCCCTGGGCTCCAGCCTTCGGCTCTAAGTGTTCTTGTTCATCCCGCAAGCGTGTAATGAGCGCCTTCAGTATGCAGCCCTGTGCCCTGTGCATGGGCCATGGTGAGGTCCCACCCTGTCCCAAAAGTTCTTACCAGAAGAGCCTGCCTCAGTTTCCCCAGAGGTGAGACAGGGAAGCCATATTTGTTGGGTGCTTGGAAGATTCAGGAAATGGCCTCCAGGTCTCCCCTGGGAACGGCAGGGTCTTGGGAACCCCAGCCCCCAGCAGGCTGAGGGGCAGAGCTGGGTGGCCGGCGTCAAACGAGGGCTTAATCATGGTTTAGGCTTGGCTGGGCCGCCAGCTGGGCTGCCCGCAGTTCCTCCGGGCAAACCGGCCCCTCTCCTCATCCATCCCACCCAAGCGGGGAGCCCCCAAGACAGGCCATGCCTCGTGCCCCCCACGTGGATAATGGACTTCATGGGTGGCAGCAAAGCTGGGGGGGATGGAGATACCCCCGCGTCCCACAGTGGTGGCAGCAGTATGGGTCGGGGGCACCTGGGAGCATGGGCAGAGCCCAGGGGTGGAAAAAGCCCCTGAAATGGAGTCAGCCAGAGGTGGGGAGGGGTATCAGACTTTGCCCCTTTCCCCCTGTAGGGTTCCTGGGGCAGAGTGAGCTCAGTAGAGAGAAGAAAATCTGGGTGATTCCCAAATCAGCAGGACCGGAGGCCCCACTCCTTATCGTGCACACCCTGGGGAAACTGAGGCCCAGGGGGCCGTGGTCAACGTCACTGCCATTGGGCTGTACTCTGCACTGATGGCATCTGTGTAGGTGGCTCTGAGACCCGGAACGAGTCTGTTTCCCCAGCAGTGAACATGGGGTCCCAGTGCCTGCCCTCCCTAATTTTGTCTTCCTGGTCTTAAGCTTTTTTCCCTCTGAAGGCCCCCAAATTGTTGAAGCCTTGGGGCGTCCAGCCTGGACCTTCCTGGCGAGTGGGGCCGTGGTTGGCAAGTGCTGTAAAGCCTGCTGAGAGGGAACGCGGGGGCCAGGTGTGCACCACGGCCGGCGGGGAGGGACTGGCAATTTCTTCCAGAGGCAGTGGGGAGCCATGGGTGGGTTTAGGCAACAGACCAGTGTTTATATCTGTCTACACAACTCTCCTCATCTACCACCCAACCCCTGGGCCCTAAATCTGCATGCTCCTCGGGGAGGCACAGCCCTGCTTCAGGGCCTTTGCACAGGCCGTGCACCTGCCTGCACGCTCTTCCTGCAGAAGTCCCCGGGATGTGTCACCGTCCCTCCCCCATCTGCAGGTCTTCCCTCAGAAATCGCCTCCTCCCCCTAACCTCCTAATGACACCATGACATCTGCTAAACGTCGTCGTTTCCTGTGTTTATCATCTGTGTCCTCAGCCTGCTATCAGCCCCACTCTGGCCCCCCGCCCCCAGATCAGGTGCTAATAAGTGTCTGTTGGGTAAGTGGATAAATGCAGAGCGCTCCAGCAGGGCAAGCAGTCAGCGTGGGTGTGCTGGGCGGTCCCGTGCACGATCACAGTGGCCTGGCCCTGGCCCTGGGTGCAGGCTATGGGTTGGAGAGGAGTCGTCAGGACACGGTGACCCCAAGGCTCAGAGAGGGGCTGGGACCCCCTAAGTCCAGCTTTGTGACTCGCGGGTCCAGGCGAGCCCAGGGGGGAGGGGCCGCCTTCCCCCTCATGCCATGGTGGATCCTCAGGCTGGGCCTCCTTCCTGCGCTCAGCCGTAAGCCCCGGGGCTCTGGCGACCTGCCCAGCCTGACATCTTCCCAGGGTGAGCATAAAAGATCCTCCTTCAGCTGGAACACACATCTGCCCCCGGGGCGGGCTGCAGCCTGGCACTGCCGACGCAGGCCCGCCCAGCTGCTCTGAGGCGCCTCGGCACAGACAGCTGCCCTGCCTGCCCGCACGGAGGTGGCCACTGGGGTGACATGGGGGGCACCGGAGTCCCCAGGGTGTGGGGCAGCCAGTGGGGGTGAGGGGTGGCTGGGCTCAGCCCATCCATCCTCAGATGAGGACATGTGACACCCGTCCATTGCTACTTAGTGCCTACTGGGTGCGGCACAGGTCATGGTGGGTGGAGGGCACCCAACACACAGCTTCTGTGCCCAAAAGGATGCCAGCCTGAAAACTGCTATGAAGGCTGGAGGGTCCCAGGAGGGTCCAAGGCCTCCTGCCTCCTAGGCTGGGTGCCCCCCACCATCGGTACATCTCTCCATTCCTTCTTTCTCACCTGCCTCTGTCCTGCTCTTGTGACCACCCCCTCTGGTGGAGCTGAGGAGGGGTGGGGGCTAGGGACGGGGGCATCGAGCAGCACACAGCCCCATCAGGCTACAGCCCCAGAAACAGGGACTCAGGCTGCCTCTGGGCCAGGAACAGCCTGTGTTCCCAGAACTGGGGGGCTGAGGGGCCGGGAGAGAGGCAGGGCCTGAGTCCCAGGGGGCAAGGGACCAGGAAGCCCCCAGGGGGCTTCCAAGGTGGGTATTGGGTGGGAAGGTGATAGTGACCCTGGGTTGCCCTGTGACCCCGGGCACTTTCCCAATCTAAAGCCCACCAGACTTACAGGAGACCCCAGCACCCCATGTTGCTCTAGGGCATGGTTGGAGGGGTGGGGGTCGCCAGCACCCTTGGGTGGCTCTTTCTGTTCTCCTCGTCCAGACTGTCTCGGCTTCAGTTTCCTCATAGGCAGAGCAGGAAGCGGGGGCGACTGACACGCCTCGACTCCCAGAATCGACCCCAACCCTGCCTGCCCCTCCCCACACATTCAAGACTCTTTGTCCAGGACCCTAAAGCGACAGAGCAAGGGCCCTTGAGGCCTTTAAAAACACCCTGTGTGACGAAAATCTTCCAACCTACAGGGAGGGGAGAGGTTGGCACCGGCCCGGCGGCCCCGCGACTCCGAGGCCTCCCCTCCCCCGCCGAGTCCTCCGGACCGGGGAGGACACCCGAGCGCGGGCCGTGACCTTGGGCGCGTCCTTCCGCCGTGCGGGCCTCAGTTTCCCTTTCTGCCATGAGGCCCGCGGGGGTCCGCCAGGCCTCGGGCCGCGTGACCTTGGGCCGCCCCCGCCGCCTCAGTTTCCCCGGCGGGCGCGGGGCTCCCGCCCCCGCCCCCCGCGGCCGAGGCCCCGCCCCCCGCGGCTCCGCCCCGCCCCGCCCCCGCTCCCCCCCCCTCGGGCTCGGGCCGGCGGCGGCGGCGGCGGCTCCGCTCCGCACTGCCCGGCGCCGCCTCGCCATGGACGCGCGCGGGGGCGGCGGGCGGCCCGGGGACAGCCCGGCCGCGACCCCCGCGCCGGGGCCGCCGCCGCCGCCGCCGCCGCCCGCGCCCCCCCAGCAGCCGCAGCCGGTCCGGGCCGAGGCGGCGCCCCCCGAGGCGGCGGGCGAGGGCGGCCCGCGGGCCCGGCTGTGCAGCCGCGACAGCTCGTGCGGCCGCCCGGCCACCCCCCGCGACAGCACCGCCAAGGGCAGCCCGAACGGCGAGTGCGGGCGCGGCGAGCCGCAGTGCAGCCCCGCGGGGCCCGAGGGCGCGGCGCGGGGCCCGCAGGTGTCGTTCTCGGGCGGCGAGGACGCGGGCGCGGCGGGGGAGCCGCGCGGCAGCCAGGCCAGCTTCATGCAGCGCCAGTTCGGGGCGCTGCTGCAGCCCGGCGTCAACAAGTTCTCGCTGCGGATGTTCGGCAGCCAGAAGGCCGTGGAGCGCGAGCAGGAGCGCGTCAAGTCGGCGGGGGCCTGGATCATCCACCCGTACAGCGACTTCAGGTGCCGCCGGGGGGACGCGGACGAACAGAGGGGACCGTGGGCGCCGGAGAGGCGGCGGGGAAGGGGCTCCCCCCGCGCCCTGTGTCTTCTGCCAGCCGCGCGGCCCGAGCCGCCGGGTGCCGTGCCCGGGTGTCGGGGCGTGTGCAGATGTCGCCGTGGACTCCCCCGGGTACTGCGTGGACAGGCTCCGAGCAGGGCCGTGGCCGCGCCGTGGGGCCGGCGAGTGTGAGCCGTGCGTCTCACTGCGGGCCGCGTGTGTGTTTGTGTGGACACGAGCATGTGACTGCGGGGGACGGGGGTCCTGAGGCCTGCGCAGGGCTGCGGGGGGAGGCGTGTCCCTAGGGGTGTGTCTGCGTGGCGGGTCGCCGTGCCGCGTGTGTGTGCGCGTCCAGGCGAGGCACTGGCGTGAGCCGTGTGCGGGGTGTGCGTGGCAGTGGGTGTGTACACGTTCAGAGGGCGTGTGATTGGTGTGTATTGGGGAGCGGTGTTGTGCACGCGTGTGTGTGCCCAGAGTGGGCGTGCATCGGTGGGCACTGGAGGTCCCGGGACAGGGCGTGCCAGCGGGGCTGTGTGTTGGGCGTGTGCGCGCTGGGCTGTGAGTGGGGTGCATTGGGCAGGTGGGACCCGCCCGGCCGCCAGCCCGAGCATCTGGGCAGGAGCGACTTCAGCACCACGGACAGCGCACGGCCTCTGGACCCGACCTCCTTTCTCAGGCCTGAGACCCCCATTTGCTTCTGTACCTCCAGCGCTGGGCAAAGGGGGCTGTGGAATTCTCCCTTCCCCTAGTCCTTCCACATTCCCTAGTGCTTGACAGCTGGGGAAACTGAGGCCCGGCGTCACACAAGTCAGAAACAGAACCTGGAAGAAAGCCCACCCCTTAGACTTCCCTGAGAAGGGAATAGTGTTGGCCAGTAGCCCGGATTTCAGGGAAGGCCAGGGGTAGGGGTGGCCCCAGGAGGGGCTCAGAGGGGTTGCATCTGGACCCTCCAGCCTGATGGTCCAGCCCGGGAGGGCTTGGATCAGTGTCTCCACTCAGTGCTCCAGTCTGTGAAACGGGGACAGAGGAAAAGGATGGACTTCATTTTCAGGGTTCTCTGGTCTGTGGCCCCACTGTGCTTGGGGCACTTGTGTTCATTGGACAGGGACATCAGGCACATGGTGGGCCAGGGGACCAACATCCCTTCCCCCATGACACCAGGTAGGGGGTACAAGGCTGTCCCTGGAGACTGGCAGGTTGAAGCACAGGCCCTCCCTGGGGTGGTGGGGTGGCTCTGGGCTTCCTCTTGGCTGCAGAAGGGGCCGTGTGAGGCTTGGGGTGGATGGGGACAAAGGGTGCTCCATCCCGTGTCCCCAACTTGGGCACAGTCACCTGTGGGGCCCTGGGCAGGCTCGGCCCCACTCTGCACTCTGAAATACAGAGGGGCCCCCAGGTCACTGTGTGGGCCAAGCGAGGTTGTGTTGAGGCTGGGAAGATAAATACTAACATGGGGCGTGAGGAAGCGGGAGGAAGTGATGTGGTCTGTAGTCGAGACTCCGGGGGGTCATGGTGGTCAAATTTTGGAAAATGACTTAGATGTTGCCGAGCTGGATACATGGGGGCCTTTATGACCCTCCCATAGTTTGGGGCCCATGCCCCTTCAGGACCCTTCTGATTCAATAGAGACCGACCCCAAGTATATCACAAGAGAAGCGCTCCCTGAGCCGCCCCCACCCCTGGTCAGGGGCTGTTGGAAGCACCTTACAGATATTAATTTAATAATATTAATTTTTTTTTGGTGGCTGGCCGGTCAGAGGATCTGAACCCTTGACCTTGGTGTTACTAGCACCGCATTCTCCCAAGTGAGCTAACCGGCTAGCCCTAATAATATGCATGATTACCACAGTGAGGCGGGTGCCACGGCTGTCCCCATTCTACATGCAAGGAAAGGGAGGCCCAGAGAGGTCAAGTCGCTTGCTCAGAGCCACACAGCTAGTCAGGGGCAGATCCAGGATTCCCGTCTCAGCAGGCTGGCCTGGGCACCCGCGCTCCTGACCACCAGCCAGCTCGGCCTCCACCTAGGGATTGTTGGAGATATTAGGGGTGCCTGGGGGCACGGTAGATAATATATATACGTGTGTATGCACATCTGTCCCTTCTGCTCTCACACCTTGATGGTGTAGAGACCGTCCCTGCTAGTGCTGTGTCCCCATGCACCACACATGACTTAAAGGACAGGGCAGCAGGAGGCCCCCACCACAGGCCCCGTTTCCTGCCCAGAGGCCGGGGCTGCTTCCATGTCCTGTGTAAATTGGCCTGCACTGCCCAGCACCCAGAGAGGGACAGTTAAAGTCTGGTGAACTGGAACGGCCCTCATTCTGCACGGGCCACCGAGGCGGAGGCAGGGCGAGCAGTGCAGGGACAGTGGAGGGAGGAGGAGGCGTCAGAGGTGGCCCTGGGGAGGAAGGTGTCCCGGCCGAGGGAATAGCCTGGGCAGAGGCCAGACTTGGGGCCAGGCCGTGCTTTGGAGGGTGTTTCGGGGCAGCCTCCAAGAGGCCCCCGCATTTGTTCAAAGCTGATTTTGGAGTCGGAGCCCTGAGCCCAGTGCCTCTCAGGGCTGGCTGGGTCCCTTGGGTCCTCTCTGGGTCTCTCTGCCTTGATTTCCCCAAATGTAAGGTGATGGTGGATGAGGGAAAGGGGGACGGGTGTGTGACTTTCTCGGCCATGCTGGCATTTCATGGGTTTCAAATCTCACACCCTGTGCCCCTCTCCTTTCTACTGAGCGACAAGCCTTTGCCCAAGCTGTGTCCCTGCCGGGTTTGCCCAAACCCCAGTTTGGGTCCTTCATCTCGCAGCACACAGGCCTCCCCTTGCGCGGGCCTGGTGACTCTTCTGCACTTCACTCTGCACTGCTAGGATACTGGGAAGTGGTCTGCTGTACTTGTCATGTCCTGGGTCTGGCACATGGTGGGTGCCCAGGACATATTTGCTGAGATCACCGAGGGGCAGACGCAGGTCAGGATCTCGACTGTCATTTCCCGGGCAGCTTCAGGCAAGCCCCAGCCACTTTCTGAAGTGCCAGTTGGTTCATTTATAAAACAGGGTCTCAGGAGCCTGCAGGTCGCTCTAGCCCTGGCACTGGGCATACAGAAGTCCCAAGAGACGTTCTGGGAGCTTCCATGGGGGGAGTCGGTGGAAAAGCAAGTTGGAGGGATGGAGGGAAGGATTTGGGGGTTAGGAGGTTCGATTTCCCCCTTTAGCACATTAGAATTCATGCCTGAGTTGGAACAGTGTGGAAACCAACGGAAGGAAGGGACTCAGCCCCATGGAATTCCGGGGGTCTTGGCAGGGTCTTCTGCCCCCTACCCTGAAAACATTATTAAAAAATAAACGTGCTTCATTCATATTCTCTTTAACCCAACCACTTCTGGTTCTAAAGACCAAGCAGATTCAAAGGAGGAAACCTCTGAAGGAGGGACCCCGTCTCCCATGCTGGGTTGGCAGCTTTTTCTACCACTTGCAACCACGTCCTCAGATAGGTGTGACTTGGGTGGTACGGAGGCAGGCCTGGCAGGGAGGGGACCTGGGTGGGGCAGGGGTTTGTCCCTCGGGACTCCAGCCTGGGGGGGGCAGAGGGGAGATTTCTGGGGTCCAAGACCTCATGTCCCAAGAGACAGCAGTGGGGCCTGTGCCTTCCGGGCTGCCTTGCATCCAGTTCCACATCTATAAATGCCTGAGGTCTGACCTCAGTCTCTCCTGCTGCTTCTGGTTTTCGGTTCGGCATTCCAGAACTGGCTATTGCTGGGGAGGCCTGGCATGATGAGGGAGAGATGAGTTAGTTCCTTCTCCCGGCCCTTGGAGGAGCCTGGACCTGTATCTGTCATGGGCCCTGGAGTCCCCAAGGGGATAGTAGGGAAGGGGCTGGCTGGAAGGCCCTGACAGGACTAAGGCCCCTGTCCCCCGACCCAGATGGCCTATCGGATCAGCAGGAGATCAGGAGGGGGGTGCCGTTCTGCAAATCCCTGGGTGATGAATCCCTGCATTAGATCAGGGGAATAAACCCCATATTATCCAGGGTGGGGGTGGCCGAGGGACTGGGGTGAGGGTTTCTCTGGCTCCAGACCCAGTGCCAAGGCTGGCCATGGGCTCAGGCATGCGGGGGGATGGGGGTCAGCAGAGGGACCCATTTCCCAGCTGGGAAGATTGAGATCCAGGGCCCACCCTCCGGTGCGGATGGAGGCTTCACGGTCTGCTGGGAGGGGTCAGAGGTCAGGGATGGCTAAAGCTTCCCTCCTGTCTCCAGGGCCTTCCCTAAATGCCCTGCTTGAAAAACTTCCAATCCCCAAGGGCTCCCACCCCCACCCCCTCTTTAGCATCCTGGGAATGACCCTGGGGGTCCCAAGACCCCTCTGGCTGCCTCAAGGGCTTCTCCAGACTTTCGCGCGTCCTTTCTTTCCTCTCACTTAAACCTCCCTGGCTCTGGACCCCTCCCCACCAGCTCCTCCCACCTCCCCTTGTCCTGCTGCAGCTCAGCGCTCCCCACCTCGCTGGCCTTGGTGGGGTGGGGGGACCCCATCACGGTCACACATGCTGTTCCCTCTGCTGGGGATGCCACCCCCTCCTTCCTCACTCTGTCCAGCAGCTCCTCTTCCTGAGCCACCCACACACCACCTCCTCTGAGAAGCCCCCCTGGGTTGGTCTCAGGCCAGCACCCTCTGAAGCACCCCGTCTTGGTGTGTGTGCATCACCCGTCTGCCCTGCCCAGCTGGGAGCCCCGAGGGAGGGCAGGGCCTGTCTGGTCACTGCGTGTCCTGGGCACCTGGCACACATTCAGTCCCGTACATGTCTGCCCGGTTTGGGGATTACCCCTGAATCTGGTGTCTTCCCCCGCTGGGGTCTCCCTTTCTTAATCCATGACACCTGCTGCGGATCTGTAACTCCACATCTGAGGGCTCAGGCTCCTAATCTTCCATCCCCAGGCTCACCCCTAATCGCCGACCTCGGGCCCCTAATCCCCTCCCAGATTTGTCCTGATCTGTAATTCCTGGACTGCCTCCCGGCCCGAATCTCAGGTCCTGCCAGAGCTGCCCTGTCTGTCCACCGTGCCCAGAACCTCGGTGGCCAGGCTCCCAGGACACCCCTGCTCCAGCGGGGCTAAAGACCCCCAGGGCAGAGCCCTCCCCACCATACACGGGACCAAGGGCTCCACGAGGAGAGGAGTCAAGTCAATCTCCTCCACTCTGCTGCGTGACCTTGCGCCACTTCAACTCGACGAGCCTCAGTTTCCCCATCGGTCACCCAAGCTGGTGCACCTGAACAGCTGGTTGCCATGGGGTTTAGGGAGCACAACGGGGAGAGATCCGTGGCCTCTGGGCGCTTGTCTGGCCCGGACCGCAGTCTGCCTGCTTGGTTTCTAAGGCTGCTCTGTCACTTACTGCTTGAGGAGCCTCAGTTTCCCTGTCTGAGCCGAGAGGAAGGCTGGGCAGCCGGTGGAGTAGGATGTGAGCTTACGGTGTCAGGGCCTGGGGGATCCCTGCTGAAATCAGGAGCCCACGTGGGTGGGAGAGGGTTCCAGGCTTGGTCCCATCTGCAGGTGTTAGAGCCAAGGCCAGGCAGGCCTCCCAGGAGCCCTGGGCCGGCCCCTTGTGTCCGGGGCTGGGTTTCCCACTCCTGCCCTCCCAGGGCTGCGCTGGTGATGGAGCTGTGGGAATCTGGTGTCTCACAGACGCGGGGGCCTCATCGGGGCCTCACTGTTATTTGTTAGGGATGATTTGTTTAAATACAGGATTTAATGATTTTTTTAAAACACGGGATTTAACTGTGGTCATTCAAGTTCTTGCTGAGAAATCCCCCGTGACAGCTGAGCAGGCTTGACCCTGTCCATGCTGGGATCCGACCAGGAAGGGCCTGGGTGCCCGAGGGGGAGAGGGCTGCTGATATGGGGCGGATGAGGCATTGGGGCTCAGAGAAGGAAAGCGAAAGGCAGGAGAGGGTGTCCCAACATCTCTCTGCCTAGGGCTGGGCTGGCATGCTGGGGTGGGGAAGCTGATGCCCTGCAGGACTCTAGGGCCCCCTCTGCCCTCAGGCCTCAGTTTCCCTTTGGTAGGGGTACGCATGCTCCTCCTTTCTCCTCCTGCCCCCTTCCACAGGGGACCAGGCTGGCTGGCCAGGACAAGGATTGAGGTCCTGGGCTATGTTTGGGCGTTTCCCAGTTGGAGTAGGGGGCCCTATGCCACAAGGGATCCATGAGGATGGCCCCCTGCCCGTCCTCTCTCCTCAGCCCCTCTCCAGTCCCTCTGCCCTCTGCTCCAATCTCCCTCAAGCCCAGGGGACACAGCCCTGCCTGGGAAGACAGACCACACCATGTGACACGGCCCACAAGTCAATCCCCAGGGACAGAGGAGACGAAGGAGGTTCCTGGACCCTGTGGGCAGTAGACAGAGGACAGGCCCCTGCAGGCCTAGGTCTCAGCCCTGCACCCCGCTTCCTGGTTGGGCAACCCCCCTGTCTGTCAGTGGGGAAGAGTGGTACCTGCGCCCACCCCCTCCCCAAGAATAAAGGAGAGAATATCTCTGAAGTCACCCATGAAGGATGCCCTCATGTTTGTGGCCATTTGGACAGTTTCTGGGTCCCCCCATTGGTTTCTAGCCTCCCCCAGTTTGTAGGCCCCCCTTGGTGGTTTCTAGGCCCCCTTGGTGGTTTCTAGGCCCCCCCCTTGGTGGTTTCTAGGCCCCCTGTGGTTTCTAACCCCCCCTTTCTAGCCCCCCCCATGGTTTCTAGCCCCCCGGTGGTTTCTAGGCCCCCCTTGGTGGTTTCTAGCCCCCCTTCTACCTCCCCATAGTTTCTCGGCCTCCTGGTGGTTTCTAGCCCCCCCCATGGTTTCTAGCCACCCCGGTGGTTTCTAGGCCCCCCTGGTGGTTTCTAGCCCCTCTTCTACTCCCCCCCCCATAGTTTCTAGGCCTCCTGGTGGTTTCTAGGCCCCCCGGCCTTCTCAGTTGCTCTTTCCTGCTTGTTTTGTCCCATAGCTTGTGCCCTGCATGGTAGGTGGGAGTTATCAGTCCAGAGAGTGTGAAGGTGGGACTAGGCTCGACAGTGGACTCTCTGGGGACTAGGGGTGGGGAGCAGAGGTGGCAGACAAGTGGGGCCCCCTTAAATCCTGATCGGTGCTGAGGCCCTGGGGGTCTCCTTGACTAGGAGATGCCCCGGATTGGGGTCTGAGCCCACATGCCTTGTCTAGATTAAGGCACAGAAAGGTCTTGGATCTCCAGCTGAGTCATCTGACGTTGCCCTCAAAGTTGGGGGGACCCCTCCCCACCCCCAGACCATGTCAGCTCTGCTTAGCTCTCTCGAAGTCTTATCCTCATCCTAGGAAGTTTGCAGGGGCCGTTCTGTAGGCTCAGCACCCTCCGCATCATGGCTGGACGTCCTTTTACATCACATGTGGGTTGACGGATAGAAGAACTGAGGTTCCCAGGGGCTGAAGGAATTTACCCAAGGTCACTTGTGCCAGTGGGCGGGTGCCAGCCCAGGTCTGGCTGGCGCCACTACGATGTGAGACATTGGGTCTCTTCCAGCCTTTGGCTCTTGCAGACCAAGATGCTGTGAACATCTTGGAACAAATGACTTTTTAATTTTTTTTTTTTTCTCTTTCTTTTGGACTATTTCCTAGGGATCAATTCTCCCAAGTGGAACGTCTGGGTCACCCGGCAGGCAGGCAGGCGTGGTGTTAATGGCTTTTCCCTCGAGGTGCTATCCAGAAAGAAGGAGCCAATTTGCAGTGGCTCTGGCTCCCCAAACAGGGAGCTCGCCTCAGCCGTGCCAGCACTGGGGCTTACCGCTTTTTATTTATTGTGCGAATTTGGGCAAGTCCCTCCAGCCCCTGAAAGTCTTTCCTAAAAGGACATGGGGACTCCGGCCACGACAAGGAGGGCAGTAGGCCTATGGGACAGCCCCCCCCCCCAGACCCACCTGCAGAGCTAAGAAGAGCTGACAATCTGGGGACGAGGAGGGGTCTCTCCCCCAGCGTTAGAGACAAAACCAAATAAATCACTGCTCGAAATTTGAGACCTTCCTTTGCCTGAATAAAACAGAGTGTGCAGGCTGAGACCCCCAGTTTGGGGCCTCCCTGCGTCACTGAGACCCCCAGATCTCAGAGGCTTTTTTCTTCTATAGTCTGTATACCTATAATAAGATCTGCCATCTAACCATCTTAAAGGCTACAATTCAGTGGCATGAAGTCTATTCACATTGTCGTGGAAACACCACTATCCACTTCCAGAACTTTCTCACTGCCCCAAACAAAAACTCTGCACCCATTGAGCAGTGTCTCCACATTCCCCCCGACCCAGCCCCGGCAACCACGACTCCACTTCCTGTCTCTGCGGATGGGCCTGTTCTGGACATTTCATGTAAGTGGCGTCACACACTGTGTGGCCTTGTGTGTCTGGCGTCTGTCACTGAGCGTGACGCGGTCAAGGTCCATCCACGTGTGTCAGAGCCTCGTTCCTGTTCATGGCTCAGTGACGTTCCAGTGCACGGATGGAGCGCGCTGTTTATTCATTTATCTATGGATGGACCTTTGGGCTGTTGTCACTCGTGCTGCCGTGGACACGGGTGTGCAGGTTTCTGTTTGAGTCCTTGTTTTCAGTTCTTTGGGAGTGGAATTCTCAGGAGCCGAGTTGCTGGGTCCTATGGTAATTTTACGTTTAACTTTTTGAGCAACCACCCGACAGTTTTCCCTCAGGGTTGTTCTGATTTGCATTTGCTCGAGAGCTGACTGGCAGGCAGCTGTCCGCGTGGCCTTTTGCGTGTCCATATGTCCTCACGGGTAGATCTTCATTCACAACACTGAGCCTGGCCTGTCAATAGATATTCCTTGAATGGAAGGGCCTTTGGGGCCCATGCTTTCCAGGTAGAATTTTGGGATTGGCCTTGCGGGGGACGTGTATCCGGTCTGGGTGTACTTGGGAGTGGAAGCAATCTGTCCTCGCTTTCACAGCCATTTATTATATTAAATGTCCCAACAGTGGCCAAGTCCCGGGGATCACGGTCCTCTCTGCCCTGGCACCTGCCCAGACCCTGCCTTGGCCCCTCTGCCCCTCCTGGACTGCACCTCAACTTCCCCCATTTCTGCCCCCAAGGGCGCTTCCCAGAGTGGCCCTCCCGCGGCCCACGTGGAAGCCCCAGCCCCTCAGGATGGCGTTGGGGGCTCTGCACCTCCAGACACGTCAAGCTGAGCAGATCCCAGCCCCCGCCCTGTCCTTTGCAGCCTCTGACCTTTGCTCCCACGGAGCCTGCCCCCGGCATGTTCCTGTACCTCTGCGCAGGCCCCGTGCCCCGCACTCCAGGTCCTCGCCCTGCCGTCCCCTTCTCTCTGCCTGTCTGTCCTCTGTGCTTTTCTGTCCCCTGATGTTTTTTGAACAGCAACCTTGTGTTAGGCACGCTGTCCGTTTTTGATCATGTGAAACCTTTCATCTATTTTGAGCAACCTCTTGGGCTTTGTGAGGTCTCCGGCATCTTCCAGGAGGGAAGGTCACAGCTGGGCCGGAGAGAGGGACCCCGGCGGGGGGAGCCCGGGGGCGGCGGGCTGTGTCTGGGGCTGGGGAAGGCGGCCTGGCAGGGCCCGGGGGTGAGGACGGCCCCTTCCTCGCTGCCAGGTTCTACTGGGACTTCACCATGCTGCTGTTCATGGTGGGGAACCTCATCGTCATCCCGGTGGGCATCACCTTCTTCAAGGACGAGACCACGGCCCCGTGGATCGTGTTCAACGTGGTCTCGGACACCTTCTTCCTCATGGACCTGGTGCTGAACTTCCGCACGGGCATCGTGATCGAGGACAACACGGAGATCATCCTGGACCCCGAGAAGATCAAGCGCAAGTACCTGCGCACGTGGTTCGTGGTGGACTTCGTGTCGTCCATCCCCGTGGACTACATCTTCCTCATCGTGGAGAAGGGCATCGACTCCGAGGTCTACAAGACGGCGCGGGCGCTGCGCATCGTGCGCTTCACCAAGATCCTCAGCCTCCTGCGGCTGCTGCGCCTGTCGCGCCTCATCCGCTACATCCACCAGTGGGAGGAGGTGAGGTGGCGCGGGACGCGGGGACCCTGGGGACCCTGGGACCCTGGGGGCCCTGGGGCGGGGCTCGGGCTGCGGGGCGGGGCCGTGGGATGGGCGGGGCTCGGACTGCGGGGGCGGGGCCGTGGGTGGGCGGGGCTCGGACTGCGGGGGCGGGGCCGTGAGGGACGGGCGGGGCTCAGACTGCGGGGGCGGGGCCGTGGGGTGGGCGGGGCTCAGACTGGGGGCGGGGGGCGGGGCGGGGGGCTGGGGCCGTGGGGCGGGCGGGGCTCAGACTGCGGGGGCGGGGCCGTGGTGGGCGGGGCCGTGAGGGGCGGACGTGGTTATGGCTGCGGGGCGGGGCCATAAGTAACATGGGGTGGGGCCACAAGGGGTGCATCATGCTGCAGGAGCGGGGCCATGAGCACTGGGACGTGGCTTCATGTGCAGGGCCAGGGTACTGGGGGCACTAGTGGGACTGCAGGGTGCAGGGTTAAGTGGGCACCAGGGACAAGGCAGGCTATGATGGGAGTTCCCAGGGTTCAGGGGCTCATAGGGCTGCCGGGAGAAGACAGGGCAGGCTTACAGGGCATGGGGGAGGCCTGGGGTAGGAGGAGCACTGCGGCGGGGGCGTCCACCAGGAGCCGAGAGGGAGACGGCAGGGCAGGGTTATGGGCTTAGGGGCGGGGCCCCAGCAGGAAGGGGCACAGGGAGGGCACATGTTGCCAAGGCGGGGCCATAGGGCGACACAGCACGGGGGTCTGGTGGGACCAGGGGAGAGTCATGCGGAGTCAGGAGCAGCAGTGACAGCCTGTGGGAGTCATAAGGGCAGAACCTGGGCACATCCACGCACCTTCCCTTCCTCCCGCTCTGTAAGAGGAGGGATTCACGACCCCATTGGCCGTGGGGAAACTGAGGCTCAGAGAAGCAAAGCCACGCCCTCTTCCCCGAGTCTGGACCAACTGTCCCAGTCCGCCCTTTGCACTGAGTCTGCCACGCTGTGGTCACCAGGAGGCGCACTTGTCACCATGATCTAACAGGGCAGCGACCATGCCTGGAGGGGGCAGCTGGTGGGGAAGAGCTGGGGGCGGGGCCGAGCCGCAGGGAAGGAGGTGGTCCTGGGAACGCGGGGGTGGCAGCTGGGCAGGGGCCACGTGCTCCCACAGTTGAGGACAGCACCTGGGGGGTGGGTCGAGCATTTCATTAACCTGGGAGTTTGGGGCCACAGGGCCGCTTGGGGGGTGGGCTAAGTAAGCGGGGTGGTCGCCACGGAGCTCGCGGGGGGAGGGTGGGTCCCGGTTGGGGGCTTCTCCCTGCACGGTCCGGACGGGTGTCTGCGGGACCCTTGTTGTAGCTAAGGTTCAAAGGAGACACACTCGGAAGGAGTTTTAAGAATTTATTCTAGCAGCCGGGACTGCAGCAGCCAATTCGAGCTGTGGCCCTGAGCCTGATTTACTTTCGGTTTTATGTCTAGTTGGGTGGATTGGATGACCGCCTGGTTTGCATTCAGCTAATGCAAGCAGGCCTCGTGTACATAAGCTAACTTTGCGGTTAGCACTTGGCGGGGACTTTCCAACTGTCCTTTCCCCTCCCTACTATCCTTGAAATGAACCAAAATAGATGTTTTTACAAAATGGCTTTACTTATGTTCACCCTTTAGCTGGCAACTAGTGACATCCTGTACGGCACACAGGATGTTTTGCAGGAGCAAGCACAGCTGGCTTACAGAAGCTAAAATATGCGAGTCATAGCAGGATCTAAAACTTTCCAGACAGACATAATTTTGAACCAGCTTTGGGTAAGGGCCTTCACACCTGGGTACAAAGGCAGGAAGGGAGGCTACTTGAGGAGGGGTCTTCTTAAAGAAGTAGACGCCTATTTTCCATTTATAAAAAAGCTGAGAGCTGGCAGCCTATGGTTACTTACTTACACAAGCGCAAGCCTGTGGCCACAGAGCTGCAGGGTACAGAAATATTCAGCAGCTTGCATTGGAACAAGACCGGCTAGCGATGTTCCGTGTAACACCCTTGCGCCCCCGCCCCCCGCAGATCTTCCACATGACCTACGACCTGGCCAGCGCGGTCATGCGCATCTGCAACCTCATCAGCATGATGCTCCTGCTCTGCCACTGGGACGGCTGCCTGCAGTTCCTGGTGCCCATGCTGCAGGACTTCCCGCGCAACTGCTGGGTCTCCATCAACGGCATGGTGGTGAGCACCGCCCCACCTCACAGACGGGAAACTGAGGCCCCGAGAGCGACCCGGTGCCCCTGCTCCGAGCGCACAAGGCCTGAAGTCTCCCCGTTAGTGCCCCCCTGGATTGCTGACAGCCACCTCAGACCCGGGGACCATTCAGAGGCAACTGAGTGCAGCTGGGATGACTTTTCTTACTCAGAGATCTGCGTAGTGATTTTTTTCCCCCCAAGTCCCCTTTGTAATTTGCATTTAAAAGAAAAATTTATATCGTAACCCTCAAATAGGAAAGTGGTAGTGTGTGCCATAAGAGATAATAAATGAGTCCCCAGCACCCACGGCTTCCTGGCTGGGTCTTGGGTGTTCATGTCCGCTTAGCACCCCAGCGAGCCTTTCTTCCCGTCCAGGATGCCCTGTGGCATGGCCCACGGGTGCCTCTGCCTTGGGATACACAGGGGACTTGGGATGTTTTTGGTTAGGACACAGAGCAGGTGGGCGTTGATGGAGTCAGGAGCTACAGGAAAACCCGCAGGCACCCCTCCCCGGCGCCTGGCACGGCGGCCTGGGCTGAGGCAGCCCATTGTCTGGCTGTCACCCGCGCATGTGGTGCCGTTTCCTGAATGGGGCCCCGCTGCCCCCCTTCCCCAGCCTGGTCAACTGAGGACTCAAGGAGGGGAGGGACCTCCTGGCTGCCTGGTGCCTCCACCTTCCCTGCCACTTGGTTCTGACTCCTTGGAACTTTCATGGCCTCTTGGCCTGGCAGACACTCATCAGAGGCTGCAAAGGGGTGGGGGCCAGACTCTGGTCCCTCTGGGCCTCAGTTTCCCCAGGAGGGAAGTGGGAAGGCAGCATCAGACCTGTCCCAGCATGTGTGGAAATCAAGTCCTCTGGGCCGAGCCCGTGGCGCACTTGGTAGAGTGCTGCGCTGGCAGTGCGGCGACGCTCCCGCCGCGGGTTCGGATCCTATATAGGACTGACCGGTGCACTCATTGGCTGAGTGCCGGTCACGAAAAAACGACAAAAAAAAAAAAAAAAAAAAAAAGAAATCAAGTCCTCTGCCCAAGCCCCCCTTTCTCTTGGTTGCCTCTGAACACAGGGAGCTCACCACCTACAGTGTCAGGGAGGATGGGTCGGGGGGTCCTGGGGTTCACGGGCCCCCTGGGGCTGCGAGCGCCTGCCCATGCCCCCCGTGGCCTTGCAGAACCACTCGTGGAGCGAGCTGTACTCCTTCGCGCTCTTCAAGGCCATGAGCCACATGCTGTGCATCGGATACGGGCGGCAGGCGCCCGAGAGCATGACCGACATCTGGCTGACCATGCTCAGCATGATCGTGGGCGCCACCTGCTATGCCATGTTCATCGGCCACGCCACCGCCCTCATCCAGTCACTGGACTCGTCGCGGCGCCAGTACCAGGAGAAGGTCTGAGGGGGGAGGCACACCTGACCTTCCCCCGTCTGTGTGTGGTGTGCTCAGGGCAGAGGCAGAGGGTGGCAACCAGGTGTAGGGCCAGAGGGGAGTGTGGTGGGGGGTGGGACCCCAGGGGAACCTGAGGCTGTGATTCGGAGGGACAGGATATCAGAGCAGGGCGGGGCCAGTCAAGGGCGTCGGGAAGCTCCTTGGGTTTGGGAAGGGTGCAGGGGACTCCAGAGGGAGAACAGGAGGGTCTGGACCCACGTGGGGGTCTCTGGGCCGGTTTGGGAAGGAGCCACAGAGTCTGTCCTACGGGCCGGCTCTGGTGGGGAGCTGCAAGCTCCGCTGGCAGTGGCTGCTGGGTCGGCCGGGTCAGCTGGGCTCTGTGCCAGGCGGCCCGGCTGTCCGGAAGCTGCGGGCCTTGCACCCAAACATGAGCTGGTGCCGCCACCCGCCTGCCATCACGGGTTCTGCTGAGCTCAGGACAGCTGCGGCCAGGCGGGGTTGGGCGGAAATGGAACTGGGGCATCCCAGGGGGCGCTGTCCTGGGGACAGCGGTGCCTGGCACCCACACCCCCTGCCCTGCTCAGGAGGGGCCAACCAGGTGGTTTCTAGAAAGATCATCGGGAGAGGAGCCAGGGCCACCCACGGGGTCAGGGGCTCTGGGCCAGGAGTACTTGGGGGGTTCAGTCCAGCCTCCCCAAAGATGACCTCCCCTTATAAAGTCGAGCTGGTCACCCATTTCTCAGAGGTAGGGTGACCAGATAAAATTCAGGATGCTTAGTTAAATTTAAGTTTCAGACAGGGCTGGTCAGTTAGCTCGGTTGATTAGAGCACGGTGTTATAACGCCAAGCACCGAGGTCCAGGGTTAGGATCCCTCTACCCACCCCCCAAAAGGTGAAATTTCAGGAAAACAACAAATATGTTTCCTTAATATATCCCAAATGTTGCGTGGGGATATACTCATAACAACTATTTTTGTTGCTTTTCTGATATTCAACTTTAACTGGGCATCCTGAATTTTATCTGGCCACCTACCCCTGAGGACTCATTGAATATTATTTAGAGCAGTAATTAAGAATTAATTTAGTTAACTAATCATTTAAGTTAAATTAGGATTTAAATATAAACATTTATATTTGCAGATCAGTCTGACAGCCCCGTGCGGGCTGAGCGTGGGGTGGGAGGGTCCCCGGCTTGTCCCCTGGGGTGGGCTGGGGCTCGCGGAGATGGTGGCACTGAGCCCGCCCCCGCCCTGCCCGGTCACAGTACAAGCAGGTGGAGCAGTACATGTCCTTCCACAAGCTGCCCGCCGACTTCCGCCAGAAGATCCACGACTACTACGAGCACCGCTACCAGGGCAAGATGTTCGACGAGGACAGCATCCTGGGCGAGCTCAACGGGCCCCTGCGGGAGGTGAGGTGGGCGCAGGGTGGGACAGGGGGATGTGGCCGGCCCGGCGGAGCACGGAGGACGCATGCTGGACTGGCAGACACCTCTCTCTGCATCCCTCGGGACACCCCAGACCCCACCCGCCTGCTCTAACTTATGCCATCAGCTGAGCTGCTGGGTCTGTGCTAGACAGAGGAAGGAGGCAGAGGTGGGACAGGCCAGAGTGGGAGTGGGCCCCTCCTGTCCCGGCCCAGGGCAGGCCATCCAGCCCTGCTGGGCCCCAGGTGCTGGGCGCAGTTCCCAGCTGACTGGCTGGCTCGAACCCTAGCTCTGCCCTTGAAGCCTGTCGTAACAGACGCCCCCGAGCCGAGGGTCCAGACAGCAGCAACGTATCCTCTCAGTTCTGGAGGCCAGTGCTGTGGCAGGACCACGCTCCCTCCGACCCTCCAGGGCAGGGTCCTTCCTTTCTCTTCCAACTTCTGGGGCTCCAGGCATCCCTTGGCTCATGGCTGCGTCCCTCCACTCTCTGCCTCTGTCCCTCCGTGTGTCTCTATGTCTCTGTTGTTATACAGACACCAGTGCCCACCCTACTCCAGTATGACACCTCAACTGGGTTACTTCTGCAAAGATCCTGTTTCCAAATAAGGTCCTGTTCCTAGGTGCCGGAGGGTCAGGATTTCAACATATTTTTTGGGGGGATGCAGCTGAACCCACAACAGTCACCAAGCCGTTATTGAGCACCAACTGTGTGCCTTGCCCTGTGCAGGGTGCACGGTGGTCCCCACTGCCAGGAAGTGGGGGCCGAGGGACGATGGATGGTGATCAGTAAGGAGCTCCGGGGAAGGCGTCTGAGCCAGGAGCACAGGAGTCCCGCGGGGTGTCCCGGGGGTGGGGGCAGAGGCCCTGAGGAGGGAGTGACGACATGGGCCTGGGGAGGCTGGGGCCTGACGCTCCGGACCTAAGGGGCCTCGGGGGCGCTGGGGCTTCTCGGGGGCCTCTTCACACACGTTGCCTCCCAGGAAGCAGGCGCCACGGTTAACTCCATAGAAAATGTTAATTGTATTCAATGGTTAGTTATCATTCCACTCATTCATTCACAGAGATGCAAGTCACAGACCACAGCATGCATAACACCCAGTGGTTTCTAGTACACTCACAGCTCTGTGCAACCACCACCAATGTCTAATTCCAGGACATTCTCCTCACCCCAAAAGGAAGCCCAGGCCAGTAGCCATCCATGCCCATTCCCCCATCCCCAGCCCCTGGCAAACTGTATTTGATAATTATGTTGACATTTACAGAGTTCCAAAGTTGAATCTGCAAAACCACATGTATTCACGGCTTTTGTCCACATGCTGAACTCCCAGCGGGGGCGCTGATGGGTGGCATGCATGTCTGGACTCTGCCGGGTTGTGTCCAGATTCCCTCCGAGGGCTGGGTCTGTTCTGTGCGCTCAGCAGTAGCAAGAGGGCCACCTGTTCCCTTCTCACTTGGGAATGCTCCCAAAGAGATACATACGTGAGAGATGGCAGCTGTCATGTGGTTCTCCCTTATTTTGAGCGAGGTTCAGCATCTTTTCATGTGATCAGGGGCTGTTTAATTTGCATTTTGCTTTTGTGTCTGTCCATAACTTTTGCTTGTTTCTCTCCAGGGCTTTGTCTTTTTCTGTTTTTAGAAATTCTTTATATATGAGGACATTGGCCCTTTGTGATACAAATAATTCCATCCAGATGGCCATTTATCTTTTAATTTTGTGGTATTTTTGCTTTGCAGGTGTTTTATGCTGCATACAGCAGGTGCTTCTTGTATGCTTGATGTACACAGTAGGTGCTGAATAAATGCTTGTTCTATACAGATGATGCACCTGTGTGCTTCCTGTACAGACTCAGTGTACAGTGTTCAATACCTACGTTCTGTACATGGCAAGTACTTTCTGTGTGCCTGCTGTATACCGTAGGTGCTCAATACCTACTTGTGTACAAGAGGTGGGCGATGAGTGCTTGGGGTATATACTAGATGTTCAATACCTACTTTCTGTACACAGCAGATGCTCCATATGCTTTCTGTATACAGTAGATACTTAGCACCTGATTGACATACAGAGTAGCTTTTTAATACCTACTTTCTGTATACAACAGGCACTCAATCCATACTTGCTATACAGTGTCGGCTCCTGAGAGCTGCATGACACATGCTTGCTGTACACACCCAGGTTCTAGAGGAATTCACTCATGTCTTCTAGTACTTGTTCTGTTTTTGACATTTAGGTCCCTGCGCCTTTGGAATCTGTCCTGGTGTATGGTGTGAGGAAGGGTTCATCTGCTGTATGTCTGAACGTCCCTCTCTGCCCCATGACTTGAGAGCTTTCACCTGATACTTTCTGCAGTGGTTTAGTATGGGGGAGGGCTAGTTCCACTTCCCTGCTCCTCTCCTTTTACGTGGGTTTCCTACTGCTTTTTGCTCATCTTTTCTTCAGTTATTAAAAAAGCAAACTTGATGGTATTTTCACTGGGATCATGTTAAGCATGCAGATGAATAGTGCAGACAGACATCTTTACAATGGTGATGTGTTCTAAGAACACGGTGTGTTCAAGCTGCCTTCTGTGCCTTTCGGGAGTGTTTCTGAGTTTTCTTCATTTAGGTTTGGACAGTTCTTGTTAAGTTCATGCTGAGCCATTTTACTTAGCTCTTTATGCTGGGGTGAATGGTGTATTTGCCTCCATTTTATCTTCTTCTAAGTGGTTTCTGTTTGTATATGCAAAGGCTTTCTTTTTACTGAAACTCATCTTACAGAAAAGTGCCCACGTCATAAGGGCACAGCTCCATAGATGTTCTATAAAGTGAACACTAGCCACTGCCAGATCAAATATGGAATGTTTCCACCCCCAGAAGCTTCCCACCATCAATTCATTTTAAGGTCCTTGGTTTTTATGTTGGTCTTTTGTCACCTGCTATTTTAACTAAGTTCCCTTATGTTGTAGTTTTCCATTGATTCTTTTGGGTTTTCCAGGTAGTCATACTTTCTGCAAAGAGATAAATTTTAGTTTTTTCTTTCCAATTCATATGTCTGTTTTTTCTTATCTAATTGCATTGGCCAGTATTGCCAGTATAGCATTAACTAGTCGGGAATCAGGGAGCATCTTTTCTTACTTCTGTCTTTGGTGACAAAATCTCCAGTGTTTGCTTATTAAATTAAGTAAGATGCTGGCTGTCAGGCTGCAGTGTTAAACCCATCTCACAGATGAGAACACTGAGGGTCTGAGAGATGAAACCATCCCAGAAACAGGGGGAGACAGAAACCAGAGTGTACACTGATGCCACCACCCCTGCGTCCTGCCCTACAGGAGATTGTCAACTTCAACTGCCGGAAGTTGGTGGCCTCAATGCCATTGTTTGCCAATGCTGACCCCAACTTTGTCACAGCCATGCTGACCAAGCTCAAGTTCGAGGTCTTCCAGCCAGGTGACTACATCATCCGTGAGGGCACCATCGGCAAGAAGATGTACTTTATCCAGCATGGTGTGGTCAGCGTGCTCACCAAGGGCAACAAGGAGATGAAGCTGTCTGATGGCTCCTACTTCGGGGGTGAGCATCTGTGGGGGGCAGGGGCTGGGTGACAGAGCCGGACCCCTCCTGTGAACCTGGGGGTGAGGGCAGTGACAGCCTCAGGCTCGCATGGGGTACAAATGTGGCTGGTGTGGGTGTCAGGAAGAGCCTCTGGGAGGAAGGGGAGCACTGGCAAAGGTGTGGGGGCTGGACTGTGCTTGGGACACTGGGGTGGACATGGGGCAGTCAGGCGTCATCCAGCCACTGAGGGAGCCTCCCTTGGCCACATGCAGAGATATGCCTGCTCACACGGGGCCGGCGCACGGCAAGCGTGCGGGCTGACACCTACTGCCGCCTGTACTCGCTGAGCGTAGACAACTTCAATGAGGTACTGGAGGAGTACCCCATGATGCGGCGTGCCTTTGAGACCGTGGCCATCGACCGCCTGGACCGCATTGGTGAGCGACCTAGCCCTGGCAGGAGGGAGCCGGGGTGAGATGGAAGGGATGTGGCCAGTGGACCCGCTCTGGCCACACATGGCCAGGCTTCCCAAGGAAGAGGAAGGGCGGGTGATTCAGTCATGTGTGGTTTCTGCCAAGTGTGTGTGGAGCACCTACAGTGTGCTGGGGTGCAGATGCGGACCATGAGGCCGACTCAGGAGCTTATGGTCTGCTGGTCAGATCATGCACAGCCAGGCTGCGCACAGTGCAAGAGACATGCGGGTGGAGGGGGCTTCCCTGAGGAGGGGATGTAGAGGGGGACCAGAATGAGTAAGCACTGCCAGATAGGGAAGAAGGGGTCTTCCTGGAGTTGACAGGGCAGGTGCAAAAGCCCTGAGGTGAGGAGGAGACCTGGAGTACAAAGGGCCAGAGATGCCTGGGAGGAGAGAGGTGAGGGAGGCAGGCAGGGGCCAGACACACAGGCCCAGTGGGCTGCAGGGAGAGTTTAGACTGAAAACCAGAAGCATTGGGGAGCCATGGATGATTGGGGGGGGGTGTCAGGGGAAGACTGGGGGTGTGGCTTCGGGAACAGGGAGAGGTGGATGCCTCCAGACTTGCTGGTGATGTGACTAGGGGTCAAGGAGACAGTGGCCCTTGTACTGTTTGTGGGTAGGAAGAAAATGGCTGGAAAAGCTGGACTGGGTGGGGCGGGGAGGTGTTAGAGAGCTTCATGGAACACAGAAAGCACTCAGCACGTTGTATGTGACAGACATTCAGCAATTTACTCTGTACAGTAGGTGAATGGCAGCTGCTTAGATACAGTTGTTCTATACTGTAGGCACTCAACACAGGCTTGCCGTATGGTAGGCACTTGGCACTCCGGCTGTGCACAGGCAGGCATTCTGAGCGTGCTTATTGCACGCTGCAAGCACTGAATACGTGACTAATGTATACAGGAGGTGTCCATAAATACTTGCTGTACAGTTATACCGGCTCCACGTACACAGCAGGTGCTCAGTAAATGCTTGATGTATGCAGAAGTTGCTCCATGTGTGCTGGCTGTACAGAGTAGGTTCTCAGTACCTGTTTTGTGCACACAGCAGGTGCTCCTTATGGTTGTAGTATACAGCAGGCGCTTAGCCTGTATGCAGTAAGCACTCAATACCTGCTTCCTGCGGCAGGACGTCTGTGCACTCAGCAGGGGCGCTGTGCACGCTGGTGCAGAGCAGGTGCAGAGCAGGTGCAGAGCAGGTGTGCAGGTGCGGTGCAGGTGCAGCCAGGTGCAGAGCAGGTGCGGTGCAGAGCAGGTGCGGTGCAGGGCAGGTGCAGAGCAGGTGCGGTGGAGTGCAGGTGCAGAGCAGGTGTGGTGCAGTGCAGGTGCAGAGCAGGTGCGGTGTAGGTGCGCACCCCCACCTGCCGCCGATGCCCACTCCCCCGCTCCCCGCAGGCAAGAAGAACTCGATCCTCCTGCACAAGGTGCAGCACGACCTCAGCTCCGGCGTGTTCAACAACCAGGAGAACGCCATCATCCAGGAGATCGTCAAGTACGACCGCGAGATGGTGCAGCAGGCCGAGCTGGGCCAGCGCGCGGGCCTCTTCCCACCGCCGCCGCCTCCGCAGGTCACCTCGGCCATCGCCACGCTGCAGCAGGCCGTGGCCATGAGCTTCTGCCCGCAGGTGGCACGTCCGCTCGTGGGGCCGCTGGCGCTGGGCTCACCGCGCCTGTTGCGCCGCCCGGTCCCGGGGCCCGCGCCCGCTGCAAGCCCCCCGGGCGCGCCCGCCAGCCCCCGGGCGCCGCGGACCTCGCCCCACGGTGGCGCGCCCGGCTCGCCCGCTGCCCCCCGTGCCGGGCCCGCGCTGCCCGCGCGCCGCCTGAGTCGCGCGTCGCGCCCGCTGTCCGCCTCGCAGCCCTCGCTGCCTCACGGAGCACCCGGCCCCGGCCCCGCGGCCTCGGCACGCCCGGCCAGCAGCTCCACGCCGCGCCTGGGGCCCGCGCCCGCCGCCCGGCCCGCCGCGCCCAGCCCGGACCGCAGGGACTCAGCCTCGCCCGGCGCCACCGGCAGCCTCGACCCGCCGGACTCCGCGCGCTCGCGCCTCTCGTCCAACTTGTGACCCTCGCCGCGCCGCCCGCCCGCCCGCGGGCCTCCTCCAGACCAAAGCCATGCACCGCGCGCTGCCCCGGCCGCCCGCCCCAGAAGCCATAGACGAGACGTAGGTAGAGTAGCCGGACGCGCGGGCCGGGCCGGCGGGGCAGCCCCCTCCGAGCCCCCGGCCGTCCCCCCTCATCGCCCTGCGCCCATCCCCATCGCCCCTGCTCCTGGAGGCGGCCTCGCGCACGCGAGGGAGCTCCCTTCACCTCGGTGCCTCAGTTTCCCTCACTGTAGAACGGGTCCGTGGCCGAGAGGAGCTGGCCGTGGGGCCCCGCCTGCCCCGAGGACGACCCTGGTCTTTAAGTGCAATACTCGGCCCGCCGGCTTCCCGACCCCCGCACCGCGCTCGCAATAACCGGCCCGGCCCTCTCCACGCGTGGCGGGGAGCGCGCGCGCCGGCACCCAGGGCGGGCCACGCCCGGGCGTGGGGGTGAGGCTGGGGTCCCCGCCGTCGTGATGAATGTACTGACGAGCCGAGGCAGCAGCGCCCCCACCACGCCCCTCGAGCCCCACACCCCCATTCCGCGCAATAAACGACAGCATTGGCGCCCACCTGCGCTCGTCTCGTTGCTTGGCGCCCCGCCCGAGAAGACACGGCTCCCACGGGTGGCGACAGAGCTTTATTTACACTATGGTACAGGCGGCGGTGCCGGGACAGCCGGGCGGGCCGGCATCAGCTGAAGAAGTAGGTGGAGCTCTTCACCTGCTCCAGGTCGAAGGCCCCTGCGGAGGGGCGGAGCGTGGGCGGGCGATGGAAGGAGGGCCACGCCCCCGCCGCCAGCAGCCAGGAGCCCCCGCCGCCCGCCCCGCCCCCAGCAGCCAGGAGCCCCCGCCGCCCCCAGCAGCCAGGGCGCCGCCCGCCGCCCCGCCCCGCCCCCAGCAGCCAGGAGCCCCCGCCGCCAGGACGCCCCCAGCAGCCAGGAGCCCCCGCCGCCCCCAGCAGCCAGGACGCCGCCCGCCGCCCCGCACCGCCCCCAGCAGCCAGGAGCCCCCGCCGCCAGGACGCCCCCAGCAGCCAGGAGCCCCCGCCGCCAGGACGCCCCCAGCAGCCAGGAGCCCCGCTGCCCCGCACCGCCCCCAGCAGCCAGGAGCCCCCGCCGCCCCGCACCGCCCCCAGCAGCCAGGAGCCCCCGCCGCCCCCCGCCGCCCCCAACAGCCAGGAAGCCCCTGCCCTAAGGTGCGCCCGCGCCTACCTTTCTCGGGCACGGACAGCAGCGTCTCCAGCAGTTTGATGGCCAGGACTTGCTGCGACAGCTTCCGGGGCTGGGAGCTGAAGGAAGGGTGGAGAGTGAGGCCCGGGTGGGGGCGTGGCGGGGGCATCCCGCCGCGCTAAGGTCGGGGGGGCACCTTACTTGGTGTCAGCGCAGAACCGCTTCACCAGGAACCTGGACAGGTGGTGCAGGATGGGCTCACTGTGCAGGCGGACAAACTGCTCGCGACACACCTGGGGATGGGGGCGCCTCAGTAGCTGCTCCTTGAGAGCAGCTGCACCTGCTCTGGCTGGGGTGAGGGGACACCCAAGGTCAGGCAGGGTCCAGCCACCAGGGTCAGAGGCCAGGTCCCTCAATCGCCGCCGCCACTGGGCCAGGGGTGTCTAGCTGGTCTCTAGGCTGGAGCATGGGGGTGGGGGGAGGCACCTGGTTCATGACAGGCACGTCTGCCGCGTGGGTCCAGAAACAGTCGTGGACCGAGACAAAGGTCAGGCCCTTCCTGAAGCAGGGAGAGGGGCTCCTGTGAGGAGGAGGTCCCTCGTGGGGCCACTCACCCCACGACCTAGAACCCACCTCCTGTCAATGTGACCATGCCCCTGCTGGCTCCTCCATGGGGCTCATGGTCCAGGAAAGCCCCTCCTCTGTGTCCCCCCCACCCCCCATCCCTTGCAGTGTCACCTAGGAGGCTACACCCCACACTCCCTAGCAATCGTCTGCTCCCCATGTCCTCCAGCAGCAGAAAGGATCTTGGGAGAACACATCACCCGCCCCCACCATGCCCCGAACTGCTCCTGGATGTCTTGTTCCCTCTGGAGAGGGTCACAGCCCGGTCTGCAGATGCTTTGTGCAGGGCTGTCCATGCATCTCCGGCTCTGGCCCCTACCCCATCAGCCGTTCTTTTTTTTTTTTTTAAAAAGATGACCGGTAAGGGGATCTCAACCCTTGACTTGGTGTTATCAGCACCGCACTCTCCCAAGTGAGCCACGGGCCGGCCCCATCAGCCATTCTTTGAGGAACCCAGGACAGAAACCCAGATGCCCCCACCGGCACCCCCACGCCTGTGGATCCTGCCAGGACAAAGTCCACCTGCCCCAGGACGGACCACTCCTCACTGCCGCACCTGGTGTCACTCGCCTGAAAGGAGCAGAGTCTGAACCACTCCACCCACGAGGCCACAAAGACCTTGTCATGCAGGAACCCTGAAGGACCACTTACATGTTCAGAGTGACCCCACCCCTCCCTGGCAGGGCCAGTAGCCCCTGCCTAGAACCTCACTGCCACAGGGCTTTCCTCAGAGCCAGCCCAACAGACCCCACAGCCAGAGTCCTCACCTGTGGCCTCTGACCTTGTCCCTCATGGGCCCAGTGTCCACTGCTGGAGTGGGCCTTACCATGTGCCTCTGTGTCCCCTGTGACCAGAATGGGACTGGCACGCAGCAGGCAGTTAAAACGTGAGCGTGGGGCTGGTGGAGGGGCGCACGCACCTGTAGCAGTGCAGAGCCGTGAGCATCATGTGGGAGGAGTCCAGCGAGTGGATGAAGTTGGGGGGGAAGCCGTTCTTCTGTTTCAGCGTGTTGGGCTTCCTGGGGACGGCAGGGATGGGGTGCTGAGTGGGGGCTGGGTGCACCCCCTCGGGTTTCCCCCCAGCTGGGGTCCCGCTCACTGGCTGCTGTCCTTGCCGCTGCTGCAGGTGAGGCTCTGGATTCCACCTTTGACCTGCAGGTGGGGCAGAGGGGGCTAGCGAGTCCTGGACGAGGCCCAGCCCAGAGGGGACAGGGACCGGGGCGGGGAGGTCCCCGTACCACAAACTTGGAGTCCTGGTGGTAGGGCTGGATGACCGGGATGCCCAGGGGCGTGACCCACTCCACTGCTGAGCCCACATGGGAGATGAGGCGGGCGCTCTCCGTCAGCCAGTTCTGCAGGACAGGCCAGCTCAGTTGGAGCCTCAGTCTGTCCCCTCAGGGGCCATAGCCCTGACTTGGGGGCAGACGGGGAGGCAGGGTGGGAGGACAGGGACGCACCTGGATGGCCCGGGTGCTCGAAAACATCTCCTGGAGGCTGTTGAATACCTGGCGCACGAGGTAGTGGGAGGCCTCCCACACGTACTCCTAGGGGAGGGGTTGTGGTGGGCGGGGCACCACTCCCCCCACAGCTGCCCCCACTCACCCCACCCCAACGTTCCAGATGGAGAAGCCGAGGCCTGGGGTGGGCCCGACACTCGGGTGGTGATGGTGGGGAAACGAGGCCTAGCACCAGAGGGTGGCCAGTTATGCAGGGGGAGCCCAAAGGCTGGATTCAGGATAAAACCATCTGGTTTTCAAGCAGCACTGAAATCAAAGTGTGTCCCAATGCCACGGGATCTGACGCACCTGTGGGAAGTCGCTGAGCTCCCTAAGGCGCTTTTCGATCTGCAGGCGCCCGCCGTAGCGGGTGACCCCGTACACCACGGTCATCACTGTCTGCTTGACCACCTTGCGGCTGACGAAGCCTTCAAGCACCTGGGCCACCCGCTGGCCCTGCTCGGCATCCTGCCTGCGGAATATCTCCACCTGTGCCAGGGCAGGCGGTCAGCACCAAGCGGGACAGCCAGGGACGGCTGAGCTCCCGGACAGCCCAGTGGCTGGAGTCTGCCCAGTGAGCCCCCAACTGCCCAGTGTCACCCACCGCCCAAGACCACGGGTCAGAGTGGGCTACAGTGCCCACCTGTGCAGCCACCCCACTGTACACGTCCTGCGGCAGGTCTGAGGGCATGAGGTTGACGGAGGCAGCACCCACGCTGTCGCGGCCCAGGGCGGCGTAGTGCTGTAGCCCATTACAGGAGCCGTCCTGGGGTGGGCGGGAGGAGGGTGAGACAGCCACCACAGCTCCAGCTTCCCCAGTGCCCTGCTGACGTCACGAGCTCACCGGACCCCAATTCTGAGACTGATGCTGTTTCCCCCACCATAAAGGGGAAACTGAGGCTCAGAGAGGCAGGGATGTATAGGGCCCTCAATGGCCCCCAGGCCAACCTATCTATACAGCTGCACACCCCACAGCCCAGGTACAAGGGCCAGCCATACCTTGGCCCTGTGCCCTCCCTGGAGAGGGGCGGGGGACATGCCTGCCCTAGGCCATGGAGCAAAGCCAGCTGGACCCACTGGGGCCAACCCCGAAAGACACCTACGTCTTAAAGTGAAAGCCCAGACAGCAAACATCAGGAACCCAACACCCCAAACTCAGGCCTGCTTGGCACAGCACCCCAGGCGAGGCCTGCACACAGTGCCACTGGCTCACCTGGTGCACAGGCAAGTGGGAGACATAGGCAGCAGGGTCAGGGGTGCGCACAGCCCCTGCAATCTCCATGCAGCAGGCCAGCGCTTGCCAGGGCTCGTCCGCGTTCATCCACCACTTCCGTCCCTACAGCGTGCAGGCGGGCTCCAGATGAGGCCCAGACCCTGTGGTCCCGGAGCCTGTGGGGTGGGACTCAGGGGCAGGCCGTGGGGATACAGGGAGGGTGTCTGAGGAGGGAGCTGAGAAGGTGGCCAGGACCAGAATGAACAACAGGCTGGGAGAGACAGAGACAGAGCTGGAGAAGAGGGGTCCCCGTCGTCCCCCAGCCCCGCCACGCCTACCGTCATGGGCTGGTCTGCGGAGTCCAGAATGTCGTCCATCACCTCGTTGGCAAAGGCCAGGCGGGCCTGCAGGGACTCGCGCTTCTTGAGCCCTGTGAGGTTGACCAGGTGGATCTTGAGCCAGTCGAGGCCGTGAGGGCCCAGTGGACGGCCCTCGGCAAACTGGAGCAGGGCACGGGCCAGGTCACCGCCCAGGTGGTTGAAGTGGGGTGGGCAGGGGTAGGTGCGGCCACGGAAGTCCATGTTGTGGGGGAGCCAGAAGACACAGTGCCGCAGGTGGTGGGCCAGTGAGAGGCGGTATAGGGCCTCCGCCCGCAGGCTGTGCATCTCACGGGCCACCTTCAGGCAGCGGGCCAGTTCCCGCCGCACCTCGGCCTTGTGGGCAGGTGGGGTGCCAGGTGGCAGGCGGCGCTCAGGTGGCCGGGGTGCCTCGGAGGGTGGTGGCGGAACGCCCAGGCGGGAGCAGCCCTTGGCCCTGAAGAGCTCCAGCACCAGGTCCAGCAGGTGCCCGTTGACGCGCCAGGCGCAGTTACCCAGCTGTGTGAGGGCGTCCAGGGCACCGTGCAGCGCGGCGGGTGGGCAGCGCTCCAGCAGCTGCTGGTGCTGCATGGTGCCGTCTGCCGCGCGCATCAGCTTGGTGGGGCTCAGCAGGAAGGCACCAGCATGCGGTGAGGTCCAGGGCAGCGGAGGGCACAGCATGGGCACGTCCACCGCTTCGAAGGTCAGCGTGGGCTCCGCCGCGGCCGCCAGCAGGTGTGTGAAGGCCGGGTGTGGCTTCAGGATGCCAATCTAGGGCGGGACAGGTGGGTGGTCAGGGGACTCCAGCCGGAGGCTTTGGCCGCCCCTCCTCACACTCAGCTGAGAGGGTCCCCTCCACAGCGAGTAGAAAACTAGCTTCCACTGCCAGAGCTAACTTTAAAAATAACCCCAACAACCACACTGCCTGCTCTGAGCACCTTCCACCCACAAGACACTTCATCCCAGGAGGTGGGCATGGCGGCAGGGTACGACCGACCGGTTGAAGGTCAGGCAGCCGCCACAGAGGCACAGAGCATTGCCAGGACTGGGGAGGGACCCCCCTCTCCTTGACCACACCACCCAGAAACCCCAGTGCCACCCACCTGGCGGTAGCTGCGGAAGGAGTACACGTGGTAGAGCACTGGGATGAGTCGGCAGGCACCATGGGGTGCGGCCAGACTGCGGGGCATCTGTACGGCTTGCACCAGCATCTCAGCCAGCTGTTTGCCCAGCTGCACCAGCACAGGCAGGGGCCAGGGCTGCACAGGCGAGGCCTCAGGCACCCCCAGCGCCTCCCAGTACTGCCGCGGCAAGCAGGGCTCAGACACCTGCAGGGGAGGGCTGGTCAGAGGTGCAGGTGGGTGCAATTATCTGCATTTCACAGGCGGTGAAACTGTGGCTAGGCTCAGACAGAGCTAAGGCAAGTCAGCTGCCCTGGGGAGGGAGGGCACCCGGGGCTGTTTCTTGCTAGGTGCCCCACCTCCCTGCTGGTCCCCCTCCCGGCCTCACCTGGGTGTCGGAGGCCAGCAGGTGCAGGTACTGCATGTAGTGCTGCTCCAGCGCCTGCACCTGCTTGTTGAGCTGCTTGCTGTGTACCACATGCCGGTTGAAGGCCCGCATCCCCAGCTGGTGGGCCAGGGACAGCAGGGACTCGCCCTGGGCTGGCAGTGCCTGCAGGGCCTGCATCAGCATCTGCACGAACTCCTGCTCACTGAGCAGGCACAGGTAGGGGTAGAGCGTGGGGTGGCCTTCGTGGGCCTCACGGGCCAGGCTGGCCTTGGTCTCCTGCAGCACCTGGTGCAGTGCGGCCTCCCACTGCACACGCAGGTTCTTCAGGGTCTTCCGCTGCAGGGGGAGGCAATACCACACCGTCACTGCGGCGACGGCCAGCAGGACCCCCACTCACGAGCCCCAGGAGGAGGAGAGAAGCCTGCATGAGGCCCACGTGTGGCCATCAAGTCACTGCCCAGCACGTTCCAGGCAACTTCTCACCCTAGCCTTCTCTTTAGCAGGTGGGTAGGCCCCAGTGTGACTGAGGAGACGGAGGAAAGAACCCACCCTCGGGAGCCCCAGCCTGGCTGAGCCCAGGGTCTGTCCCTCACCGCCTTCATGACCTCCTTGGTCATGGGCGAGGCCTTCTCCACAGACTCAACGTAGACGGTGGTGCCGAGTTCCATACGCAGCTGCTGCTGGAAGAGGCCCTGCAGAGTCTTCAGGGGCAGGTGCAGCTTCGGGTAGGACACGGTGCCGTCCTGTGGCACAGGCAGGTGGTGAGGCCAGGACACACCTGGCCAACACCCAGCATGGCCCCTGCCCTCCAAGGACACCCCTCCGCCCCCAGCACAATTACATCCGCTTCTGCAAGTCTCCTGGAAGTAATTACCTCCATTGCTGAGGCTGGGGAAAAAGCAGGGAAAGGGACAGAGGGCACCACTGGGCACAAAGAAAAGAGGGTCTGCCCAGCCTGGCCTCAACCTCTCTGGCTGAGGGAGGCAACCAGGGGCTGGCAGTGCCCAGGGAGAAACTTCACTGTGTCCCCAGAAGTTTGCTGTTTTCCTTTTCACACTAGGAACCATGTAAATGTGTAGCCCATCCAGAAACAAAAAAATAGAAACTAAAACCCAGCACATGGAGAATTGAAAGCACACGTCCACGGCAACCAAGGCGTGGAAACCCAGATGTCTGTCCACAGATGAGCAGACACACGCAGCACGGCCCAGCCATGCACGGGAACATCACTCAGCCACGAACAGCAACGAGGCTCTGACACACGCTACCCTGTGGGTGAACCTTGAGGATACCGTGCTCAGTGACAGACGCCAGACATAGAAGAACAAACACTGTGTGATTCCACCCATAGGAGGTCCCGAGAAGTCTTCAGATCCACAGACAGAAAGTAGAATGGGGGTGCCAGGGGCTGGGGAGGGGATGGGAACTGGGTGTTTAATGGGGACAGAGTGTCAGTTTGGGAAGATGATAAAGTTCTGGAACTAGAGAGAGATGATTGCACAACTCCACGAATGTACTAAAAACCACTGAATTATGCTTTAGAAGGGTAGATTCTGTGGCAGTTGAATCACACCTTGGGAGCCCTGAGGGCTATTGTCCCTGCCCCTCAGGCCAGTGTCTCCCAGCTCTAGCTTGTCTGACCTTCTCAGAGCAGGAAGGGCGGAGCCCAGCGACGGGCCAGGTGAGGCCCCATGAGGGGGGGCCTGGTGAGAGAGGACTGGCCTGACCACCCAGGTCTCACCCCCTGCGCAACACCTCCCTGAGTCCTCCCACGGGTGTCAGGCCATGGGCTCACCTTGGCGTAGACCTCCCTGAGCAGTGTTGAGGTGTTGACAGGGGGCGGGGGCCGTGGTGGCAGGCTGAAGGTGGGCTTAGCCTTGACCACAGCCTTCAGGAGTGCAGCCCGCTCCTCTTCGGACAGGGCCACGCCTGTGAACAGCCCCTGCAGCTGCAGCCCGTCCTGGGTCATCTGCTGTAGGCACCTGAGGGTGGCACACAGTGGCGCTCGAGGGACTGGGCAGCTGCAAACTTGGCCCCTGCAGGGCCCACCCTGAAGGGGCCTCGTGACCACCTCCTGCTTACTCTGCAGGCCAGCCCATGGCACTGTCACAGAACCCAAGTCACTTGTGGTGCCCCTGGGCAGGGCTGTGGCTACCTTCTGATGGTGTGGACGTCCTGGTCCAACCGCCCCATGCACTGGAGGGCGGCTGCGTAGGACACCAGGTCTGGGGTTAAGCCAGCGTCTTTCACCATGAAGAACACGTAAACCAGCCCTTTGAAGGAGCCCTGGGGAGACCGAGACGGGAGGGTCTGAGGGGTGGTCCGGCCTCCCCCTCCCCTCTGTTCCCTCGAGACCCCTTCTCTGTAGCTGTCAACTCAGGACCACTAGTGGCCACTGTCTGGACAGAGACGGGCCTACCCAATGTTCCTGTGCTCGGCAAGGAGGCCACATGGCTGCCCGGCAAGACCGTGAGGAGGTTCATGTCCTTGGGGCAGGGACTCATCAATATTTTTTAATCTTTTTACTTTCTGGAAATGCGCATGCACAATTTGGGGGCTGCTACCAACCAACCCCTTTCCAGGTCAGCCTGGCTAAAGGTTTTTGCCAATGTTGTCGATCTTTTCAAATGACTGACTTCTGGTTTTACTGACTCTCACTTTCGCTTCTCTCTTCTTTCTCATTTATCCCTGTCTTGGTCTTTATGGCTTCCTTTCGTCCCTTGCTGTGGGTTCCGTGGACAGCCTTTCTCCTGGGTTCCCAAGCTGGAGACTGTCACTGCTTTGCAATCCTTCACGTCTTAGTGTGGATGCTTGTGGCTACAAGTTTCCCTCTGAGTGCTGCTTTGGCTGCATCCCCAAATTTGCAGCAGGTGGTGTTTCCATTTTCACCACATATTTCCTAATTTCCCTTGCAATTTCCTCTTTGACCCCTTGTCTGCTTAGGAAGCTGCCTAGGGTCTGTTGCAGACTCTTTCTTCTTCCTTTTTTTTTTAAAGATGACCGGTAAGGGGATCTTAAGCCTCAACTTGGTGTTATCAGCACCACGCTCTCCTGAGTGAGCCACGGGCCAGCCCTTGTTGCAGACTTTTTCAAAGGTAAAAAAAAACAAACTTCCCAACATCCTCCCACCCTAATTTGTAGCCCTAATTTGAGAAGTGCTGTCTCAAGAGGGAACAACAGCTCTGAGACCTGGGTTTTAGTGGAGTCCTCTGGATGACCTCAGCTCGGCTGCCCAACGTGACAGTCACCGGCCAGACAGTCCTTTAATTTGAATTTAAATTGAACATCCTATTCTTCCATCACCCCAGCCAAGTTCCAAGTGTTCCGAGCATCCTGCAGCCACACGTGGCTGGCGGCAGAGGTGGTGCACTCCAGGTAGCTCTGGTCAAGAACAGGCACATCTGTCCTTCCTTATTCTCATTTAGTGCAGGCTGAGCTACCAAAAAACCAAAATCTGAAATGCTCCAAGATCCCAAACTTTTTGAGAGCTGACATGATCCTCAAAGGAAATGCTCACTGGGAGCATTTTGGACTTTGGATTTCTGGATTAAGGATACGCAACCGGTTACGCATCTGCAAATATTCCAAAATCTGAAACACTTCTGGTCCCAGATATTTCAGGCAAAGAACACCCCACCCGTAATATTATCATCAAGATGAAAACACACATTTAAAATTTCACAGGGGCTGGCTGGTTAGCTCCACTGGTTAGAGCGCAGCCTTGAAACACCAAGGTCACGGGTTCGGATCCCTGTACTGGCCAGCCACCCACAATAAATAAATAAATAATAAAATAAAATTTCATGTATTTTCTACACCCCTCTCCTAAACACGTCCTCAGAAGCCCTACATCAGGTCTCTCACTCCTTCCAAGAACTCAGTGAATTTCTCTCTTTTAGAGAAGGGGAGACCAAGGCTCCAGGAGAACTGACTGAGTGTGAGCTGCCCAGTGAGCAAGTGGCAGAAACAGGACCCAAACTCAGGTCCTGTTGACAGGCAAGCGCCACCCTGCATACATCAGGCCCCAGAAACGATCACTTAGGAGCCAGCGCTGCCCAGGAGGAGCAGGCAGTGACTTGGAAGAACTGTGCCTGAATGACAAGGGCCGACCAGCGTCCCCCAAAATTCACATCCACCCAGAACCTTGGAATGTGGCCTTGGAAATAGGGTCTGAGGCTGGCCAGTTAGCTTGCTTGGTTAGAATGCGGTGTTGTAACACCAAGGTCAAGGGTTCGTTCCCTATGAGACAACGTAAAGAGACAGCCATGTGATGACAGAAGCAGAAATTGAAGTGATGTGTCTGGGCTGGCCTGTGGCTCACTCGGGAGAGTGCGGTGCTGATAACACTAAGGCCATGAGTTCGGATCCCATATAGGGATGGCCGGTTCGCTCACTGACTGAGCGTGGTGCTGACAACACCAAGTCAAGGGTTAAGATCCTCTTACCGGTCATCTTTAAAAAAAAAAAAAAAAAAAAAAAAAAGAAGTGATGTGTCCACAAGCCAAGGGGCACCAAGACTGCCTGCAGCCACCAGCAGCTGGGAGAGGCACGAAGGACCCTCCACTGGAGGCCCTGGTGGGAGCACAGCCCTGCTACACCTGGATCTCAGACTTTGGGCCTCCAGAACTGTTAACAACATATTTCTGTTGTCCTAAGCTACCAAGTTTGTGATACTTTGTTACAGCAGCCCCAAGAAACTCATACACAGGCTAAAAGTCCTGCTGTATACAGGGGCTCTTTGCCAGGGGGAGTTTAGAGGATCCAAGACCTTGGATGGGAAAGAAGCACTACTCTTATCCCCGGTAACCCCTGGAATTTGGTGCACCTCCAGCCTCATTAGGAATGTGCACAGCAACCGGCCTCTCCAAGGCCCTGCAGACGTGAAATCCCGCGAGTTACTGGATCTGCTTGCTCCTGGACTCGTCGTTTGATGCGTCAGTAAAGTACATCACACTCCCTACCACCGATCCGTCTT
Source organism: Cynocephalus volans (assembly GCF_027409185.1). Classification (NCBI taxonomy): domain Eukaryota; kingdom Metazoa; phylum Chordata; class Mammalia; order Dermoptera; family Cynocephalidae; genus Cynocephalus; species Cynocephalus volans. Next base: position 93,741,921 of record NC_084469.1, on the reverse strand, counting down.
AATATTTTGCTAACTCTTTCTTTCACGTTAATGATCAATTTCCTTTGTTTACCTAAGTATCAGACAAGGTTTTACTGTTTCTCAAATTAGGGTTGAAGGGTCAAGGGGTGAGAGAATGTTGGGGATTTTTTTCCCTTAATAGGGTCTGTAAAAATCACTCACCTGGGCTGGCCCATGGCTCACTCGGGGGAGTGTGGTGCTGATAACACCAAGGCCAAGGGTTCGGATCCCCATATAGGGATGGCCGGTTAGCTTACTTGGGAGAGCGTGGTGCTGACAACACCAAGTCAAGGGTTAAGATCCCCTTACCAGACATCTTTTATAAAAACAAAACAAACAAACAAAAAAAACCCAAAAAAAACACTCACCTAAACAATCAAGGAGTCAAAGAAGAAATGGGGGGGTGGGAGAGGGGCGGTTCAGAAATGCTCTAGATGAATCAAAGCAAAAGACAAGGACACAACTAGCACAGTACTCAGAGGAAACCGACAGCTGCAGACACCTGTGTTGACAAAGAGGGATCGCCAAACACCGAGCCGACCTTCCACCTGAGAAAGCCAGAAAGACCAGCAGACCAAACCTAAAGCCCCTCTGCCACTATCCTTGGGGGTCTGTGCACAGCCCTGGGTGCCAAAAGCACCCCCTGCCAGGCAGCTCCAGAGGCCCTGCGCGAGAAAGACCAAGAGGGAATGCACTGGAACAGTACCAGACACTTTCCCTTCTACTTTTGGTCACTTTCAAAACTTCCTTTCAGGGCCACATGCAATTTCTATTAGAAAAGCCTAAAAAAATGATGAAAATAATAAAAACAAAGATCTTGAACTTCGGGGCTACAAGACAAGTGTTCAGGTCTCCGTGAGGGCCAGTCCCATCCCTGGGCCCCCGCCTGCCACTCACCTGGCGGGCCCAGCCCAGCATGACGGTGTTGTACATGGCGAGTGTGAGCAGCCGCTGCTTCCGCGGTCTGCTGTGGTGGGTAACCAGCACGTGGTGGGCAAGGGGCAGGTGGCCAGTAAGCAGGCAGCACTCCAGAAAGGACAGCAGCTTCTGCTGTGGCCCGGTGAGTTGCGGCCCGGCAGGCTGCGCTTCTGCCCTCCTGCGCCCCTTCCTGCGCACCAGGGCCTGCTCCTCCTCGCGGCTCAGCCTCTGCGGGGTCTCCCGCAGCACCTGGGCCACTTGCTCCTCCCAGGGACTCTCAGGGATCCCGCGCGTGAAGCGCCGCAGGCAGTCAGCCAGGGGCCCGCGCTGCAGCTGGGGCTCCACCCGCAGGGGCTTGGGCTGCAGCTTGCGGGCCAGCTGCTCAGCTTGCATCTCCAGTTTCACCTCCAGCCGCTCCTTGCGCTTCTGCATGGTCCGCTTCTCCCTATTCAGCTTTTCTGCCCAGCGGCCACAGGGTCCCATCAGGGCCTTTCTGGGTGGCTGGAAGCCGCCACCCCCACCAGCGTTCTCTGGGAGTCGGGCCACATCCACCTTCTTCACAGTCACCTCCGACACGCTCTCAGCCTGCAGCTGCCGCACTCGTGCCTCCAGCACTGTGTGGGGCAAAGGGAGAGGATGTCAGGGGGACCCCCTTCCCGTGCAGGCACTGACCTCTCCAGACCCTGGTCAGGAGGCCTCAATTCCATGTGGTGGCTGTCGACTCCCTAACCTGCATCTCCCCCGCCCCAGCTGCCTCCCGACTTCAGATATGTGTGCCCCCCCCTCCACCCTCAGACCCCTCCACATGAACACTTCACACGTCCCAAAAAGCTCTGGTGTCCCCGTCACTGGCAGCTCTGTCCCTCCAGGGACTCAGGCCGAGAACCCAGGGTCACCTACGCTCCTCTGCACATCACGCCTGTCAGCACAATCTCTGGCCCTGCCTTCAAAATCTATCCAGGGACCCGTCACCTCCCCCTGCTCCAGCCCTGAACAGCTTCATTGTCTTACCTCAGGGCCTTTGCATGTGCTGTGCCCTCTGCCCGGAATGCGTCCGCCCTGACCCTGAACTGACTATTCTCAATCTCGACCTTGCCTGACAGGTGCCACTTTGTGTGTGCTGGGTTCCCGTGGCTCATGCTAGTTCCATCGTATAAAGCTGCTGCTAACAGAGTTGGCGATTGCCAAGCCACTGCCCCTAGGGGAAACACAGGGTCAGGTTCCTGCAGCCTGTGGTCACAGCTCTGTCAACTGATGAACACGTAACTCAGCCTCATGAGTTTCTGCTTAAAGACACTTTATTTAATGTATATTGCTGACTTGCTAGCACGGAGGTCACAGCCGGCAGCCCCATAAGTCACACCTGGAGGAAGGCAATCTGCAGGCATACTTTGTTCATAAGGCACACCACAGCATGAACCACGGGGCCACTGTACACAGCAAAATCACCAACAAAGAGCAAAAAAAATGCAAAAACATGGCACCAAACATGCCACGAAAAGGACCCTTGTACTGTGCAGCATGAGCTTAAACAGGAGGCTGAGGCTGCCTCCTTCAGCCTCTGCTGAGGGTGTGCACTTGCTGCGATTCAAATTCTTTGCCACTCTGCACGTGTCTGCTCGCAACTGGGAAAGCCCTGTGAGGACTGATTGGGGGTTATAAATAAATTTTAGCAAGTAGGCAAATCCGCACGTGTGGAATCCTGGAATAACTAGGACCAACTGGATGTGTGCTCAGCTTCTCGCGTCTCCCTCACCAGAACATCCACCATGAGAAGAGGGACCGTGGTTGGCTGCGTTCATGGCTGAGGGCTGGCACAGGCAGGGACTCAATAGAGACGTGTTGAAATTAAGTAAAAAGACAAGAGTGATCTCGGCCCATGGTGGGAAGAAAATGAGGTGGTCATGAGGTGGAGCGGGATGTGGGTACAGGCCTCCTCCTGAGGCGGTGACATCTGACCTGAGAGGCACCAATTCTGCATAGAGCCAGGGGACAGGCAAGTGCAAAGGCCCTGAGACAGGTGCAACTTGTCCAACAGAGGCAGAGAAGGTGGACAAAGGCCACAGAGGTCTGTGGCCTGGGGCGGGAGTTTAGAGTTTATTTTGCAAGTGAGAAGAGACCACTGGAGAGCGACATGATGTGATTTAAGTTTCCAGAATCTTCTTCTGGTCACATAATACGACATCTGGGCTTTACTTTAAAATAATTGGGGGGGGGGCTAGCCAGTTAGCTCGGTGGTTAGAGCATGGCATTATAACACCAAGGTCAACGGTTTGGATCCCCGTACAGGGTTGCCACCAAAAAATAACCTAATTAAAGTGAAAAAAAAAAAAAAAATCATTAGGTGGGCAGGAAAAGAAGGAGGGTAGCTGTTGAAGCTAGTGGCTGACTGAACTTGCGTCTTTAGTTTCATACACCGGAATTTTCTGTAATGAGCTCTTCTCTTTCTAAAGGACCCCTTTTTCCCTTCCCGGCTGGCTGTGGGGCAGGAGGGGAAGCAAAGGAATGCACAGTGGCTGCCCCTACCCAAGGTTCAAATCCTGCCTCTGCATGTGCAGCTGCGAGCGGCCTGGGGAGTCTCTCCAGGTATAACTTTGGGCTCAGCTGTCTCCCGGAAAAGGGGGCGCTCCAGATGGGAATTACCCCAGTATATGGACTGAACCTCAGTTTCTTCTCTGTATGATGGGGAGCCCATCTCCTTCTGAGGAGGTCACTGTGAGGAACCAGCAGAGTGGACACCAGAGGTGTGAGGAAGGGGCTTCAAGCCCCAAGCTTAGGGGTCAGGGCTCACCCTCCAGCAGCTCCGCGTGGCCCCAGTCCTTCCGGCGGTCTTGCTCACAGGGGCTGGCGGACGAGCTCCTTCTGGGGCCCCAGATGCCCCCAAGGGTCCCTGCGGAAGAAAAGGGAGAGACTGAAGGGGGCCAGGTATCTGGGGAAGGTCCTCATATGGACGTAAGTCGCAGGACCAGAGAGCAAAGGGGCCCTGAATTCAGAGGAAGCTGGCAGTTCTGGGGGTCTCAAATTGCAAAGAAACCAAGAGGTCACAGGTGGAGGGGGCCTGACACTCTGATGAAATTGGGGCGTAGGTCGTGGACGGAGAGTCCTCGAACTAAAGGTAGGTTCAAAGGCCAAGAGCCCTAAATCCCAAACAGGGGGTCAGGGGACTCCAAAAGAAACCAAGCGTCAAAGGTCAAAGTGCCCTGTCGACCCCTGTCAAGAAAGCGAGACACAAGCAGTGAAACGCGGGGCCGAGTCGGTGGGTTCCTCAGAACCTCTAGGGGCAAAGGGCAAAGGTCGCGGTTAGCTGGAGCCCGGGGGCGCTCAAAGCCGAAGGTCACGGCCGCGGGGCGGGAGGGGCGGCTGCCGCGGCGTCGGCCTCAAGCCGCCGGGCGCCCCCCGCGTTACCTTCCTCGGCCGGGGGACCGGGGCGGCTCCGGGAGCGCAGGGCCCACCCCAGCCCAGCCGCGCCGCGGCCCCAGCGTAGCGCCGACATGCCCATGCGGACCGCCGCCGGCCCCACCACGCCCGCGCATGCGCGCGCGCCGCCCGCCGGGAGTTGTAGTTCCGCGGCCGACGGCAGCTGCGAAGGGACACCCCAGCCGGAAAGTGAATCATATGAACTACAACTCCCAGGAGGCAGCGGGGTCCCAGTGGCGTGAGAGCATGCGCCGAAGGAGCCCTCTGATTGGCTGTTTCCTTTGCGCTCAAGGAAGGGCCGTTGCCGTGGCAACTCGGGTGCATCTAAGGCCGGCTTTGGCAGGACGCAGAATCTGGATTTTTTTTTTTTTTTTTTTTTTTTTAAGAAGGAATACTCACCTATAATTAGGACAGCGTTCTGCAATTTAGAGATTCCTGTCCGCAGCTTCCTTGATCCAACAACAACTATGGGGTGTGAGCTATCACTGTCCCCAGTTTATTGCTAAGGAAGCTGAGGTTCAGAGAGGTCGATCAAGGTGCCAAAGACGCACAGCATGGACATTAAGGAGGTTGGACATTTTTCTGTTACTCCCTCCAGCCTCAGTTTACCTATTAATCCCCAAGCCTCCAATGATGGGGCAGAATGGAGCAGAAAGAGTGGATTAAGGGTTGGTGGGTTAGCTCAGTTGGTCAGAGCACGGTGCTCAGAACACCAAGGTGCAGGGTTCCATCCCTGTACTGGCCAGCCGCCTGAAAAGAAAGGAGCAGATTAACCTGCTAACTGGGGTGATGAAAAATGCAATGAGATGATTCCTGGAGACTGGATCCAGCCCTGGCCTTTGGGCGATACCCCGCAGGAGTAGGCAAGGCCAGAGCTTTAAGATCAAACCCAGAAGTCATGCCCACCTGTCGTTCAGTTGGGGAAACTGAGACTCAGAGAGAGGACCCCCCGGTCTGGGCCTAGCTGGCATGTGAAGGATGAGACTAGGAATGTCTGAGGTCATCGTGTTCCAGGCAGGTGTCAGTGGGTGCAAAGGCCCCAAGGCAGGAGCAAGCAGAGTGAGGGCTGGGGAGAGGAAGCAAAGACCAAGGTAGAGGGTGCTCAGGAGCCAGACCACCCTGGGCCTCAGGGTCCTCGGCCCCAGATGACACCGAATGCTTGGACTTCGGTTTCCCTGTCAGCCCAGAGTCAAGAGTAGACCTGTGCTCTGGACAGGCAGCCTCCCAGGCTTGGTGGCCTCCTGACAGCACATTCCAGACGCAGCTGCCCACGCAGCCCTGGGCATGGTGATGCCACCAGCCAGGAATGTTTTCACCAGACAGCAGCATCCTCCCTAACCTGCCTCAGCCCACTCCAAGGTGCCCAGGGGGGTGTGACCTCAAACCTGACTCACTCCTGGGGTCGCCTTCCTGGCCCCCAGGGGCTGAGCCAGCTAGGCCTGGTCCCCCAAGACCTGGAGACACCCCCTGGCACACCTGTAGCCTGGCAGAGCCAGGAACCTGGTGTAAGCCAAGACTCCTGAATTCTTTCATCGTTATCGCACCAGGATTTCCCCAAGAACCAGGTTCCTGAATCTTAGCAGTGAGTTACCCCCCTTTCCATGCCCGTTCAGACCTCCCAGGGAGCCTCGCTTAGGGCCCGCCAGTGTTGAACACCTGTTTCAGCACCCAGGTTCCTATTGTATCCATATGCGATTTCTCACCTTGCTCTCTTTTTATTTCTTTTTTTAAAAAATTTGGGTTGGTGAGGGGGGTGTGGCTGGCCAGGGGATCTGAACCCTTGACTTTGGTGTTATAACACTGTGCTCTAACCAACTGAGCTGACCCGCCAGCTCGTAAATCTCCTTCTGATAAGGACACTTGTGATGGTATTTAGGATGCGCAAGGATAATCTCATTTGAAGACCTTAATTGCGTTCACCAAGACTCTTTTTCCAAATAAAGTGAACTTCACAGGTTCTGGGGATTATGATGTTTCTGTGGATTGAATGTGCCCCCGAAACTCAATACAGTAAAACTTGACCCACATTGTAAGAGTGTTAAGAGGGTGGGAAAGCCAACCATAATATTTGAAAGGTGGGGCCTTAAGCGGTCCAGGGTTTGGTCCCTGTACTAGCCAGCAAAAAAAACTAATTAAGGAATCCAGAAATACAGTGTATAAGTGTTCATTGTACTATTTTTACAACTTTTTTCTAGGACCGAAGTCTTTCAAACAACCGTGATAACATACCAGTTTAACCCCACTAGTATGGCCATAATCAAAATGACAGCCAATAACAAGTGTTGACAAGGATGTGGAGAAATCAGAACCCTTATGTATTGCTCGTGGGAATGTAAAATGCGCAGCCACTGTGGAACACGGTTTGGCACTTTCTCAAAAAGCTAAACATGTAGTTACCATATGTCCCAGCAAGCCCACTCTGAGCTACATGCCCAAGAAAAATGAAAACACACATCCACACAGAGATTTATTCAGGAACGTCTATAGCTGCATGATTCACAACAGCCAAAAGTGGAGATGACCTGAATGTCCATCCACGGACGAATGAATATATACAACGTGGTCCAGCCAGATCCAGGGCCCCTCCCCGAACCTCTTCCTGTTTTAATTCTTTCCTCCTCTGAGGAGGAAATATAATCATCTCCTTTCCCCAGGGAAACGCAGGCCCAGAGAGGTCGAGTGAGCTGCCTGTGCTCTCCCAGGCTGCCGGCCTGTGCTGCCATGCGGGGAACTCCCAAAGAGGACGGACTTGTGGAAGGGCGAGCGGTCTGGACGCCCCTCACACGGCCGACGTGTAGTTGCCGCGTGACCCGGTGATTCCGCTCCCAGGCGTACACCCAAGAGAAATGAAAATGTACGTCCACATAATGACTTGTACGTGCACATCCACAGCAGCACGAGTCCAACAGCCAAAAGTGGAAACGACCCAAGTGTCCATCAACAGATGGACGGACAAACAGCGTGGTCCATCCACACACTGGAATATGACTCAGCCATGAAAAGGAACGAGGCTCCGACACGCGCTGCCACGTGGACGAACCCTGAACACGTCACACTCAGTGACAGGCACCAGACACAAAAGGCCACACAGTGTGTGATTCCATGTATGAAATGTCCAGAGCCAATCCACAGACAGAAAGTGGATTGGTGGTTGCAGGGAGCTGGGGAAGGGGGTGGGGTGTGGCTGCTGATGGGGACGGGGTTTCCATTTGGGGTGATGGAATGTTCTGTAATTAGAGGTGATGGTCTCGTGACTCTGAGAATGTACTAAAAACACTGAATTGTGCACTCTAAGTGGGTGAATTGTATAGTATATGAAGTATATTTCAATAAAGCTGGTATTAAACACACACACACACCTGGGGCAGGGCCGGCTTCCTGGGTGTGGGTCCCATCCTCACTCAGGGACCCGAAAAATATCCTCCTGGGGGTGGGACTGGGATACTCGGAAGGGAAGCCCCTAGTTTCTGCTAGGCCATGGAGGTCAAGGGTGTTTATTCAGCATCTGAGTGCTGAGCCCTCTGCCCAGCGTGTTTACAGGAACACGGCATTCTATCCTTCCAGACATCCCTCGACTGGTGCATTTTTCAACGGAGGAAATGAGGCTTGCAGGGCCCCTCAGGTGTGGTCAGCTGGATCCGGGCCAGGGGACACCCCTGCCCCATCTCAGTTGTGGGGACCTAGACAGGAGCACCTGCCTCACCCCCTACGTGACCTGCCTGGGGCCAGGATGAGAGTCGGGGAATCCCCTGAGCCACCAGGAAGGCATCCCAGTCTGGCCAGACCGGTTGCTACTCCAGAGGGCTCCCCAAAAGGGCACACCTGTCACCATGTCTTCACCCTGGTGCTATTTAGAGGTGCCGCCTGCGGCTGTGGCCATGGGACGGGGCTGTTGGGAGCAGAGGGCAGGGACTGGAATTCCAGGATATGTTCTGAGTGGGGCCCTGGGGAAGTCACTGCTTCTCTCAGGCCTCAGTTTCCCCACTTGTCAATGCCTCCTCTTGGCTCTGAGTATGTGTAGGCTGCTGTGTGCCCCTCTCCAAGCCCAGGTCGTGAGGCAGGCAGGTGAGGGGAGAGCTGGCCACCTTGCTGGGTGGCTCCCGTGGGGCTGGGTGTGGCTGTGCAGAAGGAGCGGGCTAGGTGGAAACAGGGCCGTCCTGTCCCCACTGCCCCGTCAGCTGGGCATTGGCATGCCTACGTGTCTGTCCTGTCACCCACCTGCCCAAGTGTTCACCCGCTCATCCCCCACCCTCCGCCTGCTGCAAAGCCCACTGCCCTGTGGGCCTGCCTCTCAGGAAGCTCCAATTCAGAGCGGGAGACGAGTCTCACACGCGCATGCCCAGTCCAGGAGCCCAGCTTGCACGCACCAATGCATGTGCCAGAACCTTCTGTTGTGACCTCTGACCCCGAGCATCTCCTTTTCTCTGTGTCTGTCTCTCCCTGTGGCCACCTCTCTCAGTCTCTTTTTTTAGTCTCTGCCTCTGTCTCTCCCTGTAGCTGTCTCTCTTGTCCCTGTGTCTGTCTCTCTTGTCCCTGTCTCTCTCATCTCTGTCTCTCTTGTCCTTGTCTGTCTCTCTTGTCCCTGTCTCTGTCTCTCTTGTCCCTGTCTCTGTCTCTCTTGTCCCTGTCTGTCTCTGTCTCTCTCATTTCTGTCTCTCTTGTCCTTGTGTGTCTCTCTTGTCCCTGTCTGTCTCTGTCTCTCTTGTCCCTGTGTGTCTCTGTCTCTCTCGTTTCTGTCTCACTTGTCCCTGTCTCTCTCTCGTCTCTGTCTCTCTTGTCCTTGTCTGTCTCCTTTGTCCTTGTCTGTCTCTCTTGTCCCTGTCTGTCTCTCTCTCGTCTCTGTCTCTCTTGTCCTTGTCTGTCTCTCTTGTCCCGTTTGTCTCTGTCTCTCTCGTCTCTGTCTCTCTTGTCCCTATGTCTGTCTCTCTTGTCCCTATGTCTGTCTCTCTCTCATCTCTGTCTCTCTTGTCCCTGTCAGCCTGCAGGTCTCTGCACCCACCTCTCTCCCACTCCCTCCCCGCTCCGGCAGCCCCGGTTCCGACCCAGCCCAGAGGCTCCGTGACTCACGAACGCGCCCCGCCCCTCGGCCCCGCAAGACAAACAAACACGCGCGGAGGCCCGGCCCCGCCCCTGCCACCCCGGCCCCGCCCCCGAGGCGCCCATTGGCCAGTCCCGGACGCTCCATTGGTCGGCTCCCTGGCCTCGGCCCCGCCTCTCACGACGGCCCGCCCCCTGAGGCGAAGCCCCGCCCCCCGGCCCTCCCTAGTGGTCGCCGCGGGAGGCCCCGCCCCCGGCCCCGCCCCGGCCGCGCATGGCCGAGCCGCGGACTCGCGGGGCCGGAGCGGGCGCGGGGCCGGAGCGGGGCGATGCGCCGCCGCCTGTGGCTGGGCCTGGCCTGGCTGCTGCTGGCGCGGGCGCCTGGTGCGGTGGGGACCCCCGGCGCGCCGCGAAGACCGCGCAGCTACCCGCACCTGGAGGGCGACGTGCGCTGGCGGCGCCTCTTCTCCTCCACGCACTTCTTCCTGCGCGTGGACCCCGACGGCCGCGTGCAGGGCACCCGCTGGCGCCACGGCCAGGACAGTGAGTGCGCCGGGGCTGCCCGGGGCGGCGGCGGGCGGGGACCCGGGGCTCCCTGGCTGCGTGGCGTCGGCCGCGCCATTCCCAGTCTGGGGCCTCGGTTTCCTCAGCTGTGAAATGGGCGCAGTACGCCTGGCGGGAAGGCTGGACAGCTAAGGCGAAGGACGCAGGGGAAGCTTCTGGCTCCTGGCTCAGCCCAGACAAGCGTCTGTGTGGAATAGTCCTGAGCGTGGGGTCACTCGACCTGTTTACAAATGGGAAACGGAGGCTCCAGGAAGGCCCCTTTGGGCCCAGTTACATAATGAGGTGGGGGCAGAGGTGGGCTCTGAACTCTGGACTCCCGGCACTACAAAACCAAAGTCAAGACCTGCCTGAGTTGGGACCCCTCTCTTTCTTCCAGGACACCCCATTTGGCAGATCAGGAAACTGAGGCACAGAAGGGGAAATGGCCTGCCCAGGGTCACACCCAGAGGGGTGGTGGGGCTGGGGCTCCATAGTGCCCAGAGACTGTCCCTGCTGCTCATCAGTGTCCCCAGGGCCCCACCCAGCAAACAGGAGGCACTCCATAAGTGCTTGTGGAATCTGTGTGGCAAGAGCAGAGGCCAGGGTAAAGAGGAGATAAGGGGCGGGCTAACTGGGAGACTAGGGGAGCCAGAGCCCGCAGGGACCTGTCTCCACTTCCCCACAGGTCCAAGGTTTGGTCAGGGGAGTGGGGAGGGGGCCCAGCTAATCGCTGGCCGCCGCCTGAATCACCACCATTAGGGCAGATAATCACCCCCTGCCCTTCCCAGCTACTTTCATCTGGGGCTCCCAAGGCCCTCATTAGGCTGCATGCGACGAGGGCAGTGACAAGGACTGGCTGGGCCGGTCCATCCGTGGTGGGCACTGCCAGGCGGGGTGGCCTTGGGCCACAGGAGAGGCCTGACTCCACTGGGTGACCTGAGACAGTCGCCATCTCTCTCTGAGCCTCAGTTTCCCTCACTGGACAGCTATGCGGGTGATGGGTGATGAATGGCTCTGTGTGGGCGGGGCTTGGGGCGCTTCTCTCTTCATTAATTCGGTGGTTATTAATTGGGCACCTTTGTGTGCTGTGCTGGGTATCAGGCAGACAGCGGTGACCGAGTCGGCTCACCCTCATGGGACTCCCAGGTCAGAGGGAGACGTAGTTAAACAAGAGAACAAGGAATGTGGTAATTTCCAAGTGGGCCATGCAGGGTTCAAAGAACATGAGGAGGTGGGCATGGGAGGCCAGCTGGGCTGCCTCTGGGAGGGTCTGGCGGCCTCTCCGAGGAGGTGGTGCTGGAGCTGACCCTGCGCAGGAAGAGCTGTGTACCTGGCAGGGGAAATGGCAGGTGCAAAGGCCCCGGGGTGAGATTGAGCATCGAGGATGAGACTGAGGGTGGGCAGGCAGGTGCAGGGGGTGAGTGGCTGGCCTCATGGGGCTGATGGCCTCTAGGTCCAGACAGGAGACTGAGGCCCAGAGTGGGGCAGGGTTCACCCAGGGTCACCCATCAGGGGACAGGGCCTGAAGCTGGCTCTGCCACTCCCAGGCCTCAGTTTACCCCTGAAGTGGGCACAACCCCCTGGGGCTGCTGTGTGGGCTTGGTGGGGTGCAGAGGGCGCAGGATGCTTGGCATACAGCCAGCTCAGGCATGTTAGCGCTGATCGTCGACCCCAGGGCGCTGTTCTGTAAACACCTGCCAGCGGGGGCGCGCCTGGGGGCTCTGCGGTCCGTGCTGGTTGTTCCTTCTACTTACTGGTCTCAGCAGCTCGCCCAGGAGGCCACCGCCTCCTTCCGAGGCCTCCTCCTGGCCTAGACCTTCAGCTTAGTTTTCTTGCCGTGGGTGGTGTCCACTTGTTCCGGGCCCCTGGGATCCCCCTGTTCCCCAGTTTGGATGCTGCATGGGGGCTGACCATGCTGAGATGAGGCTGACCGAGCAGAGCCCTCCCTGCCCCTCTCCTTGCTGTGGCTCCCCAGTGCCCTCCAGAGAAACTACTCCCAGCTTCCGGCGATCCGTGCCTCTCCCTCCGCCTCCTGCCGTCCTGTGTGCCCTCTCCAAGGCTCACGGTCACGGTGCTGGCCATTCCCTCCTCTTTCCTCCTGCCTGTGGGCTGTCACCTTCCGTGTCTTCGGGGGAGCTCCTCAGTGTTTATCCTGGTGCCCAAGGGTCCCGCACCCTGCATGGGGAGGGAGAGGAAAGTGAGCCCGCGGGGTCAGGTTGGGCTCTGACCCGCCCCTCCCTGCAGGTGTCGTGGAGATCCGCTCTGTCCACGTGGGTGTCGTGGTCATCAGGGCCGTGTACTCAGGCTTCTATGTGGCCATGAGCCGCTGGGGCCGCCTCTATGGGTCGGTGAGTGCCATGCGCTTGGTGGGTGGCGGGTGGCGGGTGGCAGGCGGCGGGGAGGCAAGGGTGCCCGCGGGCCTCACGCGCCCGCCCCGCAGCGGGTCTACACTGTCGACTGCAGGTTCCGGGAGCGCATCGAGGAGAATGGCTACAACACCTATGCCTCGCTCCGCTGGCGCCACCGTGGCCGGCCCATGTTCCTGGCGCTGGACGGGCAGGGGGCACCCCGGCGAGGCGGTCGAACGCGGCGCCACCACCTGTCAACCCACTTCCTGCCGGTGCTGGTCTCCTGAGGCCCCGCCGGGCTGCGAGGGCCCTGCTGCCAGAGGAACAGGCTGGACAGAGATTCCCGAAGATGCCTGAGCAGGGTGGTGAGGAGGCCGGACGGGGCCCAGGCCCTGGCCACACATGATCTCACCGTTCACTTCACAAGCACTTGTTGAGTGCCTGCTGGATGCTGGGGACACCCGGGGTTCCCCCCAGATGAGGCCCCGCACTGAGGGAGCCCCCAGCCTGAGGGGGTAGGTGGACACTGAGCAGGTGTCCCAGTGTCCTCATGAGCTGGGGGCGGAGGACACACAGGCATGTCCTGGGTTGAGGGTCATGGTTGTGCAGTGTCAGGAGGTCTGGGGGAACATTCCAGGTGGGGGCACAGCAGAGGCGAAGACTCAGAGGAGGGAGGAGTCGTGAGTTGTTGGGGCAGCGGGTCGGGGAGGGGAGGGCCCAGGAGGAGGGGCTCGGGCAAGGGTGGAGCAGGCACAGCCGGGGATGGCAGAGATGGTGACTCAGATGTGCCACCCCCAGGTGGCCGGCAGAATAATGGCCCCGAAGATGTCCTGTCCTGACCCTGGGTCCTGGGGATACATCGACTCCAGTGGCAAAGGGGCTCACTCTGCAGATGGGATGGAGTTGAGGACCTCGAGATGGGAGGTCATCCTGGGTTACCTGGGGGCCCAGTGTCCTCACATGGTCCAAGAGGGGGCAGAAGGGCCAGAGGCAGAGACTGGAAGACGCTGCGCTGCTGGCTTTGCAGACGGAGGTAGGGGCCACACGCCGAGGGCTGCGGGTGCCTCTAGAAGCTGGGAAGGGAGGACACGGGTCCTCCCCTGGAGCCTCCAGAGGAGCCATCCCTGCCCACGCCTTGACTTTGGACTTCTACTCCCCAGAACTGTGAGGGGATAAATGTTTTGTTTTAAGCCATCAAGTTTGTGGTCATTTGTTACAGCAGCTGCTGGAAACACACACAATGTCTGAAATTGTTTCAATGATAAAATAATTTTCCAAGCGCCTCAGTTCCTGTGGGAAGGGGCAGAGGGTGGGGGTGGGAGCAGGTGCCACATGCAGGGCAGGCCAAGGGGGCTTCAAGGCAGTGTCCTCCAGGGACGTGGGAGGCCCTCTGAGCAGCCTCGGGGGTTGAACTCGAGCTAGAAGGAAAGCTAAGCCCAGGGTCAACACCTGCTCTGCGGCCTTGGGCCAGGCAGCTACTGCTCTGGGCCTCAGTTTCCCCTTGTATAAAGTGGGATGCCAGGGGCCGGCCCGTGGCTCACTCGGGAGAGTGCGGTGCTGATAACACCAAGGCCCCGGGTTCGGATCCCATATACGGATGGCCGGTTCGCTCACTGGCTGAGCGTGGTGCTCACAACACCAAGTCAAGGGTTAAGATCCCCTTACCGGTCATCTTTAAAAAAAAAAATAAAGTGGGATGCCATTTGCCCCATGGGGTTTGTGGAGAACCAACACAGGTGCAACATTCCTCTTGGTGGAGGTGATGGTCCCTGCCTCTTCTTCCAGTCACCAGCTTCCACTTAAAATACAGAAAACAAAGCCAGGCCCAGGCACCTGCTGGGAGGAAATGGGGGGTGGTAGGTGGCCAGTGACCAGGGAAGAGGCTTCCAAGCAGGGAGGGCCACACCAGGCCTGCCTGTCCGGACCAGGGCCCTTTAGAACCCACCTGCTCACCCTGCAGAGACTAGACAGACACTCACTGCCAGCCAAGGCCAGCAGCTATCACTCAGGGAATGCTGGGCAGCATCTGGGGACATCTGTGGTTGGTCACGACTGGGCGAGCTCCTGGCTTGGAGTGGGTGGAGGCAGGGACGCTGCTCAGCACCTGCAGTGCCCAGGATGCCCCACCGCAGAGGATGACCCAGCCCCCGTGTCCACAGTGCCGAGGGGGACCCTGTGTGAGTGAACTTGCCACACTCTGCCCTGCATCCAGCCATGGGGAAGGGGCCGCCTTGCCAACCGAATTCTGCTGTTCAGGGCCACACACCGCTAAGCCAGTGCCATTTCGAAAGCACAGCTGTCAAAATGACTAAAATAAAACTACTGAAAACAAGCGCTGGCAAGGATGCAGGGAAAACGCACCCCTTGTACGTCGCAGTTGGAAGCACAATCAGTTTGGACGTTTCTCCTGAAACTGAACACACAGCCACCATTCGACCCCACAACGCACTTCGGGTCATCTACATCCCAGAGAACTGTTCACACAGAACCTGTACACAGGTGTTCACAGCAGCTGTTTTCGAAGTGCCTAAAAACTGGGCACCACCTGGTGTCCCCGCACAGGTGGAGGTTAAACCCAGGGCGCACGTCACACCGTGGACACCCCCAGCTGTGAGAAGGAACGGACCACGGAAGCACGAGAACACGGAGGACTCCTAAGAGGCCGCAAACTGTGCTTCCATTTATGTAACACCCTGAAATGACGAATTGTAGATACGGGGGAGTGAGGGGGTCCCCGTGGGGACGTAAGTGTCCACCTTCTGTTCCGCAGCCGTTTCCCTAGGGTGTGGGGTGAGGTGCCGGGCTCTGCGTTGACACTGGCTGTGGATCCACCATCATCCCGGGATAAACATTTCATGTCTACAAGAGCAGCGGCGACCCCTCCCTGTGTCCTCACAGCCCCCTCACGGCACGCTTGTGGCATGGGGGTCCTGGTGGATTTTTGCAGCGTCCCTAGTCCTGATAGCCACAGCCCCACTCGAGCCTCCCTCCTGGCCCTGTCCGTCCAGGCCGTGGTCGGCTCCAACCTCCCACTCAGGAGCTTTGGCTGCCCAAGAGGGCACCCAACGTGTGTGTTCTCCCTGAAAACCGCGGCACCCAACGTGTGTTCTCCACTGGGAGGAGTGGGCTTGGCCGTGGGACTCTGCTCCGTGGCAGGGCAGCGGGCAGCAGACCGTCTGTGTGTTTCCACCAGCTGCTGGAATCAACCGCTTCAAACTTGGCGGCTCAGAACAACACACGTTACGACTCCTCTCACTGTTCTGCAGGTTGGAAGTCCTAAAATCAAGGATGGTCCACGATGAGCTCCTGTCTCAACGTCTAATTCCATCCCATCTGCAGAGTGCCGTGTCTGTTATTGCGGGAGGCGCTGTGGTCCCAGCCCTGGGGCACCTGGCTGCACTCAAAGTCACACACACTTCTCTCTCCCCAGCTCCACAACCCTGTCAGGGCATCTCTCAGGGTGTCGTTTCAGTAGCACACATTGCAGGACACAGGGCAGAAGACAGCCTGGTGCAGAGCGGATATGGAACCGTTGCAGAGCAGAGAGGCTGGGGATGGGCAGGTGCCTTCCTGCGCTCTGGAGTGTCCACAGAAGGCAGATGTGGGCGTCCCTGTGGAGGGGTTTCCTCTCTGTCACTTATCTGTACCCTCCAATGCTGGGCAATGGACTATTGGAATCTTCATCCACGGAGCAGATGGGAGGTCCCAAGCCAGCCCAGCTTCATGCAGAGCTCAGGCTCTGCAGATCCAGCTGGTGACCCTATGTGTGGTTCTGACATGAGACTGGATGCGGAAGGCGCTTTAGAGGGCAGAGGCTCTCCCTGCAGACCCCGGCTAGAGCACAGTCCCGCCTGACAGGTTAATGCAGACTTGTGTTCCCACTGTTTGAAAATGCAATCTAGTGGTGCTTGGCCATGCTCTTGAATGTCTCCAGATCAGACGTCTAGGGTTTAAGTTTGCGATCCCAGGTCCGATAGCACCTGGGCTTCCCAGCTGAGTGGCTAGCGGGATACCCGCTCACTGCTGGACCCTGCAGGAGGTACAAACCCCCCCTGGGGACAGGCTGGGCTGCCCAGACCCCCAGCAAGTCACAAAGCCCAGCCCCTCTCTGGACACACTGGCGCAGAAGGAAAATGCCAAGCCACCTAATCCTCTTTTTAAGTAGATGTATTTTAAATAGCTCTCCACATACACATTTTCCCTTTAAAAAGCATCTGTTGCGGCAGTTTTGTTCTTGGCTGTTGCTGGTCTTCCTCGTGGCCCCAAGCCCAGTGCCTGCTGCACAGTCCTGAGCCCCCAAGCTCTGGGTCACGGAGGCAGCCATGGGGGCAGGACGGGGGGGGGGGGGTAAGCGGCCTGTGCTGGGGGCACTGGCAACCCTGGCAGAGTAGCTCTGCCCTGTCCTTCCACAGATCATGCATGGCCGCGTGTGAGCTCAAACGTCCATTTATTTCAAGGCAGTAATAATTTAAAATTATAAAAACCTTTCCGCCAGTGAACATTTAGGGGGTGAAGTTAGACACGAGGGAACGGGAAGGTTGGGGACACCCCCTGAGGGGGCCCTGTGGCCTGCACCCTCTGTGCCAGGAGAACCGGGGCACGGGACATCCCTTCCCCTGGGAGGGCCAAGCAGCCGGAGCTAGGCGGCCAAGCTCTGGTCCCACCCTGGAGGAGGCAGGTCCTCCGAGCTTTGCCTGACAGCCTGGGGCCCACCGGGCACTGACCGACCAGATGTGGGTGTGGCCCAGGCACCTCAGTCCGCGGGTGCCGTGGTAGTGGTGGAGCCAGGGGTGGGTGGGAAAGGACCAGAACTTTCCCAGCGACTGCAGGGCACTGTGGGTGGGGTGGGGTGCGGTGCCAGCTCTGCAGGGCTCAGGAGTTGCTTGTGGCGTTTTCGTTGCTGGGCGAGCTGGAGGACGAGGATGAGGACGAGGACGAGAAGCTGACCCCAGTCAGGCCCGGGGGGTTTGTGGCCGTGTTCTGTCCTGTGAGGCTTTTTCTGCAGACGGGGCAGCTGTCGTGCTTCGTGGGACAGAGGCGAGGGCAGGAGAAGGGAAGTGGGTTAGAGACTGCTGGGCCGGGGGGCCGGGGCCAGGTGCAGCGGGCGGGCGGGGCAGCTCACCTGCTCCAGCCAGGGCACGATGCAGCCGTTGTGGAACAGGTGGTTGCAGGGCAGCTGCCGCACGCTCTCGCCCAGTGCGTAGTCGTCCTTGCACACGGGGCACTCGAGCCCAGAGCCTGTGGGGAGCAGTGTGAGGCTGGGGCACAAGCATGGTGCCTGCTACCCACCCCCACCATGGTCTCCAGGAGCTGCAACCCCACCAGGCCCCAAGGCTCGAGAGGAATCACGCTGGCAGCACCACTGGATAGAGAGCAGGAGATGGGGGGGGGGCCCATGGCTGCTAGAGGCGGGCACATAGAGAGCTCCCATGGGTTATGCAAGGGCAGGCTGCACATCCTTCAGTGCCTGGACTCGTACCTACATGCTCCTCGGTGACGGGGACAGTAGGGAGGGCCTGGATCTTCTCCTTGTCTGCGGGCGGGGGGCCTGTGTTTTCAAACTGGTTGAGGAGCTGAAAGACAAGAGGCCAGAGTGCCGGGAGCTCCTCGGGGCCGGGGCTCTGAAAGGCAGGGCTGCCTGACCTGCAAAAGCACCAAGGCCAGGACCCCTTGGAGTGTGCCCCCCAGCGGGGTCAGAGGTCGCTGTCACACCCCTGAGGCCCTGCCTGCCCTCACCCCAGCTGGGTCACCATCCCAGCCAGGGTGGGGGGCTGCCCCTGCTGCCAACTCCTCCCATCCCCATTGAAGACAGCCTTGTGAGGGTCCTGCTCTTGTGGGGTTGTGCCCCACTCCCACTGTTCTGCAGAGGGAGGGACCCAGCCGGCCAGGGCTGGGGGCAAGAGGTCCTGCTGGATGACAGGATGACTTGCGGCAGAGTACAGTTGGCAAGCATGGGCTCCGGGGCAGGGGGACAGCAGGCCTGGGGAGCACAGCCACCAGGGTGGTGTGGCCGAGCAAGTCTCCTGCATGTCCTCAGGACTACAGTGCAGGTGCATTAGAAGGCAACACCCAAGGTCATCGAGACTCAGAATAGGCAGAAGGGAAGATGGAAACACCCTGGTGCCAGCAGCTTCCCCAGGCCCTCCCCCGCCCCTAGGGACCCTGACCCCTGTACCTGCGTGATGATGGCGTCCAGGCCATTGGCCCCCCAGGCGTAGTCCATCGGATTCGAGTGGAGGACACCCCTGGGGGCGGAGAGGTCAGTTTGAGGGGGTAAGAGGCAGGCAGGGAGGGGGTGCCACCCTCCTACTCACCAGGGGCCCAGGCCCAGGTTGGGGATGGTGGCAGGGGTGATGATGCCGTTGACCAGCTGCTGGATGATCCTGCAACAGAGCGAGGGGCAGCGCTAGGGCCGCAGCCCGGGGCCAGCTGCTAAACCAGCAGCTTCCAGACTTTCCTCAACACATACCACACCCCACGGTAGCAACCCAGCAGTCCTACTTGTAGGTATTTATTCAAAGGAGAGGAAATCAGTGTGGAAGAGACACTCCCATGATCACTGCGGCTCCAGGCACAGCGGCCCGAGCGTCCATGCATGGATGGCAGATAAAGAAACATGGCACAGACACCATGGCACACTGCTCGGTTGTGAAGAGGAATGGAACCTTGTCATCTGCAGAAACGTGGATGAGCCAGAGGGTATTATTACGTGAAGTGAAAGGAGCCAGGAAAAGAAAAACAAATACCACCTGATTCACTCATGTGGAATCTGAAGGGATTTTTTAAAATTACTATTTTAAATTATTTTATTTTGGGGATGGCTGGCCAGTACGGGGATCTGAACCCTTGACCTTGGTGTTACAAGGCGGCACCTAACCAGCTGAGCTAACCGGCCAGACTCTCAAGAAGCTGACCTCAAGGAAGCACCGTGGAAAGAGGCCACCAGAGGCTGGGGAGGGAGGTGGGTACAAAGTGACAGTTATCCAGGAGGAATGGGCTCTGGTGTTCCACAGCACAGTAGGGTGACTACGCGTAACAGTATCGTACATCTCAAAACAGCTCCAAGAGAGGAGTTTGAATGTTCTCGTATGTGAGGTGACAGGCTAATTACACTGATTTGCTTTTTATACGATGTATCCATCTGTCAGATATCACATCTTACCCCATAAATATGTACGGTTACTATGTGTCGTTAAAACCAAAGTTATAAAAAATTAGCAAGAAAAGTATCCACCAGCGACCTTTCACCCATGGACCAACACCCCCCGTTTTCAAATCCTTGTGGAAGCCGACTACCCGATCTGGCGGATGCTTCACACTAACACCGAACACCCTGGATGTCACTCCGCACAGGGCCCTCGAGCCTGGGGCTTGGCCCTGCTGGTTCTAATAGCCTCAAACCTGGCACGTGCCTCCAAGGTACCATGGGGGTGTCACAGCCCCCGTGGGAGGAGACTGAGGGCCTCCGGTGCATGGGTGTCCAGCCTGCCCTGCTCCTGGGAACTGCAGACCTCCTACACCAGACTGGCCAGCCCTTCAAGAGACAGCCTGGACTTAATCCGGGCTTCAGTGGGAACTTTGCCCTTCTCCAAGTGGCAGAACGTTCATCTCACCAAGCAGGGCCCTCTCTGGCCACCCCCAGGCCCCCTCACCCTTCCAGCGTGGGGACGCCTTCGTGCCGGCCGGTGGCCCGCCGTGCAGTGAGGCGGGCGCGGGGCTGCCGGGCGCCATACCGGTGCCGGGACGGGTGCTCTCTCTCCCGCCGGCTCTCGGGGTCCCTGCCGTCATCCGCCTGTGCCCCGGGAGGGAATGTGGGGATCTCGAAGCTGTCGTCAAAGATGCCGAAAGCAAACTGTCCATAGCCCTGCGGCAGTGTGAACAGGTGCTGGTCCACGTTCTGGGGAGAGGAGGGGAGGGCGTGACCACGGTGCAGGGCCCGATGGGGCAGCCCAGGGGACAGCAGCCCCGGTCCACGCAGTCCACTCAAGGGGTGCTGTGTGTGCAAAGAAAAAGGCAAAAGCAAAATCGGTGCTGACTCATGCCAGATACAGACATACAGATGGGAGATGGGTGACCGAGAGTGGGGCGGAAAGCCTCGCCTGTCTTCTTGGAATTGCCTGTGTGCTGTGTGAGCGGGTCCCCCACATCTGCCTCCATAGCATCAATTTTCTATCACTTTTCTGTGTCTTCGTAGGGTGGGGTGGGCAAGAGGACTGGAGCCGCCCAGCCCCGCTCCAGACCAGCCCCTTAGCAGGGACCCCCGTGTCCTCCATTGAGCACTGTCCCAGACACAGGGGCTCAGAGGACACCGGGCGCGGGGGGGGGGGGGGACATGAGTCCAGCGCATGTGGAGGTCACACACCAGTGGGGAGATCCCAGAGAGTACCTGGATAGTGGCATGTGCGATGCAGAGGGACGCACGTGGGACGCACGGGATGCAAGGGGGAGGTGAGGTGCTAGGGGCCCAGGAACAGGTGCGGTGTAGGCCTGGCATGGGCCAAGGGTAGGAGTTGGTGAATGCCACAAGAGTAGGGGAGGACACATCCCACGGGGACAAGGGTGCTCCTCACCTCAAACGGCTGCCGGCTCTGGTCCGTGGGGGCTGTGGAGGGGGCAGAACCGTTCTCTGTGCTCCTGGGGAGAGACAGTGGCGTCAGCTGCGCTCTGCCCTCTGCTCCTGCGCGTCAGGAAAGCCACTGCCTCAGGACGCAAACCCTGAAGTCACCACGGAAATACTACAGACCCTGGGGCCCACCACCGCGGAACTTTCCAGACTCTGGTGTTACCCCCTGCTTCTTCCCCGACAGTGAGCACGGGTGTGTCTGTACTACAGCACAGCCCACCAAGCCCATGTGTGTGGACGCTAGCCAAGCACCATGAGGCCACTATGGTCCCCGTACACAGTCTGTGTCCTGGCCTAAGGACCCTGGGGCAGAGTCCCCGCATCCCCTCTGTCCCCTCATCCCCTCTGTCCCCTCATCCCCTCTGTCCCCTCATCCCCAGGGGTGGGTGGCCGTCTGAGGTCACTAGCCCTACTCTCTGGTCCAACCCTCCCCTCAGCCTCAAATGGGATGTGCCCCCAGGGTCTGCAGCGGCTGCTTCATGGCCCAGCTGGCTGCAGCCCAGGCCCTGGCCTGCTCTCCCGCCTCTGTGACTGAGGGGCTATGTCACCTGGTCTCTTCTGGTAGCTCCTCGATGAAGCCAGACTCACATCTTGGGCAAATATAATCCTGCAGGACAGAGTAGGGGCGAGTGTCAGCGTGGTGTGGCCCCACCTGCCCTAAGCATGGGAGGACGTGAGGCCCAGGGCCTGTGACCCTGCTGGGCTCCACCATAAAACCTTCTCAAGGACAAGGGGTAAGGGGCTCCCTCCGCCTGGGGATCTTGGGCCGGCCTGCGCTAGGCCGGAGGCACATCAGGGCCTCTCTGGACCTTGCGGGGCATGGAGGATGGACCAGGAGATGGAAGGCAGGCCCCTAGCCAGGTCCTCCTGCAGGCCATCTCCCCTACCCCACCCATGTGGCATCCCACGTGCCCAGTCCCCACAGCAACAGAGAAGCCGCCGGAGCCTCAGGGCCTCCTCACATGACAAGTGGTACTCAGAGACAAAGATGGCTGTGGACCCCTGCAGTGGCATATCTGGAGCATTCCAACAGCCCCACACAGCCTGCTCCCCTGGCTGGAGGGGGACCTTATCGCACTAGACACCTCCCTTCAAGGCATGGACTCTTCCCCCAGGTCCCCTGACCAAGGATGCCAAGCTGTCCCAGAGGAGCCGAGGAGCCGCCCCGGGGAAGGCAAGCGTGTGAGACTCAAAGCGACGGCTGCAGCATGCGGAAGCCAGCCTTCTGCCACTGCTGCCAAGCAGGGCCCCATCCGTCATCAGGTTTCCTACAGCCACCTCTGGGAAAGGAGGCAAACAGGGAGATGTGACATGGGGACGCAAGGCTGGTTTCCACGTGAAGGTGACTGGGCAGACCCCAAGGGGTGGCATCGCCCTCCCTGCTGACTTCTGGGGAGGGATGGGGTCTGGAGGGGAGCTGCCCCCCACCCCCTGCACACACGGTCGCCTCCTGGCCAGGTGGGGGCTGAGGCTGGGACGAGCAGAAGGCAGGGCTGGCGCTCGTGCCACACCGAGCCCACAGATGGGAGGAGGCTGGCAAGTCTGTCAACGGACTTGTATCCAAAATATGTAAAGAACACTCACAATTCAGTACCGAAGATGCAAAACACCCTGTTTAAAAATGGGTAGAGGATCTGTACAGACAATCTTCCAAAGAAGATACAAGAATAACCAACCAGTACATGAGAAAACGCTCTGCAGCATGAGTCACCAGGGAAATGCAAATCAAAGCCACAGCAAGACATCACCCTGCACCCATGAGGACAGTGAGGCTTCCAGTGAGGCTCAAAATGTCAGCCCAGGGGTCTGACACCAAAAACACCAAAGAACAAAACAAAAAACAAACAAAACAAAGTCGGACAACAGTGCTGGCAAGGACGTGGAGAAACCAGAGCCCTCATGCAGAGCTGGTGGGATTGCAAAACGCTGCGGCCGCTGTGGGGACAGCCCAGCAGCTACTCACACAGCCAAACGTGCAGGTGCCACACGACTGCAGCCACACCCCGATGTGCACACTTCAGAGGGACACAGCCACAGGCCTTCACAGAAACGTGTGCACGCATGCTCACAGCAGCAGTATCCGTAACAATCACCAAAGGGTGGAAACAACCCCAGTGTCTGTCCACACACTGGAATGAACAGGAGCGAGGCTCTGACCCACGCTGCCATGTGGATGGACCTTGAACATGTCAGGCTCAGTGGCAGATGCCAAACACAAAAAGCCATGTAGTGTTTGATTCCATTTACATGAAATGTCCAGAACAGGCCAATCCAAAGACAGAACGTGGGCTCGTGGCTGCTGGGGGCTGGGGAAGGGGATGGGGTTTCCTTTTGGGTGACAATTAGACTGTAGTAATAGCTGCAGAAATCTGAATATATAAAGACAGGGAACTATATACCTTAAATGGGTAAATTGTACAGTACATGAAGTATATCTCAATAAAACTCTTACAAGAAATAAATAACGACCATGACAGTTGCCCTCTGCCCTCCTATGGGGCCGGGGCCAGGGCCAGCTCTGCGTCACAGTGAGTGACCACAGCAATCACTGTCAGGCGTGGGATTCCCGTGGGGGGGGGCGGGGTGTGTGTGGCTAGGACTCCAGGAATTAGATATCCCACTTAACCATGGCAAAACTTGTGACAAATCTGAATCTCTGCCTTCTGTTGACATCAGAGGTCTGCCTGGAGCTGCCCTGGGCCTGGGGTCCCCAGGAGCCCGGCCTGTCTGTGGATCGGGAGCCCAGGGCCATGCACCTGGGTCCCTGGGATGGGAGTGCTGGGGCTCAGGGTCCAGGCTCCCTCCCTGAGTCCTGGCTGACCCACCCCCCACTCTTCAGCCATCCTCTCTGAGTACTGTATGCACTGCTAGATGGGCGCACCCCACGAGGACAGGCTGGACTGGAGAAGGGCCTGTGTGAGAAACCACCTCCCTCAAGGACCTGGCTGCTTCCCCACGCCTCCCTCTCCCCCAGGCAAGCTCAGAGCCCCATGCACCTGCACACACCTGGCAGGGCACTCTCTGGCCCTGCGCGGGCTCTGGAAATCAGGCAGCCTCCTCCTGCCACCCAGTGAGGTGGGCTGCCAATCCTCACGTTCCTCACTCTGGGCCACGCAACCCGGGTCCCCATGCTGCCCTGAGCTCATCACCTGGTTTCCATCAGGCCCAGGAGCACCCCCCGAGTCCAGGGCACCCAGCCACTCCCACCCCTTCTCCGCCCCAGACCAGGCTAACCTTCCTCTGGCCACCCAGCTGTCCCCTACCCTGCCCACCCCCTGTCTCCACCTGGCCCTGCCTCACCCCCTGCAGAAGTCGAGTTCAAAGATCACTTCCAGGCTCCACACCTTGGTCTCCCACCTGTAAACGCAGCACGGCTGTAACACCCTGGGCCCTGAAATGCGGAAGACGCAGAGGGCTGTGGCTGACACCTGACTGTGGTCAGGGCTAGACCCTGTGCTGTCCCAACCCCTGGCACACGGATCCAGGGCACCCAGGATGCCAGGCAGGGCTGGAGCCTTTGCTCACAGGTTATGGGCAAGGGACCAGGCTTGGGCATCTCCAAACACTCTCCTCCCTAAGAGCACATCTGAGAAACTGTTTTGTTTTTCATTAGAGTGGCCATGGAGAGAAACACACACCCAAGCCGGGGGACCTGGGTGGAAAAAGTCTTGCTCACGACAGGCCCCACCCCTGCCTGGGGTAGCAGCTCGCACCCACTTGACACCCCTTCTCTCAAAGGTTACCCAGCCGCGTCACGTGGGGCACCATCAATGATGGCTCCCTGTCCTCGAGGACAGATGGAGGTGAGGTGACTGCGCAGCATCAGCAGCAAGGCAGGGGTCCGAGCACCCACTGAGTGCCAGACACATCTGCCCAAGTGCAGTCACTCCATCCTCAGTGACATGTGCCATCCTTCATTCACGGGGGTCCAGAGCCAGGCGTGCACGGTGAAGTAGGGGAAACTGAGGTGAGACTGGAGAGACAGCTGGCCCCAAAAGACCAGCCAGCTACATTGATGGCCTCCCCTGGGGGCTGCAGGCCCCTCGGGGAAGATTCAGGAGGGCTGAGCATCGGGCAGAGGTCTGCGCTTATCCCCTGCTGGGCCTCATACCGCCACCCTTCCTCCACAGAGGACATGTGGCCTCGTCTGCTGACCGGTGTGGAGGGCACGGGAACTCGAGCACGTGCGCCCCTCTCTCCTCAGTCTTGGTAGCTGCCACCATGTCCCATGTTCACAGGGGCCCTGTCTGTCCCCCCACACGTCCATGAGCCCCCTACACACAGTGTACTCCTGATGCTGGCTGCAGGGACAGTGAGCAAGCAAAGCCACAGGCCCAGGACCTGCCATCTGAGAACCACTGCCAACGACTGTGCTTGGGGCGCCTGGCAGGAGTGTGGCCTGTTGGTCCCAGTGGGCACTTCCACCCAGGGGCACTTAACTCCACCTCCCTCCTTTTTCCCAGGCTGCTTCTGACGCGACTGGTAGGGATCAGACCCCACATGTGCCAAGGGTGTGGCTTTGCCCGGCACCCCAAACAACATCCTCCCCACCGGGGCTCCATAGGAAGGTCCTGATGGGGACAGAATCCTGAATGGGAAGAAATCCATTCCGCAGCAGCGGCCTGGGAGGGCAATCCATGTCCCTGGCCTCCCAGGTGCCTGTTCCCAGGCTCTGTGCTTACGGCATGCTGCTGGGAGCCACTTCCAGACATGACCTCCCAGGGGCCTCAGCTTTTGCAGCTGCAAAACCACTACAGGGTGCTGGACACACACTTGTGAAGAACGGGCAGATTGTCACTGTCACAGCATCTAGTGCAACATGGGACGCAGAGCAGGCCAGTGGCCAGGGACCAACACTGCACGGCAAGAGAACCCTGCCTGAGAGGACTCTGGACTTGACTCTGCTGCAGATCAGGGGCCCGGCGGGACAGCAGTGTCAGTGACAGTTGCAGCCAGGCTCCCCAGCGGCTCTCCAGCAGCGATCTCTCCTCACCCCAACCACCCTCTGAAGCAGGGGCGCAGGTACCCGTACTGTCCCTGTCTTACCACCCACTCAGGGACACTTCTGAGAGGGAGTGCAGGCCTCACCAGTGGGGGAACATCAGGCATACATGGGACCACCGGAGATCGGGAGCCCCAGGGTGAGGACAGTGTCCGGGCTGGTGGATGGGAGCTTGCTCAGGCCAAGTGTGGAAACCTGTGCTGGTCGGTGCCAGCCTCTGGGCAGGGCGCGGCACATTCCCAGGCTGTGAGCCCATGGTCAACTCCCACAGCACGTGCAGGGCTTCGGGTCCCTAATGCCCTTGAGGTGCCAAGACAGCGCACAGACCCCAAGGGCACAGCACAAGAGGCTCTCCCTACCCACACCCACCTATCCCACTAGGCCCCACCGGACACTGAGCTAGTGAGGCTGGGGATGCCAGCACTGGGCAAGCCCCTGCCCGCAGGAAGCTCCACGTCCACGCCCCCGCAGCCAGCACGTCCTGGGAGGATGAGTCTGGGCCTGTGCACCAGTCTGTGGGCCGCCCAGCTCCGCCGGCCTGTCTGGTTCTTGAGCCCACGTCCCCACTCCAGCTGAGCCGTCCTTCCCTTGTACATCCAGACGTTCTTGTCACTGCCTTTTTTTTTTTTTTTTTTTTTTTGGCAACTGGCCAGTAATGGGATCCGAATCCTTGACCATCACCACTTTTCACAGGACAATCCCAGCCCCTGCCCCACCTGCCGAGCTTCTGACTGTGAGCACAGCTCCCTGCGGAGGGAACTGCCAGGCACTGGCCACTCTGCACACAAGAGCTCCCCCAGATCCTGACAAGCATGGAACAGGTCACCAGACCCACTTGACAGGTGAGGAGAACGAGGCTGAGAGACTGAGCACCTCACCCAAGGTCCCACATCTGAGAAGCGCTGTAGCCTTGGCCTGACCCGAGCCCAGGGTGGCACCGGAGGCCTGTGGCAGCCCACCGGCTCCGGAGAAGCTCCTGTGAGCAGGCACACAGCCCCACAGCCATCCAGGTGCCCAAGAAGGTGCCACAGGGACAGCAGTTCCTCTCACACTCAGGAGCAGACACTCCATAAACACCAGCACAGGTGTCACAGAGGCAACTGCTTTCACATCAGACTAAAACGAGGGGCAGGTTTCCCAAGAGCAGAAATTCTCCTTTTCAGGGATGCCAGCGGTGGCTGGGACTTTCCCGGGCTTGGCCACTGTCAGATCAAGAGCTAACCTCCCCTCCCCAGCACACACAGCTGTCCCAGCATGAAGAAGTTCTGATATGGTTTCCCTGTCTACTGTGGCCTCCCTGAATCCTGCTCCAAACCATGGCAGGCACTTCAGGACCACCTAAGGGCGGGGACAGGCCCTGCTCCCAGGATCTCTCCTGCTATTTGCTCTTACAGAATTTACCAAAGTTCATGATTAAATATTTGCTGGTCATTGTTCAACACCAGCTCCCTAGCCAGCCTACACACTTCGTAGGGCAAAAACCGTGACTACCTTGTCACTACCGGATTCCTATAACCAGAAAAAAAGTCCTCACCAAGCCAGTGACAGCTGGAGGTGGTCAAGGTCCTCCTCGTTCAAGGCCACAGGAAGGGAGGCCCAGAGCAGCTAGGTGTGCAGCTGGGTTGAGTCAGCCTTACAGACTGCCCAGCACTGGCCCCAGCAGAGCCACAACCTGAGGCTTTGCGAGAGCCTCCCCAGGGCCTGTCCTGGGGCTCACACTAGCCGCCAGGGGCTGTGCTGTAACTAAGCCAGGCCGGCAGGCTGTGGGGTGACCAGCCCCTTCCTCCCACAAGACAGACCAACACAGAGCTGGGGTACACAGGGAGCAGGAAGAGGCAGGAGCAAGACTTCCCAGAGTGGGGCCTGTTTCAGCACCCCAAGCCTGTGCTCTCGCACCTGAGATTTCACTTGATTTCTCCCTCCTTCTGGGGAAGGGGAAGCCCCTAGCCTCTGGAAGCCACACCACTCCTACTTTCTCTCTTCTTTTCCCCCTCCCCTCCAAGCCCTGACTCTAGTACGTGCCTTCTCTGTGGGATACCCCAACAGACTCCTTCTCCTGGTTCCCTCCAGCCCCCTTCCCTGGTCTCTCCTCCCAGGGAAACCCACAGCCTCCAACTATCTCAATGATCATGGTGTAAAAGCATCCAGGAGACAATGTACAAAGAGCGCACGGGATAAGTGCTCAATAAACCCTCACTGCCTGCAGTCCCTTCCCCTGGAGATGCTTGTTGGGGGTGGGGGTGGGGGGCCAGATGCCTCTCCGCCTGCTTCCTTCGTGCTGGCCAGACCCTGGCCAGGACCATAGCCAGCTGGGCCACTTCTCTGCTGAGCCACCACGGGATTCAGTTTTCCCATCTGTAAAGCGGGCGTGGGTTGGACTAAATCCCCACCTTCCACATCAACCTGGGGAAAGGGAACACTGGTCAAAAATGCAGATGGCAAGGCCCATTCCAGACCTACTGGCTCAGAATCCCCACGTTAAGGAGGCTAGAAAACGGTACCTTTAACAAGCAGCCACCCCACTCCAACGCCCCTACAAAGTGCCATCAGGTCAGCTTAGGCAATATCAGCCTAAATGAGGAGGAAGTAGCCCAGAATGCACAGGCACGGAGGCCTCTTAGGCGAGGGGGGAGGATGGCTTTAAACACCTTGATGCTCAGCTAAATCTCCCCCCTAGCAGCGTTCTTTCCTAGACCTCCCCTTTTCTGCGGGAAGGGGGTGGGAGGTTCCCGTCCCGGTCCGACGCAGGGGCTCCCCACGGGAAGCCAAAGAACGCAGGCTCCGGCCACAGGGGCCCGCCGTCGGGCAGCTCCTGGAGCTCGCTGGACCTCGGCTTGCCCATCCCTATATCGAGAGCAGCCCCTGCACCTGCCCCCAAGGCGGCCTTCGGGTTTGCACGAGGCGAGCACGCAGCGCCGATCACGCGCTCCGGGAACGTCCCCTGGCCTTGTTTCGGGGCCTGGCTCGCTCGCCGCCTCCCTCCTCCCGAGCCCCGGCCGAGGCCAGGTCCTCTCTCCGCAGCGCGCCCCCGAGCAACTCGCTCGGCCTCCTCGGATTCGGGGGTCTAATCAGGGGTCGCCGGGCCTCCAGCCCCGCTGCGCCACCTGGGGCAGGCCTCAGTTTCCCAACCTGGAGAACTGGGTTCACGCCCGCGCCGCTCGGGCTCCCCGCCGAGTGACCTTGGGCCGACGCCGCCCCGGGCCTCAGTTTCCCCGCAGGAGCCAACACGCACGGACCGGCGGGAGCCTGGGATCCTCTCCGAGGCCCATGGGCACAGGCCCCGCCGCTCGCCCGCCACCCCGGCCCGGGCCTCACCGGCAGGCGCGGCACGATCTCGACCGAGCAGCAGTGGCAGAAGTACCGACCGGGCTGCGGTGACGCCTCGGCCATGGCCGCCGCCGCCTCCTCCGCGCCGACCGCCCCCCGCGCGGCGCCCGCCGCCGGCCGTTTGCTGCTCCCTCGCCGGTCGACGCGCCCGCGCACGCTCACGCACGTCACGCACGGCGTAGGGCGGCGCGCGGGAGCGGCGCAGGCAACACACGCGGCGGGCGGCTGTCCAAGCGACGGTGGCTGCCGAGAGGCAAAATAGCTACGGCCGTGGAACTCGGGCTTGCGCGGGGCGGGGCCGAGGCTCCTTGGCAACCCGGATATGGCGCGGGGGCGAAGCCAGGCCATGAGGTTGCAAAGGCGACGACGAGGAAGGCTCCTTGGCAAGCAGAATATGGTGCGGGGCGGGACCAGGTCTGAGGTTGTTCCGAAACCGGGGGCGGGGCCTGCGAGGGGCGGGACCGAGTCTCCTTGGGAACCCGGATAGGGCGCGGGGGCGGAGCCAGCCCGAGGATGCGGAGAACAGGGGCGGGGCCTGTGCAGGGCGGGGCCGCCACGCCCCTCCCTTCCTCTTCTCCGAAACCTGCGGGAGCCCTCGCCCTGCTCTTCACCTTGGTTCTCTCCTCTCTCTGTGCTCCAGCTCCTCGGTCCCCACCGTTCCTGGGACTCTCCAGGCGCGCTGTCCCCGCCGGGCCTTTGCACTGGCTGTGCCCCTACTGCGTTCACCGTCCCCAGACATCCGCGTGGCTTTCTCCTGGCGTCTATCAAGTCTGCTCAAATGTCACCTTCTTGTGAGGGCTTCTGCGACGCCCTTGTCCCCAACAGCACTTATTTCCACCCAATAAACTGTCAGGTCAGCCCTGCAGCGGAAGGGGTTTTCGTATCTTGTTCCCGGCTAGACCCATAGCAGTGCCTGGAGCGTGGCAGGCGTTCCACGAACACTCGTGGAGCTAATGCAGACGGGGACCCACTCCTGGTAGAAGGAGGACCCCTCCGAGTTCACACCGCTGTCCACGCCTCAGTGTGACCCAGAGGAAAAGAGACAGTCTGAGGTCTACCAGGTGGTGGCCTTGTTTCCCTAATGCTCTGGGGTGAGGAGGGAGCAGGAAACCTAAACCCTCCACCCTCCCAAAAGTCATCTGCAGAAACCGCATCAGCACCCGGCACAGGCCAAGGTAATTTCTGAGGTTAGTTCCAACCCATTCATGCAATTAGTTCTTTATTTATTCGACAAACAGTCATTGAGCGCCTGCTGCACACCAGGCCCTGTGCTGGATGCATGCAGACACCCCATGAAGTTGGACCACAGAATGGGATCCTAGGGGGACCCTGGCTCTGCCACCTTAGGGAGGGCTTCAGGAGGGAGGGGCATTGGAACTAGGGCTTTGAGGGATGAATAGGAGTTGGCTACAGTTGGGCTTCCTGCAGAAGGTGCCCCTGGAGCCTGTGTGAAGTGGACTGAATTATGTCCCCCCAAAACTCCCTGAAGCTTGAATTGTGTCCCCCAAGTTTTATGTATTAGACACTAAGCCCCCACTGTGACGGTTAAGAGGGTGGGATCCTATTACGGTAATAGAAAGGTGGAGCCTTGAAGAGGTGATTGGATTGCAGGACTGTGCAATAGTGAATGGATTAAAAATGGTGGTCAGGGGTGTGGTTCCGAGGGCTTTAAAAGACAGCGCATGGGAGTCTCTCTCTTGCTCTCTCTGCTTCCAGCATCTTGCAATGCGAGACTCCTGGGTCACTGTTGTCACCACCAGACGGACTTTGGACTTCCCAGCCTTAGAAACTGTAAGCAACAAATTTCATTTTCTTTCTAAATCACCCAGTTCCAGGTATCTTGTTATAAGCAACATGAACAGACTAATACACCGTGCATAAGTGGTTTTGAACGCCAAGAATCAGGCGCAGGGAGGGACCTTCTTGATTCCAAGCCATTCCCACTCTGACCACGAGAGGGCGCACGGGCCCCATCCTTGGGAATCCAGGACGCCCAGGTAGGGAGGTGCCAGACTCAAAACCAGGCATCCCCTGTCCAGCCCCTGGCTCACTGCACACCACCAACGTGCATTCTGCAGAGACGTAGGAGGTACGCGTGGCAGCCTGGGATGGTCGTTAAGAGGCCTTGGAGCGGCATGCCTAGGGTCAAGTTCCAGCAAGCCGCACGCTGGCTGTGTGACCCTGGACAAGTTTCTTAACCTCTCTGAGCAGGTGGCAGAACCTGCCTCTGAGGGTTTTAGGCCGGATCAGCCCTTGGCACCTTCTCGGTCCTCAATGGGCCCTGCTGCCTGCCCTGAGTCCATTGGCCTCTCCCTCACCCCTCCCCGGCCTCACTGGCCCGTGTGAGTGGGTCAAGTAGGTTCCTGCCTTTGCACGGCCATGCCTTCTGCTGGGAGTTCCCGTCCCACAGTCCCTTCTCTTTCCGCTGCTTCCCAGGAGGCTGCCACGAGCCTCTTCCTGGGGGATCCCCCATCCCCCCCTGCACCCCGCTGCCCAGCGTGCTCTTCCCTTCCTCCACAGCCATCCCCAAATCCAGGAGTTTCCAATGGCGCCTCCCAATACGTGAGGCCAATACCCTGCACACAGCAGGTGCTCAATAGATTCTTGAATGAATGCACAATTAGTGAGTGCCTGCTGTGTGACAGGCCCGGGCAGGCGCTGGGAATGCACAGGAACAAAAATACAGGGTTTTGTATATTATAGAACTCAGGCCTCGGTATGTTCCAGGCCTGAAGTTCAGTCCTCACAAAAGTGCCATGATGTGGGGACGAGTGTACTACTTTACAGATGAGGGGACTGCACGCAGCAGAGCTGGGACCAAACCCAAGCCATCAGGCCCTTGGCCTGAGCTACTCACTCACCAGCTGCCCCAGGCCCTTAGTTTAGTCTTGGACTGTGGCGTAGGAACCCAAGCACTCAGGCCATGTGTGACCCAGTGGCTTCGAGGTGTCCATCTGTGACCCAAGTGGCAGGTTGGCAGGAGAGTGCAGGGCACCCCCAGGGCTCCCTGAGGCTCTGAGACCCCCAGGGTCTCACCAGGTGCAGCGAGACACAGGTGCCTCCTCATGGTCTCTCGGCACTTCCTTGGAAAGACTTTGAAAGTGGGTTCTGGACATGGAGTGGGGCCTGGCTCCCACAGACCCCGGGACAGGGCCGTGCCTCCACCCTCAGGCTTTCCACAACGGGGTTGTGCCTCCCTGTCAGACACGTCAGCACAGGGACAAACTCCCCCTCCAAGCTTCAGTCTTCCCATCTGTAAAATGGGTGCCTGCCCCAGAGAGACTGAGAGTCTGCCTGGGAGCCGTCTCTGTGAGTGGCCACTGTGAGCACAGCTCCCCCAGCTCTCTGCAGCCTCTGGGCCTTTGCACGTGCCTTCCCCTCAGCCTGCAGCCCCCTTGCCTCCCTCTTGACCACGCCACAACAAGCCACCCTGACACCCCACACCCATTCGTTCCCACCTCAAGCAGACTTCTGCTCATGCCTCAGTTTCCTCGTCTGTCACATGGGGTCACAACAGCATTGAACTTGGTGAGTCTGCAGCATTGCACGGCCCAGCCCGGGAGCCCGTGTGCAGGTCTTTGTGTTCACGGATGGGGAGGAGTCCTGGAGCTGCAGAAGGCAATTCTATGGCCACGCTGCTGGTGAGAGAGACTGAGGCAGAGAGAGGGAGCCGGGCCCCACACCAGCTCTATTCCCACGGGTGCGAAGAACCCTCCTGGTTTGCTAAGTGTCAGGTGATTCTCATTGATTCTCCGGGCCTGGGTCAATGCCCACTCCTGGGGTCCCTTGGGCTGGAGGGCAGAAGGTGATTCCCCAAGGGAAATAGGGTGCTAGGACCATAAAGGGCGATGCCAGCCCCAACCAGGGGCTGGCACTCATTGTCCAATCCAGAGAAGGGACGGCCTCCCCCACAGCTGAGCACATGGGTCCTGGAATCTTGCTTACCTGGCACTGACCCTAGTCCCAACGCCATGGGGCTTTGTGGCTCCTAGAAAGCCACCTCCCTTCCTCCAGCATGAAATGAACATCTGCCTCATGGCCCCGTGGTAAGCAGCAGGGAAGACTTATTACGTGCCTGCCAGGCAAACACCTGTCCTTTAATGAACAAGAATCTGTGCGTGCACTTTGCACCCCTACTGTGCACCAGGCTCTGTCCTCCGCGTCCTGGCTGGAATCTGTAGTGCTGGAGTCTGTGTCCATTCTACAGACGAGAAAACGGAGGCATAGAAAGGTCCTGGCACACTGTGGGTGCTTGTATTAGGTGCCTACTGCTGCTGTCACTGATTGCCACAAACTGGGTGGCTTAAAACAACACACATTTTTTTCTCTTATGCTTCTGGAGGTCCGAAGCCCAGCATAGGTCTCGTCAGGAGAAAAATCAAGGTATTGGCAAAACTGCGTTCCTTCTGGAAGTTCTAGGGCAGAATCTATTCCACGCCTTGTCCAGCTGCTACAGGCCACCCACACTCCCTGGCTGCAGCCCCGTCCCGCACCTTCAAGTCCCGCAAGGGCAGCCACTTCCTTCTCGTGTCCCAGCTCTCTAACCACAGAGGGAAAGGGCCTCATTGTATAAGGACCCTTGTGATGACCCCCCACGCCCCAGATAATCAGCATAAATCCCCATCGGAAGGTCCTTAGTTACCATCTGCAAAGTCCCCTTTAGCCATGGAAGTGACATCCACAGGTTCCAGGAATTAGGACTTGGACGTTCCTGAGGCCATTATTCTGCCGACCACACTTGAGTTGTAATTTCTCTGACTTGCAACACACACGTCTGTTCCCAGCACACACCCCAGCTGCTCAAAGGCCCCACGTTCAAGTCTCTCATGTCCCTCCCTCTGAGAAGTCTCTCCGAATCGCCCTTGCTGGCTCGCTTCAGCCTTGGGACACCTACAGCTGCCGGGCTATCCTCTATCACAGACAGACACTTGACACTTGTCCTTTCCGGTTGAGCAGTCATGGTCTGGGGGAGAGAGAAGCCTGGGGAGGTGAGCAGAGGCCACAGGGAGCCACGCTGGGCGTCGGAGCTGGGGCAGTGGAGAGCAGGGCAGGCGTGCAGAGTCTAAAGGCACAGAGGGGCAGGGACAGGAAGCGGGAGGGGGAGGCGAGGCTGTCCCTGGGGTCTCTGGAGGAGGAGACTCCCCGGAAAGGGTCCGTGACTTGCTTGAGGTCGCCCAGCACATGGCCTCTGGGTTGAGGAGCAGTGCCGGGGGCCACTGGCAGCTGGCCTCGGTTTCCCTGGAGAAGCCCCACCCCATGCCAGCCAGACAATGACCCTTTGATTTGTAGAGCCTGGGCCAGAGTGGCTGAGCCACGGCAGGGTCAGAGTTTGGCCAAGGTCATGCCGTCTGGCCCCGCACACCCTCCGTGAGAACACAGGGTCCTGTCCCCACCCCGTTGCCCAACCCAGGAAAATCCCTGGGACTGCCAGAGGCCAAGGCCAGGTCGAGACATCGAGGTAGCTCCCTCAGTGCCACTAGGGTAGAAACATGGCCCTGGATGTGGGACACAGGTCAGGCTAAGGTCGAGAAAGGGGTCTGGGTGTGGCTTCTGCTGTTGACAGATTCTACTCACACAAGACAAGAGGCTGTGCTGTGTGGCCCCCGGGGAGTCTCAGCTTCCACACCTGACGGGGGGAGCTGCAAGAATGGGGGTGACATGGGTGGAATTGTGTCCCCCAACTTTCATACATCACAAGCTTGAACCGCACTGTGATTGATGGGAGGGTGGGAAGTCCTATCACGGTCATCGAAAGGTGGGGCCTTGACAAGGTGATGGGATCGTGAGGCCAGTGTCTAGTGAACAGATTGATCCGTCCACTGAGCAATAAGTTGATAGATTCATGGTGGCCACGGCCGTGGTTCCAATGACTTTAAAAGGAGCCAGCTGAGAAGCTCTCTCTCTGCTCTGCCATCTGCCATGTGAGGCCCCTGTGCCACTGTTGCCACCAAGGTCTTCACCAGATGTGCTCCCTAGACAGTCCATCTCTGTCACTCATAACAGAATACCTGAAACTGAGTGGTTTATAAGAAAACAAAATTTATTGCTCACAGTTTCAGATGCTGGGAAGCCCAAAGCCCAGGGACGATCTGGTGAGGGTCTTCTTTGCCGCTGACTTTACAGCAATGCAGGGGTCTCCCACGGCAGAAAGTGGTGGGGCAGAGAGAGACTAGCCCGTCACGTGCTCTCCTTCTAAAGCCCTCAGAGCCACGCCCCTGACCCTATTTCTAACCCACTGGCTACCGCAGGGTCCTGCTGTCCAATCACCTCTTCAAGGCTCCACCTTCCAATGACCGTAATGGGGTTTCCCACCCTCTTATGACTGTCACAGCGGGGGCCAAGTTTCCAATAACTAGAACTTTGGGGAACACAATTTAAGCTTCAATGGGTTTGGGGAAACATTCGATCCACTACATTCCACCACTGACCCCCCAAAACTCATGTCTTTTTCACATGCAAATATATTCATTTTGTCCCCAAAGTCTTAACTCCTTTCAACTCAAAAGTCCAAAGTTCAAAGTCCCATCTGTGAAATCAAAACAAGTTATCTACTCCCAAGATACAGTGGTGGGACAGACAGGGTGCATACCCCCATTCAAAAGGGGGAAATAGGCCAGAAGAAAGAGGTGACAGGTCCTAAGCGAGTCCAAGACCCAGCAGGGCGGGCACTGAATCTTAGAGCTGGAGAGTCATGTACCTTGACCCGGTGTTTGATGTCCTCTGCACGCTGGTGTGGGGGTTGGTCCCACGTCTCAGGCAGCTCCACTGCTGGGGCTTTCCTGGTCTCAGGTGATGCTGTAGCTCCCGCAGGCACATGTTGCACGCTGGTGGCTCCGCAGATCTGAGGTCTCCATGGCGGCTTCATGGCTCCACTAGACATGGTGCTGATGGGGTTTCTCTGCGGCAACTCCAACCCCACATTTCTGCTCGGCATTGCTCTAGTGAAGGCTGTCTGCGGTGACTCCACCCCTGTGACTGATCTCTTTGAGTCCTCAGATTTTTCCATACATCCTTTAAAATCAGGTCGGAGAGGCTGGCCCGTGGCTCACTCGGTTGAGTGTGGTGCTGATAACACCAAGGCCACGGGTTCGGATCCTGTATAGGGATGGCTGGTTTGCTCACTGGCTGAGCGTGGTGCTGATAACACCAAGCCAAGGACTGAGATCCCCTTACCGGTCATCTTTTAAAAAAAAAAAAAATCAGGTTGGAGGCTCCCAAGCCTCCACAGCTCTGGCATGCTCTGAGCCTGCAGACCTAACACGTGGACTCCACCAAGACGTCCATCTTGTAGCTTCTAAAGCTGTGGGTGCAGCCACACCTGGGGCCAATTTAGCCACAGCTGGAGCAGCCAAAGCAGCCGGGGTGCCGGTGCGGGCAGCCGCATCCTGAGGTGGTCCGGGGCAGTCAGACTGTGCAATGTTCCTCAGGCCTGTTCCCCGAGACCATTCTATGTCCCTAGGCCTCTGGGGCTGTAATGGAAGGTACAGAGTCCAAGATCTCTAAAATGCCTTTGAAATGGGTTCTGTCCCCCAAGTTTTATGCGTTAGTAGCTTGATCCCCACTGTGACTGTTAAGAGGATGGGAAATCCTATTATGGAACTGAAGGGTAGGGCCGTGAAGAAGTGATTAGATTCTGGGGACCATGCTGAGATTAAGATGGGGTCAGGGGCACGGTTCTGAGGGCTTTAACAGGACAGCACATGAGAGACTAGTCTCTCTCTGCTCTGCCACTTTCTCCCACGTGAGACCACTGGGTCACTGTTGCCAGCACCGAGGCCTCCACCAAATGTGTTCCCTGGACTTTGGACTTCCCAGCCTCCAACACTGCAAGCAATAAATTTTGTTTTCTTTATAAATTATGCAGTTACAAGTATTTTATTATAATCAACAGCAACGGACTAATACAACCTTCAAGGTCTTTTCGCCTCTCCTGGTAATCCCCTTTCTTCTGTACTAATCTCCCTAGCGAAGGGTCCCTGGGCTACACCATTGAATTGTTGTCCTGAAAATGCTCTCTGTTTCTCTACCACACAGCCAGGCTGGAATTTTCCAAGCCTTCACCCTCTGCTTCTCTTTTATATAAAATTCAGCTTTATGTCATGCCTTTGCCACCATCAGTCGGCACAGGCCGTCGCACGTCCCCTCAGAGCTTCCTGAATGTTTTGCGGTTTAGAAATTTCTTCCAGCAAATACCGTGGATCAGCATCTTGAAATTCTTCATTCCATGAAAGTTTTGGACGTGAACAGAATGCAGCCAAATTCCTTTAAAGTTCATAGCAAGGGTCATCTTTGCCCCAGTTTCCGATAAGTCTCTTCTGAATTACATGTGAGATCTTCTCAGAGTGGCCTTTACCGTCCGTGTTTCTGTCCTCACTGTGCCCACTGCCATCTAACCAGTCTCTAAAACAGCCCAAACTGTCCCCGGTTTTCTTACCTTCTTCTGAGACTTCCAAATTCCTCCAACCTTTGCCCAACCCTGGATCCGAACCTGCTTCCACATTTTCAAGCATTTGTCATAAGCGACACCCCACTTCTGTGGCACCAATTTTCTGTATGAGTCTGTTTGTCTTGCTTATAACAAAATACCTGGATCCGGGTAATTTATAAAGAAACAATATTTATTGCTTACAATTTTGAATGCTAGGAAATCCAAAGTCCAGGGAAACACATCTGGATAGGGTCTTCTTTGGTGGTGGCTTTACAGCAATTCAGGGGTCTCGTGTGGCAGAAATAGCAGAGCAGAGAGAGACTCTCGTGTGCTCTTCTTTTAAAGCCCTCCAAACCATGACCACCATTATTAACCCATTCACCATGGCACCGTCGTACTATCTAATCACCCCTTCAAGGCCTCACCTTTCAATTATCATAACAGGATTAATAGGATTTCCCACCCTCTCAACACTGTCACTCTAGGGGACAAGTTTCTAATACCTGGAAAATGGGGGATACAATTTAAGCTTCAATGAGTTTGCAGGGGACATTCAGTCCACAACAAGGACTGATACAGAAAATTGGTACCAGACAACTGGGGTGTTGCTTATGACAAATACTTGAAAATGTGGAAGCAGCTTTGGAACTGCGTGTTGAGAAGAGGCTGGAAGAATTTGAAGGAGCAGCTAGAAATAGCGTAGCTGCTGGTGGGACTTTAGAAGGTAAGAAAAGCAGAGAAAGTTTGGAACGTCTTAGAGACTGGTTACGTGCTGATGAGCAGAAAGCTGATAGAAATACAGACAGTAAAGGCCACTCTGAGAAGATCTCAGATGTAATTCAGAAGAGACTTATCGGAAACTGGGGCAAAGATCACCCTTGCTATGAACTTGCTAGGAATTTGGCTCATTCTGTTCATGCGCCAAAGTTCCATGGAATGTGGAGTTTCAAGGATGCTGATCCACGGTATTTGATGGAAGAAATCTCTAAACCGCAAAACATTCAGGAAACTATGTGGGGACTTGCAACAGCCTGTGCTGACTGATGGTGGCAAAGGCACGACATAAAGCTGAATTTTATAATTAAAAGAGAAGTAGAGGGTGAAGACTTGGATAATTTCCATCCTGGCCATGTGGTAGAGAAACAGAGAGCATTTTCAAGGGGAAAATTCAATAGTGCAGCCCAGCAGCCGTTTGTTGAAGAGATTAGTACAGAAGAAAGGGATTATCAAGATAAGGGATAAGGCCCTGAAGGCATTGCGTAAGTCTCTGGGGTCACCTCTCCCATCAAGGCCCAGAGGCCTGGGAAAGCCGAATGGTCTCAGGGAACAGACCCAAGACCCCTGCATGGGCTGCCTGCCCAGGGCCACCTTGGGATGCTGTTCCTGACACCAGCACCCCAGCTGCTTTGGCTGCTCTCACCTTGACTAAATTGTCCTAGGCAGGGCTGGACCTGCAGCTTTGGAATCTGCCAGCTGGAAGCCTTAGCAGCATCCATATGGTGTTAAGTCTGCAGGCTCCCAGAACACCAGAACTATGGAAGCTTGGGCGCCTCCTCCCCAATTTCAAAGAATGTACAGAAAAGTCTTGGGGCCCTGGAAGAGATCTGTCATGGTGTGGAGTCACCACATCGAGCCTTCACTAGAGCAGTGCCAAGTAGACATGTGTGGTCAGAGTTGCAGCAAAGAACGCCCACCAGCACCACGCCTGGTAGAGCCAAGGGACTGGGACCGCCATGGAGACCCCAGACCTGTGGAGCTACCAGGGTGGGACACCAGCCTGGGAGAGCTGAAGTGTGGCTTCAGACCAGGACATCTATAGGAAGGGAGCTGCCCTAGGACTTGGTGACCCAACCCCCACATGAGCATAAGACAGGGTGTTGAACATGGAGTGAGAACACGTGATTCTCCAGCTTTATGATCTGATGCCTGCCCTGCTGGGTTTTAGACTTAATTAGAACATGTTACCCCATTGTTCTGGCCTATTTCTCTCTTTTTGAATGGAAATATGTACCTTATGCTTATCCCACCATTGTATCTTGGAAGTACATAACTTGTTTTGATTTCACAGATGGCACTTTGGACTTTTAAGGAGAAACAAGTCAAGACTTTGAGAATGTAATTACCTGTCAGAAGGATATGAACTTTGGGGGCCAGGGATGGTATGATAAGGATTGAATTGTGCCCCCCAAGTTTTATGCACTACAAGCTTGACTTCCACATTGACTGTTGGAACGATGGGAAATCCTATCATGGTCATTGAAAGGTGGGGCCTTGAATAGGCCATTGGATCATGAGGCCTGTGCCCAGTGAGTAGATTGATCATTCACTGAGTAATAAGTGGACAGCTTCATGGTGGTCATGGGCATGGTACCAATGGCTTTAAAAGGAGCCAGCTCAGAAGCTTAGCTCACTCTCTGCTCTGTCATTGTCATCTGCCATGTGAGACCCCTGTGCCACTGCCACAAACACCAAGGCCTTCATCAGATGTGCTCCCTGGACTTTGGACTTCCCAGCCTCCAAAACTGTAAGCCATAAATATCACTTCTTTATAAATCACCCAGTTCCAGGTATTTTGTTATAAGCAAGAGAGAGGGACTAACACAGAAAATCGGTACCAAAGAAGTGGGGTGTTGCTTACAACAAATACTCAAGAATGTAGAAGTGGCTTTGGAACTGGGTGCTGAGGAGAGGCTGGAAAAATTTGAAGGGACAGGCTAGAAAAAGCTGCTGCCTGTGGGAGTTTAGAAGACGAGAAACTCAGAGAAAGTTTGAAACATCTGAGAAACTGGTTACGTGCTGATGAGCAGAAAGCTGATAGAAATACGGACAGTAAAGGCCACTCTGAGGAGATCTCAGGTGTAAATGAGAGGGGCTTATTGGAAACAGGAGCAAAGATCACCCTTGCTATGAACTTTAAAGGAACTTGGCTGCATTCTGTTTGTTCCCAAAAGTTTTACGGAATGTGGAACGTCAAGGCGCTGATCCAAGGAATTTGATAGAAGAGATTTCTGAGCAGCAAAACCTTCAGGAAGCTATGCAGGTTCTTGCAACAGCATATTCTGAGTTATGGTGGCAAAAAATGACATAAATCCAGAATTTCTGATTAAAAGGGAAACAGAGGGTAAGAGTTGGAAAATTTAAAGCCTGGCCATATGGCAGAGAAAAAGAGAGTATTTCAGGAGAAAAATGCAATGGTGTAGACCAGCAATCATTTGCTAAAAAGATTAGTACAGAAGAAAGGGAGTATCAAGAGAAGGGAATAAGGCCCTAATGGCATTGCAGAAGTCTCTGGGGACACCTCTCCCATCACAGGCAAGATGCCTGGGAAAGCAGAGCGGTCTCAGGGAACAGGCCAAAGGTGCCCTCCATGGACTCGCTGCCCAGGGCCACCTTGGGAGGCTGCTCCCCACACCAACACCGCAGCTGCTTTGGCTGCTCCAGCCTTGGCTTGACCCCAGGTGTGGCTGGACCTGCAGCTTTGGAAGACACATGCCGGAAGACTTGGAGACATCCACATGGTGTTGTCTGCAGGCTCACAGAATGCCAGAGCTGTGGAGGCTTAGCAGCCTCCACCCCGATTTCAAAGGATGTATGGAAAAGCTTGGGCACCCAGGAAGAGATCTGTCATAAGGGTGGAGGCACCACAGACAGACTTCACTAGAGTAATCCCAAGAAGAAATGTGGGGCTGGAGTTGCAGCAGAGAAGCCCCATCAGCGCTATGCCTAGTGCAGTTGTGAGTGGACCAGCATGGACACCCCAGACCTGTGGAGCTGCCAGCGTGAAATGCAGCCTGTGAGAGCTGAAGCGTCACCTGAGACCAGGAAAGCCACAGAAGTGGAGCTGCCTGACGACTCGAGGACCCGTCGCCTGCACCAGCATACAGAGGACGTTGTGTCATGGAGTCAACGTACAAGATTCACCAGGTTTAAGGCTTCATGCCTGACCTGCTGGGGTTGGGACTTGTTTAGGACCTGTCACCCTTTCTTTTGGCCTATTTCTCCTTTGTCAAATGGAAATATGTACCCTATGTTTATCCCACCATTGTATCTTGGAAGTAGAGAACTTGTTTTGATTTCACAGATGGGATTTTGGACTTTGGACTTTTGAGTTGAAACAAGACTTTGGAGAGGGAATGAATGTATTTACCTGTGAGAAGGACATGAACTTTGGGGGCCAGGGATTAAATGAAAGGATTGAATTGTGTCCCCCAAGTTTTATG
The DNA here is from genome assembly GCF_027409185.1 of Cynocephalus volans. Classification (NCBI taxonomy): domain Eukaryota; kingdom Metazoa; phylum Chordata; class Mammalia; order Dermoptera; family Cynocephalidae; genus Cynocephalus; species Cynocephalus volans. Next base: position 93,700,058 of record NC_084469.1, on the reverse strand, counting down.
CATTACAAGCTTGATCCCCACTGTGACTGTTGGGGGGGTGGGAAGTCGTATTATGGTCATTGAAAGGTGGGGTCTTGACAAGGTGATTGGATTGTGAGGACTGTGTCTAGTGCATGGATTAATCCATTCTCTGAGTAATAAACTGATAGATTGATAGTGGTCATGGGCATGGTTCTGAAAGCATTAAAAGGACCCAGCTGAGACCCTGCACCACTGTTGCCACCAACAAGGCCTTCACCAGATGTGTTCCCTGGACTTTGGACTTCCCAGCCTCCAAAACTCTAAGAAATAAATACTGTTTCTTTGTAAATCACCCAGTTCCAGGTATTTTGTTGTAAGCAAAAGAGACAGACTAATACAGAAAATTGGTGCCAGAGAAGTGGTGTGTTGCTTATAACAAACACGTGAGAATTTGGAAGAGGCTTTTGAACTGGGTCTTGAGGTGAGGCTGGAAGAATGTGAAGGAGCGGCTAGAAAATGCCTAGGTGCTCGCGGCAGTTTAGCAGACAAGAAAACCAGGGAAAGTTTGGAACTTCTTAGAGACTGGTTACATGGTGGCAAGCAGGGTGCTGATAGAAATATGGACAGTAGGGCCAGCCCGTGGCTCACTTGGAAGAGCATAGTGCTGATAACACCAAGGCCACGGGTTCGGATCCCATATAGGGATGGCTGGTTAGCTCACTTGGGAGAGCGTGGTGCTGACAACACCAAGTCAAGGGTTAAGATCCCCTTACCGGTCATCTTTAAAAAAAGAAAGAAAGAAAAGAAATATGGACAGTAGACAATGAATTGACTGTACACATTTACAATAAAGGATATTTTTTAAAAATAGAAATATGGACAGTAAAGGCCACTCTGAGAAGATCTCAGATGTAAATGAGAGGAACTTATTGGAAACTGGGGCAAAGATGACCCTTGCTATGAACTTTAAAGGAATTTGGCTCATTCTGTTCACGTCCAAAACTTTCATGGAATGAAGAATTTCAAGATGCTGATCCACGGTATTTGCTGGAAGAAATTTCTTAACAGCAAAGAATTCAGGAATCCGCATGGTTACTTGCAACAGCATATTCTGAGTTATGGTGGCAAAGACATGAAATAGGCCAGAATTTCTAATGACAAGGGAAGGAGAGGGTATAGATTTGGAAAATTTGCAGCCTGGCCCTGTGGTAGAGAAGCAGAGCATTTTCAGAACAATTCAATGGCGTAGACCAGCAAGGGTTTGCTGAAGACATCGGTACAAGAGAAAGGGATTGTCGAGAGAAGGGAATCAGGAGCTGGCGACACTGAGCCTGGTTGCAGGTGCTTTGTTAGGAGCAGCAGAGATGGACCAGACAGGTGACCAGGCACAGGCATCCCCAGGAGATACCCAATGGCCCCCATCACCTCATCCGGCATTTTCCTTGAAGCAGTGATCACTCTTTGAAGTTACACATTATTATTTTCTTTGTCTATATCAATCGAATTTATTGTCTAAGGCCCTCCAAACTATGAGCTCGGTGGGGACGGGACTGGGTCTGCCTTGGTCACTGTGGTACCCCAACATCCTGCACGGTCCCTCCTGCCATCGGGAGACGTTCACTGATTCTTTCTCAGAAGCGTGAACACAGAGGGACTCCACAGAACCCACGAGCACTTCACGGGCACCTTGACAATGTCGGAGGTCCCCAAGACAGAAGGAGAGAAAGCAGCCGGCTGCCCCGAGGCCCATCTGATGTCGCCGTCATAAACTGTGGGAAACACCTCTGCTTGGGCAACGCGGGATTCCAGAGTGGCCGAGGGCTGCAGGTCCACCGAGCACGTGCTGCGTCTCACAGGGGAAAGGAGAAGCAGCTCGGAAACACTACATTCTTGTTGCTGGGGCCTGGGGGCACCGTGTGCCAAGTGTGGGGCCTGATGCACGGCCTCCCAGGCAGTGGCAGGCTCTTTGGAAGCTATTACGGATGTTTTGGGGACTAGCTGTGTCTCGGGTCTCTCCCCGCCGCACCCCACTTCGCCTCCACCCCACCGACTCGCTCGCGCCCAGCCGTGTGCACTGGCGGCCGGGTGCAAGGGGCGCGGCTCGCAGGTGAGCAGCGGGCCACGAGCAGCCGAGGCCCGGGCATGCGGGGCACGTAGGGCTGAGGTCGGGCTGGGGGCCCAGGACAAACTTAAGCCACACAGGTGACCATGTGCAGACCTCGACGTGGTACACATATACCCAGACACACTCCCCATGGGTCCCCTGTTAGTTCACAGCCCAAGACCCCAAAGCCACAGTGACACCTCCGGGCGCCCCTCTGTCCACCCAAAGCTGTCACCACCTCGAACTCACACCCATGGTCACAATTCGGCCCCCTGGCTCCCGGCTATGCACCTTCCCAGATGAAACCTCTGGCTGCCACCCCTAGGCGGCCAGCCCTGCCTCTGCACATGGCATGTGGGACACAGTCTTGCACCTGGCCATTCACGTGAGTGCCCTGCCCCAGCTGGCCAGTGGGACCTTTGTAGGGAGCGCGGCTGGCCGACGAGTGCTGCACCTGGGGACTGCAGGCCTCGGACACGTGGGACCAGCTCTCAGATGTCCCTGTCTTGATTTCTGCCCCTGTGACTTATTTATCTTTTTCCTCTCACCTGAAGAGGACAGTGCCAGCCTCCAGGTTTCCAGGTTTTGTCCCCTCCGAAGCACTTGTCCCTCTCCAGTGTGGCATCCCCCTCCTTGGGAGGTCTGCTCAGAGTGTGGCCTGAGTGTCCCGTCTCCCCCTGAGCCCCCTGCGAGCATGACTGGCCCTGAAGACACAGGGGCCTCCCCTGCCACGTTGGGAGGCCACGCTGCCCAGCCTTCCCCTTTTCCCACCTTTGGGGTCTGTCAGTGGCAAGCAAATGTGATTGTCACCAGGGTGCGCTGGTGGGGCCATTCCCTGAGCACGTGTTCCTGCCCCCACACCACACTCTCCTGGTCAATCCTGCATCTCTCCTCCTCTCTGCCTGTTCCCTCATGGCCCTTGGGGGTGGCAGAGCCCAGGCTTTCTCCCCAGGCTGTGTTCCCAACTTCCTCACCATGGCCCCTGGCTCCCTGCCCCAAGCCCTGCCCCAGTTTTTGGCATTAAGTTTTCCCATGGCTGGCCTGTCCTCTTGGGGACGTGGCAGAAGGCAGCCGTGGAGGCCTCCCAGCCCCACACTCCTCCCCTAATGCACTTCGCAACCCGGGCTCAGTTTCCTTGTCTTTATTTATTTATTTTTTTTTTTAAGATGACCGGTAAGGGGATCTTAACCCTTGACTTGGTGTCAGCACCACGCTCAGCCAATGAGCGAACCGGCCATCCGTATATGGGATCCGAACCCGGGGCCTTGGTGTTATCAGCACCGCACTCTACCGAGTGAGCCACGGGCCGGCCCTTCCTTGTCTTTAGAAAGGAGGGTGCGTTCCGGGGGGACGTCCAGGTGGGTGTCCAACGAGTGTTTGCTGTGGCCTGGGGGCTGCTCTTCCCAGGACCCGAAGCAGGAAGGCGTGGGAGCCATCGACTGAGCCTGTATCCCCACAAACCAGGCGCCCTGTGGGGCGTGAGCCCCTCGGAAGGGAAGGGAGGGGGAGGGGCCTCCAGTGCCAGGGCCGGACTTGACCTCGGGGAGACCAAGGTGTATCAATTCATTAGCAATATAATCAATTAGGTGTTCGCAGGGGGAGGGTCAGCATGGGGGGAGTCCAGGCCCCGGCACCTGCTGAGGCCTCCAGGGAGGTCTTGGCCTGTCAGATGCTGAGGGGGACGAGGGCCAGCCCATCGGAGCCAAGTGTCTTGGACCCTCTGTGGCTCTGGCCGCCCATTCCTTGGCTGCCACCTCTGCCCTTGACACAGCCCTTGGCCACCACCCTCGGTGATGGCCCACCCCCATCCTGTGCCCAGCCTGCACAGGGACCCTCTTTTCCATCCTCACTGGCCGGGTGGCCCGCCTCCCCCAGAGACTGTTTCCCGAGGGCCCAGTCAGCCCGGCCCACCTCTGAGCCTTTGTGCCCGGGCAGCCAGACCCTGATACTGAGGCTGGTGTCTCCCCACTGCCTGAAGGACTTGGGGCACGCTAAGTGGCAGCGAGCTTCTGGCTGGTCGAGCTGTCCAGGCCGGTGTTCTCAAGCAAGCTTCCTTCCTTCCCGGGCAGGTCACTGGGATGGACCGGCCATCTGGAGCTCAGGCCGGTTGTGGGACACTGTTGGCCCCGTCACAAAATAAAGCCATATTGAACGATGGCCACCAGTGTCTTGTCTGGGAGCCTCGAGGATTCGATTTGCTGACTTTTAAGGTGGTCTGGTGGTGGGGGCACAGGGGTCCATGTGAAGAGCCCTCCACTGGGATGAGGGGCCAGCCCTCCCGTGGGCCAGTTCTGTGTCTGCAGTGGCCAGAGCCAGCCATGCGGGATGCCAAGGCCCCGAGCGCCACCCCCTTGGCTCTTCCAGGCAAAAACCTGCTCACTATGTTCCGGGTCTAATGGGATAGGTGGGTCCCTTTCCTTGGGCTGCCATTACAAAGTGCCACCAGCTGGGGGCTTGAAGCTACCGACATATGTCCTCCCGCAGTCCTGGAGGCCAGAGGTCTGACACAAGGTGTGTCAGGGCTGCGGCTCCAGGGAAGCTCCTTCCTGCCTCTCCTAGCTTCTGGTGGTGGCGGCAGCCCTTGGCGCTCCTGGGCTTGTGGTCACATCGCTCAACCTCTGCCTCTGTCCCCATGGGGCCACCTTCTCTCTCTCTCACCTTAACTAATGGCATCTGCAAAGACCCTGTTTCCAAATGGCATATTCTGAGGTTCAGGGTGGATGTGAATTTGGGGGATGCTATTCAACCCCATACAGGGGGCAGGAGGCTGGTGAAGGCCCCACCATCCAGGCTCCAGTGAGGTCCCTGCATTTGGGTTTCCAGAGTCTGGTTCTGTGAGGTTCATGGGATCCAGCCTGATGCACCGGGGGCTACAGGGTGGATGTAGATCTAGAGCTTGTCCCTTCTGGCCAGATGCCTTGGAGACGCGCTCCGGGGTCTGCCCACTTCTCTGACTCAGTCAGCAAACACCAGCTGAGCTGCTTCTGTGGGTCCAGCTCTGGGAACAGGCTGAGTCCCTCCCTCACAGATCTGGGGGGGAAGGGCAGGCGAGGAGAAGCTGGGGAGGAAGAGAGGGAGGGAAGGAGGGCAGGGTCCCCGGGTGCGATTTAGATAGGGGGATGGGGGGCCCTGGGGGAGCCAAGGGATGGAGCTGTGAGGTGGCTCACCCCAAAGGAGGTGGGAGCCTGGAGGTGACACTTGCGTAGAGACCTGAATGTTGAGCCAGCCAGGGTGAAATCTGCAGGCAGAGGACACAGCCTGTGCAAAGGCCCTGGGGCAGGACTGAGGCTGACATGGAGGAGCAGCGAGGAGGCCCGTGTGGCTGGAGCAGAGAGAGGCGGGGGAGAGAGGCAGGAGGGTAGGGCAGGTAGGGGATGGGGCAGGTCGTGCAGGGCCTGGAGGGCTGCAGGAGGACTTGGCTTTTACCCTGAGGGAGGTGGCAGCCATGGAGGGCTGTGGGCAGAGGAGGGACAGGACCTGACTCAGGTGCTCACAGGCACCCTCTAGTGGCTGAGGCAGGGAGGACACCGGGAGGCGACAGTGGGAGCTGGGGACCGGGGCGAAGGGGACCGTGCTGGTGCAGGTGAGCAATGCTGGGGCTGGGCCTGGTGCAGGTGAGCAATGCTGGGGCTGGGCCAGGTAGAATGAGAGGAGGGGTCAGAAGGGGTCAGATCACTGAGGGAAGGAGGAGCACAGAGGAGGGTCCACAAAGATGCTTCCAGACTGGCATGTGGGCTGGACCTGGAGGGCTGGACTGCTTGGGGCTTCCTTAGCCAGTCCCACATCCCTGGGTCAAAACTGCCTCTTCTCAGACCAAAGATGGGCAGGGGCTCACCCGGGTCCCCCAGGAATTGAGGACAGAGCCTTGAACCCAGCACAGCGTCTTCCCCCATGCTGTCTACCCAAAACACGTGGCAGCATGAAGTGGCTCAGTGGGGAGGGAGGGATGGGTCCAGCACCTCCCTGGTGAGGACGTGTACAGATTCGAAGGCCTGGAGCGAACGCTCCCTGGACACCTGAGTGTGGACAGCAGGCTGACCTGCCATGGACTGACTACCGGGGACCAGGAGGCGGGCGCCCAGAGCTGCTCTGGCTTCCTGTGGGGCAGGCTGGGCTCTGTCATGCTGAATGGCCTGGGGTGAGGGGCGGCTCCTCCCTGGGCCAAATGTCCCTGTTTGGGGAGCTCTGGGGTTCCATGTGGCCTCCAGGTGCCTGAAAGCCCGAGTGGAGAAAGGACACCCTGCCCTGCCCAGGCTGGAAGGTGGCTTTGTCCTCAGCGTGGACTCAGACAAAACACATTTTAGAGGCAAAGCCAGCCTGTCGTCTTATATTAACATACACAGATACTTCTTCCTCTTCACACAAAACGTTGCATTGATCGTAACAAAATGAAAACCACCACTGAGCCCAGCTGGCAAAAGCAGCCACCATCCACATGCCGGTGTTTTTCATCCTCTTTATTTTCCCGAGGGATGTGGGTTCTGTGCGTGTGTCCAAGCCATCTTATTTTGAAAATAAGATGGTAGAATTCATTCAACTATCCATAAAAAATTTTAAGTATTTTTCTTTATGAACATCACTCTCTAGGCATCACTGTCACGCAATAGTAAAAGGCACACGTTTAGAGCATACAGTGTCTCTGAGTGACCAGTATTGACATGTGTACTCGTACACACCCGTGACACCATCACCACAGTTGAGGGTAAATACACACGTCCCCCTTGAAGGAGGACAAGGCCCGCCTGGCTCCCAGGGGACCCCGATTCTGTCACTATGGATTAGTTTTATTCAGCTATGATCTCAACCCATATTAGAACATCTGCCATGTGCCAGGTACCGTGCTGGGCTCGGGATACAGCGTGTATGAGAGATGCCATCTCAGCCACCGTGGGACGTGCCATCCACTGGGGAAGACAGTACTAAGTCATCAGACGGAGAGGACCATTTTCAGATTGTGACCAACGCCAGGGATGGTATTTCACAGGGTAGGTGGGGGAAGGGCTTTGGGTAGACAGTGAAGGCTCCCTGAGGAGGAGCCTTTGAGTGAAATCGGAATGACAGGGATTAAGTCATGTGGAAATCTGGGGAGGGGGATTCAGGCAGCGAGAACAGCCTGTGCAAAGGCCCTGAGGCAGGACCATGCGTGACATGTGGGAGGAGCGGCCGTGTGGCTGGGGCAGAGCCTGCGGGGGGCAGAAGGAGGACACCTCCTGGGATTTGCTGAAGAGTTTGTGTTTCATTCTCAATGTGATGGGGACGTGGGGAGAGAGGCGTAAAGAGAGGAGGGATGTGGCCTGAACTTCACTGAATCCGGAAAGGTCACCGGCTGCCGGAGGACAGTTATAAAGATGAAATGAGATCACGCAGCCCATGCTAGGGACACCTGACGGCTCATGACGTGGCTCCCTCAGGGCCCTCAGGCATCACCTTGGGTCTCCATCAACCCTGGATGGCAGCAGGCGTTGTGGACAAAGACGTCCTCTGGCAAGGACATCACACCCTGTCCCAGGACCCCACAGAGGCTGGATTCAGTGGCTTTGGTCTCTTCCTGGTGACTTTTTTATTCTTAATTAATAAAACATAAGCAAATGTCCCTTGAAACCATCACGGTTTCACCCCAGAGGCATCGTCCATTGTTGTGTGTACCCTCACTCGTTAAAACAATTTTATGTACACTCTTCAGTATTGTGTGTTTGCCTTAAACATTTTATATAAGTAGCACCCTACTGTCCTTATCTTGCATCTACACTTTTTTTTTCACTTAGCCTCAAGTCTGGGGATCTACGAGGCCACACACCCCTTTTCACAACTGTATGATACTCTATCCTCAGGGCATGCCAGGAGTTAGTCACTCAGTGCCCTTCTGAGGGACACATAGCTTGTTACCAGCCTTCCACTGTCCCCAACCATAGAAGCATCGGGGGAAGTGTGTTCAACCAGTGCTTAGCAAACTCTGGCCCACAGGCTGAGTCTGGCCCACTGCTTGTATTGTAAATAAAGTTTTACTGGCACACGGCCATGCCCATTCATTTACGTATCATCCATGAGGGCCCTCCTACTGCACTGGCAGAGCTGAGCATTACAATCGAGCCCAGGTGGCTGCAAAACCTAAAATATTCACCATCCAGATCTTTGCAGAAAAAGTTTGCTATTCTCAATTTACTCTCTGTTTTTTTCTTCTTTCACAGTTGGAAAAACTTTGGCCACTACTAGAGAACTAAATGGATCTGTGGTCATATTGCAGTGGACATACAATCTTAGCTTCTTTTGACATTTCAATCCTAATTTCGAGAGTTACCAATGGAAACTGAGGCCCAGAGAGGTGGTGGAGCCAGGACGTGAATACCCAGTCTGGCCAAATCCCCCCACCCCTGAAACTCCAGCCTAGGGGTGGTAGCAGTGACTTCCTGCTAATGCTTACACCATGCGGGGTTACCCGGATTCCTCCTGTACAGAACCCAAGGCGGCTCCTGATTTACCTCCAGGGGATGCACACTCCCTGCAGCCGTCCAGCCCCCCGCTTGCAGTCTGTCCTCTGAACACATGCTCAGGCTCCCAGATTCTCCCCTCAGGGGGCCTGGCTCTGGGGAGGGACAGGAGGAAGCATGCAGGCAGTTTGCTGAGCAAATGCACCCAGCATTTGACATCTAGGTTCACCTCTTTAGGTACCTGTTATCCATTGGACAGTGACAGTCATTATTTTCCACTTTGACACTGGCCTAGGCCAGTGGAGCTGGATGATGTTGGTGACAGACAGGTGGCAGGAGGGGAGGGACATTGTGGGGGCCGCCGATTGTCCAAGAGGGGCAGTGAAGGAAGGGGTGTGGTGCCCACTTTGGGTAGGTGCTCTTATGGTGGCCATCTCACAGTGAGAAAGCAGAGGCCTGGCAGAGGGATTTAAATGGGTCTGATGAACCCGTGGGCTATGTCCTTAGCCACGTGCTAAGTGGGGTGGGTGAAAGTAGCCTAGCTTTGGGCCGCTGGGGAAATCAAGGCCCAGAGAGGAAGAGTCTTGCCTGAGGTCACACAGCAGGTTGGTGGAGCATGTAACCACTGAACCACCCCTCCTTCTGGACTGGGGAGAGGACAGCAGAGGAGCCAGCTGGACAGTAGGAGCCCAGCCCTCCTTCGTGAGTCCCAAGCTGAGAACGGCGGACGAGTTGCTTCTCACTGAGCTCAGTTTCCTCGCCTGTAAAATGGGAATAAGAACAGCCCTGGCTTGGTTACCGTGAAGATGCGATGACGTGGTACCGTGCACTTGGCAGGATGCTTGCTGCTGACGACCCTTCACAGTGTGCCAGTTACAGCCCATGTTGGAGCTGTCAAGGTCCTCTGCCAGTTCCTGAAAGACATCGAGCCTGGGGAGGGACTCAAGGCTGTCTGCCTCTTTGGATGCTTTGGAGGGGCAGGAGGGCTCTGCATTTTGCTCGAGGCTGTAGCGGGACCACAGGAATATTACTATTTTGTGACAATGCGCGCCAGAGCATTCACCCCGTGATATGCATTTGTGGATCTATAACTGACTGTAGGGGCAGTGAGTCGGGGGGATGCGGAATTCATATGCTGGAGCCGGCCCACCTGGCTCAAGTCCCAGCTCCACTGCCTCTCCGGACCTCAGTTTCCTCATCTGTAAAATGGGCTATGAGGAGTGCCTACTTCCTAGGATTACTGTGAGAATTAGGTGGGCTTATTCCTATAAAGTTCCTGGCACATAGCAAGTGCTGGTGGCAGACACACCCTTAGGTGACCCCAGTGAATCACCGCCCCCCCCCACCATGGTCACTCCCTTTTGTAACCTTTTCCCTTTAATTTCAGCAGAAGCTAGAATTTGCTTCCAGCCAGCAGGACATGGGGGTGGGGGGAGAGCCATGCATTTAAAATATTTTAAAATAAATATTTAAATTGAAAAATTGGCAAAAGTGATAGATGTTGCTTCCATGATTAGGATACATTATATAAGACTCCATCTTAGCCCACTGGAGCAAGAAAATCTCCCACTGGCCTGGAGGAAGGAAACAGCCCAGTTTAACTGTCTGGGGTGGGATCCACATGGCAGCCCATGAGAAAACAGGGACAACAAACACCCAAGCTCGGGAAAAGATCCCGAGCTCCAGAAAAGGAACCACCACCCTGCGGACATCTTGATGGCAACCTGTGAAACTCTGAGCAGAGAACCCAGGAACGCTGGGCACAGACTCCGGAGCCACAGAAACTGTGAGTAATGTGTGCTGTTTCCAGCTGCTACATTTGTGGTGACTTGTTACGCAGCAGCAGCTAGCCGATACAGGCTCCATAAACATGAGCTGGCTCTGACGTTGCTGCTGTTATGAGTGTTATTCTCTAGACAGTGATTTTGTTTTCCTCCTTAGGAAGTTACTGCCTGAGGGTCCCTTTTAACTCATTCCTGGTATCTCTCTGTGGTTTGCAAGGTGCTTCCAGAGAGTTCGTCTGGAGGAAAGGGTTTTAAATCGATGATGGGGAGCTGGCCAGTTAGCTGGTTATCTGGCTGGTTAGCATATGTGTGTTATGTGTTATGTCAATTGGCTGGTTATGCTGGCTGGTAGAGCATAGTGCTGACAACACCAAGGTCAAGGGTTCGAATCCCCGTATCGGCCAGCCACCAAAGATAAAAAATTGATGGTGTGATGGTTGGGGGACTTCTCAGGCTATAAATTGGTACCAAAGCTGGATGCTCAGAGCAGCCTCCTGGACACTTGAGGAGAAAGACATTTTGTGGCCCGGGGCATGGGTGTCAGCAACCAGAATTTCCCACCAGCCAGTGGAAAGATGAGGGCAAGAATCAGGATTTAAGTGAAATTGTAGAAAATACAGAAGCTCCACGTTTCTTGGACACTGCTTTTTAGAGGCTGGGGCTCAGCCTGCTACACAGTCGTGATGTCGTTGTTGCCTCACAGCTGCTCCTCATGTACAATCATTACCACCCACCTCTCCATGGGGCCCAGAGAGTTTAAGCAACTCACCTGAGGCCACACAGCAGAAACCACCTTTTGGCTCATAGAGAGATGTCCCAAGGTGTCCCAAAGGGTGGGACTCTTGCTGTGATTTTAGATGGCCAATGAAAGGAAAGAGTGAGAAAGTTCTGCCTGCTTCAACTCACTCCCAATTTCATGTTCAATCAAGGAGAAAGTGTCTGGTGGGTGCTAGTGGGTCTTTAACACCTTCAGTGACTGCTAATCTCCCCTTAGAACCAAGAGAGAGAATATCCAGCTCAAATCTTCTAACAAATATAGTTTCACTGCATGTATAATGAATCTTGCTTTCCTTTTAAGGCAGTGATGTAAATTTTCCTTTAAGATGAAGTTAACTAAGTATTTTTTAAAGAGAGCTGGTTGATATCAAGAAAAATGTCATGTTAATAAGTACTGGTGCACCTGACGCCCATTACGATGGCTGCTATTAAAAAAAGAAAGAAAGAAAGTCAGAAAGCCTGGCTGGTTAGCTCAGTGGGTTGGAGTGCAGTGTTGTGACACCAAGGTCAGGGGTTTGGATCCCTGTACCGGCCAGCCGCCAAAAAAAAAAAAAAAGCAGAAAATGACAGGCGTGGGTGAGGCTGTGGGGGAACCGGAACCCAGTGCCCTGCTGGTGGGGTTGCCGCGTGGTGCAGCTGCTGTGCAGAGCAGCACGGCGGTGCCTCGGAAAATTAAAAATAGAATTACCATATGATCCAGCAGTTTCACTGCTGGGTGTGTACCCAAAACAATCGAAAGCAGGGACCCCAACAGTTTTGCACACCCGTGTTCACAGCAGCACGATTCACAACAGCCAAAAAGTGGGAACAACCCAAGCGTCCATGGAAGGATGAATGGGACACACACAGCTGCGGTCCATCCACACGCTGGGATGTGACTCAGCCTTAAACATGAATGAGATTCAGACACACGCTACAACGTGGATGACCCTTGAGGACATGGTGCTCAGTGACATAAGCCAGTCACACAAGGAAAAACACTGTGTGACCCACTCACAGGAGGTCCCTAGAGTCGCCGGATCCACAGAGGCAGGAAGCAGAATGGGGGGTGCCGGGGGCTGGAGAGGGGATAGGAGGTGAGTGTTTCATGGGGACAGAGTGTCAGTTTGGGAAGATGAGAAAGTTCTGGACGTGATGATGCTGGTGATGGCTGCACAGCCGTGTAAACGTGCTTGAGGCCACTGAGCTGCGCACTTAAACACGGATAAGATGGTAAACTTTGTTATGTGTATTTTATCACAATTTTAGAACAAAAAAGAAAAAAATACAAGTGGTACCAGTTCCCCCAGGTCTGGCAAAAGACACAAAGGTGAAAAACATACGCTTCATCCTGGGAACTTCTGGTTGCCTCGATGTGCCCCTCTGAGAAATGGAGATAACAGCAGCCCCCTATGTACGCCTGATAGCACCAGCAAGTGGCAAGGGGTCTATCAGTGCCAGCATTTACCCAGCCAGCGATGCCCAGCGAGGCAGGGACAGCGTGGCACCTGCTGCCATGTGTCTGAGGCCCGGCAGCCAGGGAGCCTCGCTGCTTTCGGAAGCTCTTGGTTCTCTTGGGCACAGAATTGAAAAGAATAAACCCAGCCCGTGTTGGCTTCGATGCACGAATCCTCCATCTGATGGTCGTGACTGCTAAATCGGCCGTTTCCTTTCCTGTTTTTAAGTTTTAGACTTTCTTGATTCCAAAGTGATTCACGATCATCGTGGGAAGAGGAGAAAAATCGAAAGAAGAAAGAAAAATTTAAAGAGAAGGAAAACACAAAGGCTTGCCAGCCACTTTTTTTTAAGGGGTTCTAGACCGAGGACATTGGTGTTGCCAGCACCACGCTCTCCCAAGTGAGCTAGTTGCCAACCTGCTGATGTTCGTGTACTGCCCACAGGTGTTTGTTGAGCAGTGCTGGGTGCTGTCCCTGGGCTGGGCAGGAAGATGCCGTGGGGAGTGAGCTGGTGCCGGCCCCTGCCCTGGCCGCCCTCCTGGGCAAAGCCGAGGCTACAGGCCATGGAGGTCAGGGCAGGTAGACACACAGGCACTGTAGGAGCCCCAAGGAGTCACTTGGCCTGGGCTGGCGCATCAAGGAGGACTTCCTGGAGGAGGTGGTGCCTCAGGGGAGTCCTGGAGGTGAAGCTGGAAGTGTAAAGAAAAATGGCAGGATGACGAGGTAGAGGTGACCAGCAGGGGGACAGGTGTCCTTGAAATGGGCAAGTAGGGAGGGCGTGGATATCTGGGGGAAGGGCATTCTAGGACAGTGAGTCTCAACCAGGGGCGATTTGCTCCCGAGGCAACACTTGGCTATGTCTCGGGACATCTGTGGTTGTCACGACTGGGGGTGCTCCTGGCGTGGAGTAGGTGGGGGCCAGGAACGCTGCTCAGCACCTGCAGTGCCCAGGACCCCCCACCACAGACAGTGACCCAGCCCCAAATGCCCACAGTGCCGAGGCTGAGACTGTGGTCTAGATCCATCCATTCTCATGAGAAACCCAGGAGATGCAGACCCAGCAAGTGCAAAGGCCCTGGGGCAGGTTTCTAAAGACACAGAAGCCAGAGAGCCAGCGACTTGCTGGAAGCCTCCGGACCCTGACACCTCCCATGGGCCCTGCTCCCACCCTGTTCACTTCTTGAACAGCCCCTGTCCTGGGCCTCCTGCAGGTGCACCAGTTGTGACCTGACTTCCTCCCGCTGATAATCAATCAGAGAATCAGCTTAGCAGGCTCCGGAGGCTTCCAGGTGCCCAGCGTCATGTTTCTGTGCCCCGACCCATCCCCCGATGTGGCTGAGGTATGCCAGCTGGGTCAGGGAGTAGACTCCAGGGATGAGTGCCGTTCGGGAGGTGACTGCTGGATTTCAGCTCCCCGAAGTCAGATCCCAGATACATTGGGTTCCTCCCCATCCCTTCCCGGTCACTTGTTTTGGGTGGAAGGAAGAGGAGGAAGCGGCTGGGAAAAGTGCCTCTTTGGCTCCTGGGAGAGTGGTGGGTTTTCCTTTTGATTCTCTCACCGACTCACCCCACACGCCCGAGGCCCACGGCATGATGAGCGTCCTGCTCGGGTCTCCATGGAGACGGAGCCTGTCTCCAGCCTCAGCTGAGCCCGAGCTCCAGGGGCTGGGCAGAGCCAGGGAGCAGCATGTTGAGGGGGGCCTGCTGACCCCTCTCCCTGGTGCTCTGCCGTGTCTAGGGGTGCTGGTCACAACAATGATCACAGCCACTGACTGAGTGCAAAGCTGTCCTGGGCACTACGCCACGCTCACATTTTAGCTCATTGAATGCACACCAGGGACTTGACCCTGTTCTCTCTTTAGTCCCACCTGGCAAATAAAGGAATTGGGGCTCGGTTGCCTGAAGCATGGGGAAGACGGTCCGTGAGTGTGGGAGGTGTGTGGGCTTCCGAGTCAGCCTGCCTGGGTTTAGACTCCAGCACTCTCTCTCCCTGTCTCTCTCTCTCTCCCTGTCTCTCTCTCTCTCTCTGTCTCTCTCTCTCTCTCTGTCTCTCTCTCTCTCCCTGTCTCTCTCTCTCTCCCTGTCTCTCTCTCTCTCCCTGTCTCTCTCTCTCTCTCTGTCTCTCTCTCTCTCCCTGTCTCTCTCTCTCTCTTTTAAACAGGGATCAAACCCTGGACCGTGGTGTTAACAGCACCAGCTCTAACCACCTGAGCTAACTGGCCAGCCCTCGATTCCAGCACTCTTGCTGTGTGATGCCGTGTGAGTGACTTAACCTCTCTGGGCCTCAATTCCCACATCTGTAAAATGGGTGTAGGAACAGTGCTTACGTCTTAAGGTTGCTCTGAGGACTGGGTGGGGACAGGGTGAACTCATCTGGTGAGGAAAATTGAAGGGGACACCAAAAAAACTCAGTCATTAAGATAAAGAATATTCTAATGCAATACTTTTTAAATCAAAATTAATGCCCCCCAAATCCATGATAAACAGTGTCAACATCGTATTTGTTTATTTATTTACTTGTGTGTGTGTGTCAACATTTTAAATAAAGACAGCATCGGCATTACTGACACGTCCTCTTGGCTCGGCGTGACACGATTACTGATGCTATTTTAGACTTAGAACAAGGGCTCGCCGGTTAGCTCACTGGTTAGAGCACGCTGCTGATAACACCAAGGTCCAGGGTTTGGATCGCTTTACCCTCCAGCGCCAGAAAAGTAAGTAAACAAATTTAAAATAAAAGTGAAGAACATAAAGGATAATTTGAAATGAAAATGACATCAGTCACAGTGCAGTGCCAAGCCAAAAGGAAAACTCAGTAGTACCGATCCCATCTTTAGTTAAAATTTTGATATTTTGTTCATTGTAAATATTTTCTCATTCATTTTGATTTTTAAAAACATTGCACTAAATTTTTAAATTTAATTTCTTTTCCAATGCGGTGTCTTTTAGTATACTCACAAAGTTGTGTGACTTTTTAAGCGCTCTCTAATTCCAGAGCATTCCCATCACCCCCAAAAAAGAAACTCCCTGTTTCCCTGTCTCCCCCGGGGCTGGCAACTGCGAACCCACTTTCTGTCTCTGGATTGGCCTCCTTTGGACAGTTCATATAAAAGGTCATTTATATAAAGGTCACACACTATGTGGCCTTTTGTGTCTGGTGTCTGTCACTGAGCGTGATGTGTTCAAGGTTCATCCACATGGTTGTGTGTGTCAGAACCTCGTTCCTTTTCATGGCTGAATCACATTCCATCGAGTGGATGGGCCACAAATAAACTGTGGTCTATCCACACAGTGATATATTATTTATCCTGATGTCGAAGTTTT
This sequence comes from Cynocephalus volans, assembly GCF_027409185.1. Lineage (NCBI taxonomy): Eukaryota > Metazoa > Chordata > Mammalia > Dermoptera > Cynocephalidae > Cynocephalus > Cynocephalus volans. The sequence goes on along the minus strand of NC_084469.1, from coordinate 93,684,244 downwards.
TTGGTCCCGCCCCCTTGAATTTTCAGTGAACACCTTCCATACCTTATGCAAATTCGGGCCCTGACAGTATCATGAGTATTTCATGTAAGTTGCTTCGTTCAGTGCATTGGGTCCCTGCGGCCACCTCCTCCAGCCCATCATGGATTCCTGTCCCCCAACCACCCTCTGCTGTAGCCACTGATCTCCTTGCTGGTCCTCCAACTCGTCAGGCTGTTTCCTGCCCCAGGGCCTTTGCACGGGCTGCTCCAGTCACATCCTAATCTGAAGGTCATCCCCTCTGAGCAGCCTTCCCTGAAGTAGCACCCTAAACCCATTCCCCCACTGGCCTAGCTCTATTTCCTTCGTCACACTTGCCATCGCCTAAAATTCTCGTTTATTTACGTGTACCCACCTCAAGGGTTTGCTGAGTGGATTGAATGAGCTACTTAGCACAGAGCCTGGCACATGGAAAGAGTTATGTGGTTTATCAATATCAGGTAAATACACACCATATTAAAGTAAAGTAGAATTTTAAGTGGGTATACACACTATGGAGGAAAAAGGAAGGCTGAGAAAGAAGGTAACAGTGGCTGAACAATTCTACAAAAGGTGGACAGAGAAAGTGACAGGGGATTGAAGGAACAGACCATGCACCATGAGGGGGAAGCATGTTCCAGGCAGAGGGTGCAGCCCGTGCAAAGGCCCTGGGGCAGGACCGAGCCTGGCGTGTGGGAGGAACACGAGGAGGCCCAGTGTGGCTGCAGCAGAGAGAGCGAAGGGGAGAGAGGGAGGAAGGGAGGGGACAGGGCAGGTCGTGCAGGGCCTGGTGGGCCACAGGGAGGACTCGGGCTTTAATTTTGGAACACCTTTGTTGAGTTGTAAGCAGGGGAAACATGACCCCCATACAGCACTTGGCCCAAATGCATCAGTACATTTTGAAATATTTTGAAGCGTATGTGCACAGAGCAAATGTGTGATTTTTAAAAAAGTGTCACCTCTGGTTGTGCTTGGTGTAAGTCCAATTATCGCTCTTTATGAGATCGATGACAAACGTAACAGCGCTGTGCACAGTGCCTGGCACCCAGTGCTATGACAGTGCTCCTGTTCCTGAGGTTGCTGTGATCGCTGTGGACGAGTCACACGCTCACACGTGCCAAAGACACGACTGTGCGGGCTCTGGGTGCTTCTCCTGTTGTTGTTATTAGTGGGAACCTGCGTTCCTTCTGGTCGCTCATATGATCACTGATAACTTCCCTCCCCAAGGGCCGAGCTCGCCTCCTCCGGGAAAGTGCGTCCAGCACCGGGCTCGGCGGCGCGGCCTCAGTTTCCCCGGGCGCGGCCGCTGGGGGGCGCTGCGGAGCTGCCTCTGTGGCGGCCGCCGGGGCGGGGGCGCGTCGCCGCTGCAGCTGCAAGTCGCCGCCGCCGTTCCCGCGCCCGCCATGGCCCTCCTGACGGAGAGCGAGGCCCGCCGGCAGCAGCAGCAGCTCCTGCAGCCGCAGCGCTCGCCCGTGGGCGGCAGCGGCGGCCCGAGCCCCCGGGGGTCAGCCCGACGGCAGGAAGGACCTGGACGCCATCCAGCTCTTCGTGGCCAGATGGATCCCGCGCACCCTCCAGCCGCTGTTCGTGCTCACCGGCCCCAGGACCCCTGCACCGGCTGCACAAAGGTGGCTGCAAAGGAAGACGGGCTGGGGGCGCTGGCCGCTGAGCCAGTCTCGGGGGAAGCGCCAGTCTCGGGTGGGTGAAATGCTCCCGTCTGCCCACCCCCGTGCCCACCCCCTGTGGGGATCAGGACCCCCTCCCCAGGCCTCTGCCCTCGCCCTTCCCTGCCTCCACCTTTGGCTCAAGTTAAAACTGGCCGAGCCTGTTAGCCATGTGTTGGGGTCCGAGGCCAAAGACAATGAACGTGGACTGTCCGTCTGGGCAGAGCCCAAATCCTGGGGTGGACAGGGGGCAGGAGGAAGGCGTGGGCGACCTCGGAGCCCAGCAGCGGCGGCAGCTGTGGGGAGGCCTGCCTGCCCGCCTCCCACCACCTGATCCTCTCTGATGGCATCCCGGAGCGGGTGCCCAGCCGTCGTGGCCCCAGCCCTTGGCCCAGCGTCTGAACTTGGGTGGCTTTGACAGCTTCCCTGTCAGGTGTTGGGGACAGGAAAGGCTTTGTGCTGGACACCCCTGGTCCCCATCCTCCAGCAAGACCCAGGAGGGGCCCTGGGGGTGGAACGGGGCTCGTGACCTATTTCAAACCCAATTTGTCCATGTCTTTCCCTGGGCATTGCATGCACAGTGATAAACATGAATATGTGTTTGTCGAATGAATGAATCGGTGAGCGAATGAATGAATAAATGAATGAATGATGGGTCAGGACAGGTCATAGGGAGGGTCTGGTGGGATGGATCTCAGGCTGTCACTCCAGCTAGATCCTCCCGCTGCTGGCATCTTGAGGGGGAGGAAAGAAACCCCTCCCATCCCCCACTTCATTGCAAAACCAACCATCACCAATACTACTAATAATAATAACCGGACCTGACAAATCTAACTCCTCCTAGTGGCCTAGGAGGGCAGAGGGGACACACTCAGCCCTAAGTCAAGCTCTGGGTCTCCATTGGCACACCCCCACCCTCTGGTGTGTCTGAAGCACCCATTTCTAGAAAGATTCTGATGACAGTGGGGGGGTGTCCGCATGGCCCCCACACGTTGAATTGAAAGGCCTTTGCTGAGCTCTGGGTTCAGGGAGACAGATGGGCGGAGGGGGGCTGGTGACGCCCCGTGGCTGTTCCCCTCTTTTTCTTAATTTTTAAATCTTCCCTGGAAATCCTCAGCAAGGAAGAGGTGAGGGGTGAGGGAGGGGCCGGGGCTGGGTTTTTAACCTGGGCCTGAGCCTCAGTTTCCCTGCTGTTAGCGAAGCAGGACCCGATGAATATGGAGTTATGTTTTTCTGGTTGGAGAATGTGGGGATCCTTGGGCACCTCGGGGTCTTTCCCATTTGCAATCTTTCTTGGAGGGTGAAAATTAGGAAGCGGAGTGTCCATGACAGCCGGTGGTCACCCTCCACTCTTTGAGGGGTCCTGAGTCAGTCTGTGATCTGGATGCAGGGGCTGGACATCATGACAGAGGGGCCCAGCTCCCCAGTACCCTTAGGGCAATGGATCCTCACCCACGCTGGGCCTGGCTGGACTTTACCTGGTTTTTACCTAAGCTGCTTGGCAGGAGGGAGCGGAGGGGCAGGCAGGAGGTGGGGGCATCTCCTGGGCCGGTATCTGGGATGGAGGCTTGCATTTGGGGGACTGCTGTGTGACTTCTGGCCAGTGGCCGCCCCTCTCTGGGCCTCAGCTGAAGGGAGGTGGAAAAATGAATGGGAAGTCAGGATTCGTGGCCGGGGAAGAGTCCAGGCACCTCCTGCCAACACTGATCTTATTTGGCTTCGTTTCTGGGGAGCCAACAGGGTACAGAAGTGCCCACCATTGGTGCCAGCTCAGAGCAACAGGGGTGGGCGTGTGGACCCCAGGGGATGGAGAAAGATCCCTCCCCAAGGCAGAAGATCTTCCAAGAGCCTCCAGGTCCCCGGGTGCTGGGGGGTCCTGTGAGGCTGGGCATGAGCTCTAAGGGCTGGAGAGGGGTGGAGTCACAGCCACCGTGACACCTGCCACCCGGCATGGAGAGGGTCATCTAGCATTGTCATTATTGTCAGCATCACTATCCCTTCCTTAACTTTCACTCTCAGAGAGTTGTTTAATCCCCCACTGAAGGGATTACCTGAAGTGGGCTTTGGAGCCTCAGCCCATTCTGGGGAAACTGAGGTCCAGAGGGCCATGCATTGCATCCCAAGACTGACGAGACCTAGGTCCCCTTCACCTACCCACCTCCCTCCCAGGCGGGGGATGTGGAAAGATATCTATGTGACAAAGGGGTGACAGGTCCCCTCGGCTGAGGGTGAGGCCCCCAATGATGGGGTTGAGGAGGGGAGGGGGCTGGGACACCTGAAGGCCACGGCCAAGGGTGGGGTCGGGGCAGCCCCATTCCAAGGAGCCTGCGCTGAGATGGAGCCAAACCTCTGGCTCTGGGAATGGGGCAGGGGCCGGGGGAGAGGGTGGGGGTGACGTTCCTCTGAGAGGGCAGGCCCACGGTGCTGGCTTTTTTTTGATGCATTTTGTTTTTTAAGAGAGATGGAGATAGAGAGAGACAGAGGGAGGGACAGAGATAGAGAGACAGAGCAGGAGTCTAGAAGGAGAGAGATACACAGTGATCTGAGAGAGACAGGGACAGAGACAGGAGAGACATGGAGAAAGGAGGGGGAGCAGGGAGGCCACCAGCCCCGCCCCATACCCCAGATCTGTGTCTCATCCGGAGAAAGGGGCCTCTCCGGGGACCCCCATCCCAGGCTAGGGGCTCAGGCTAGGAACTGGGGCTGGGATTGGTGCTTCCAAGGCTCCCCTGCAGGTGGGGACCGTCCCTCTGCGGTGCTCTCTCCGATTGGGGCTGCATATTAATGGGCATGGTTCTGATCGTGCTGGTCCGTGTGCAGGGGCCCCCCATTTATGGTAATCGCATATTCATTTGCATGTTAATGACAATATTTGTCTTAAAGCGGAGGTTGCATCGGGGGACGGTGCAGGCGCCGGGTGGGGGCCCGCGGTTTCCATGGGAGCAGCAGCTGCCAGCTCCTGGCGCGAGCAGGGGAGGCTGGAGCCAGCGGGGCTCTGAGGCGTGACATTCTGAGTGTGATGCGCCAGCCCCAAGGGGACGGCTTGGCAAGGAGGGACCGAGGGAGCAGTTGGCTCTCCCGGCGGTGGCGGAGGACAGGACACTGGCAGGGGGCTGTGGCCTCTTATTGGGGCAGCTGGAGGCACTGACGGATGCATCTAGGGTGTAGGTAACGCAGCTCTGAGCTTGATGACTTGGAGTGTTTGAGGATTACTCCAATAGTAGGAAAGACTTCCAGACACTAGGGCATGAGTCGCCCGAGACAACGTAGAAAACATTGCACTATGACAACAAAAAGGTAGAAAGCAAGCATAAACGTGAGAAGTTCCTGGAAGCCCGATTCCCACTCGTTTGGTGTTAACTAGGAGATTAACTCACTCCTGACAATACTTGGTTGAATTATGGACTGTGCTGAAATGTGAGTCTGGTTATTGTGATGAGGATTTCGTGGTTCAGACTTTTTGGTAGAGTGGCCATTTGATCAGCATTGCTAATCCCAAATCCAAGAAGTGTAAATAACATTACTGACAGCTCCTTGATTAGCTAATAACTAATCAAGGACCAGTTTATTTTCAAAAACCGTTCTTGCCAAGGTTCCCTGGCCTTGTGTTTCTCTGTGTCTATGTCCAAATTTCCCCTATGTCTTCTCATAGGGACACCAGTAATAGATTTAGAGGCCACCTTAATCCAGTGTGACCTCATCTTAACTAATCCCATGTGCAATGACCCTATTTCCAAATGAGGTCACATTCCCAGGTATGGCAGTGGGAGCGGGTTGGGAGGTGCTAGGACCTCAGTGAATCTTTTGGGGGGTCACAATTCTACTCACAGACTCAAAAAAGAAACTAAGTAACTATAGCAACTCAATCCTCCCATCAACCCTGATATCTCCATTATACAGAAGAGGAAACTGTAGCCCAGAGAGGTTAAGTGACCTACTCAGGATCACGCAGGACTAAGTGGCTAAACGAGGATTTTAACCCGGGCCATCTTGCTCTGGGTCGTATGCTCCTAACCCTTACACCCTAATACCAAGACCCAATTAGGTTCCCACCTTGAACTCTCCACGTGAGATTGGACCTCCAGGGCCCAAGTTTGGAGGAAGGTGCATCCGTTCCAGAAGTGGGCTTTGGATCTCCTGGACCCGGCTCTCCCCTTGGAAGAAACCCAGATGTACTAGTCAGCTATCACTGCATAACAAAATGCCCCCAAACTTATGGCTTGAACTGTGGCTTGAAACCAACCCACATTTATTGACTAGCAGTTTCTGGTGGTCAGGAATCTGGATTGCTAGTGAATGATTATACAAATTTGAGCCTTTGATTTTCCCTTTTTCAATTGACCACCTTCAGCCATCAGAACCAATATTTTTTGTTGGCTGGCTGGTATGGGATCTGAGCCCTTGACCTTAGTGTTACAACATCACGCTCTAATCAGCCGGGCTAACTGGCCAGCCCTCTCCCACCTCCGTCACTGTCTCTCCTGCATCCACAATTGCACTCACCCCCCTGGGATGTTTTCTTGTTTATTCCATTGTTCCTTGTGTGTCAGGATGTGCTGCATAACTGACAGCTGGAAGGATGGCTGAATGCAGGGCACTTGAGTCCATCCATGCACACTTTCTCTTTTTGGTGCTTATTTTCCTTGTAAGTCACAGTTGGGGGTTCAAGGTGGCTTTGTCCCCCCTGTCCCCAGAGGCCCAGCATTCCTTCTGGACACTTGTCCTTATCTGGGCTGGGCAGGGTAGGGTGGTGTGAGATTGTCAGATGGGCTCGGGGACCAGGTTTTGGGTATTTGTCTCTGAGTTGTGGGAAAAGGGCTGGGGTCTTAAGACGGTCGAGCCGTGGCTCCCTGACACATTCATAGATGCTCAGTCCCAGTTTACACTTTGTGGGGGAAGAGCTCTACCTCTAGGGCTTGGGGAAGGAATGGAACTTGCATGATATGTCATCACCAACTCTTCCTGGCCTTCCCGTGGTTGAGACTTGACCATCAAGCCAACTCATATAAATTTAGGACAAAGTGTGGCCACCGTTGGTTAAACACATTTTAGGCTACAGACGGCAAATTCCCAGTTGGCCAGTTGTTAATTCGAATGGTGTCATCTGTTTCTTTGGCAGCTGGCAGGTACAGGGATCCAAACCCTTGACCGTGGTGTTACAACACCACACTCTAACCAACTGAGCTGACCAGCCAGCCCCGAATGGTGTCGTCTAATGAAGGAGGGGACGGCTTTATCCCGGTGAGACCTCCCCAGGATGCCTTCTTGAGGGTCCATTTCATTCCCTCTGTAAGGTGGGAAGATAAACTGTCTCTATTAGACCAAGTCCCCCCTAGGCTGGCTCTGGGTTGAACTTGTGGCCTCTGGCACCCTCTGTAGGTAAAACTTTTTATGACACTTTCATTGAAATACTTTACACACGTCAGGTCACCCGTTTTAAGCACACTGCTGGGTGACTTTTGGTAAATGTGTCCAATTGCACAACCATCACCAAAATCCAGTTATATTTTATTCTTTGACTTTTGGTGGCCGGCCAGTACAGTATCTGGGGTAACCCCCCATGGCAAGTGGCACCTGCTCTCATGTTTCCTCAATATGTAGCACATATGAGCTTCCTGATGGACAACTCCACACCCCTGCCACGTGCCCAGCAAAAACCGCTTTCTCCCACCAGACCCGTTCTTCAGTAATTCCCAGTTACCTAAGGCGGGGTAAAAATTTCCAACGTAAAGATAACAGCAGAGGACCGTATTGTGCCCCCGCACACAAGGGTGGTCTCTACTTGGCCCTTCACCACCCCCAGCCACAACCATATCCATGCATTCTGACCTCTCTTGGCCTTTGTATTTATGTAAATATGAGTCAGTCTTTCCACCCACCAGATGTCATCGACTTGCCATGTGCTATGGAAGTAAACAAAGAGCACTCAGATGAGAACAGGCAGAGGCTGTTTTTTATTCAGAGGTGGCTACAGCAAGGGAGTCAGCCACCATGGCTTGTGTGTTGCCGCAGATTGAAAGGCAGGCGAAGGAGTGGGAAAGTTTGATGGTGGAAGAAGGGGAAAGCTTCAGGCGTGCCCTGGTTGGATACAGCTGGGAATCCTGGGATGGGTTAGGGAGGGCGTGTTTGGCTTTCTTTGGTTCATCCTAAGTTGGAAGTGGAGACCAAAGAAAATCAATTGTTAATCAAGTCCGGGTTGTTTGGGGCCAGTTGTTACAGAGGTTATTGTCTGGCTTCCTGGATTGTTTGCTAGAAACAGCAGTCTGACCACCTGCGAGTGTGACTTACACACAATAGCCTGGCTTCATGGACTGGTTACTATAAGTAATGGGTTGGTTTTCTGGGCTGGTTGCTGCACACTGTGGGTCAGAGTTCTACTATTTTGGTCAAAGGAAACTTATTCCATTTTCTTAACAAATAATTGGCAGAAATTTGTAATTATGCAACATTCTCCAAGGAGTACAGCCTCAAGTGAATGGTTATGTTCAACACTGGCCCTGTGCTGCGTGTCCTTGCTTGCGGGTATGAATTGGACAATAGGCTTTGACTCAAGAGACACCTGTGATACAACAATGAAATCTAGAGTTGGAGACAGTCTTTCTGGATTGTGTAATGTCAATGTGGATAATGTCAGAAACCGTATTTGCCAGAATCCCTTCCCTTTCTCCTTCCACATTTGAACGTACCAACAGCTCACTTGCATGAGATGTAGAAGGGAGGAATGAAGAAGTCCTTATTGTTGTTAAGGTCCCAATAAATGAAAATAGACAGATGCATGTGGGCTTTGTGGACAGAAGCCTTCAGCTTATTTTCTGGATTCTTGGCCCTGCCCATCAAGAGTGTCATGAAAACAAACAGCAAGTGCTTGATGTCCATTTTCCCAGAGGTGCAGCCTTCCACAGACTTCTCCATGAGCTTGGTGTCAAGGGTACATCTGTGTGGCGAGACACCCACAGTCTGAATTTCCCTGCAAACCCTACCTATCCTCAGACCACTGACTCAGACTGTCACGGTTGCAGTCTCGGATGTTCTGAGTCCCCTCTAGATCTTAACACATTTGTATAAGGTCTAATTTTTATGGTGGGCGTCTTCTTCTCTTAACACTTCTAGGGGCCCTGTGACTCTGATTCCACCAAGAGAAAGCTACAGTGATGACACTTGACCCACGTGGGGGACAGAGATGATCACACTTGGGCCACGTGGGGGACAGAGATGATCACACTTGGCCCATGCAGGGGACAGAGAAACCGGGGAAGAATTGGTTGGTCCCTCAGGACTGGTGCTGGGGTGAGAAATCACACAAATCGAGAAGCACCAACACGGTCGGTGTTTTCCACAGGACATCGTCTGTGTTCTGGGGATGAACATGGAGGACTGAGGAGCCAGGCAAAGAGTTCCTAAAAGTCAGAGTAAAATCTGCCTGAATCTCAAAGCGCCTGGGAGATAATGTTTCCCCAGAGGGACAGGCCTGCTGATTGGTCCCTCAAGATTTTTGCCACATTTGAAAGCTGCAGGGCGTGGGCGCTAAAGCAGCAAGCTGAAACCTCCAAAGGTCACGAGTGGATTTGCCACAGTCTTTCATGCTTGACCAGTGACCTACTGGAATGTTCATCCAAATCCCCGATGAGCCTTCCCTGAGGAAGACAGAAGAAGCAGAGATGGACGAGCCTCATTACAACTGCGTGTGTGTGATTGGATTCAGTAGGGGACAGAGAGGGGAGAGAGAAGGGGCAGAAGCCATCCCTGAAGGTGTGATGCCTGAGGGTTTCCAAAATGGGTGCAATACGTCAATCCACAGATTGAAGAACCAAACCCCAACTGGGAATAAAAAAGAAAAGAAAAAATCATACTAAAGTCCATCGTAGTTAAATTGCTGAAACGAAGGAGATAAAGTCAAATTTCTAAAGCAAATTCACACCCTTATATGTCATGATTAAGTAATGAATATCAAAATATTCCAGAACTACTTATTCATCATTAGAAAATAACAACAAACCTAAGATTCACAGGAGCATAGATATACTGAACACACACACAAAAATGAAATCAAATTATCTGGAGAGGGGAAATGACAGAATGGACAGACTAATAAATCTGAAAGCTGTTTATCTGAAAAATAAAAACCAAACAAAAACCATGTATTCACTTTCAATCTTTATTTTAATTAAATAAATATGACTCAAATAAAAATACACAAATGTGGGAGTGGAAAAAAATGTAAATGTAGATTCTGAAGAAACTACAAAAATAAGGATAATTATTAAAATAGATATTTCATAAATAAGTTTGATAGTTTAATGAAAAAGAAAATTTTCTGGCCTAGTATAAATGATAAAACATTGCTAAGCCCCGCCCCCCACCAACTCCCTGGACTGGCCTTCCACTAAGGACCCCCCTCGAATGGCCTACCTCAGGGCCCCCTTGGTCTGATTGGTGCTAAGGGCCTCCTGGCCTAGCCTACTTGTTGCTCATGTTCTCCATGACCAGACCTACTATTCAGGGCCCCCCTGCTGCTAAGGGCCCCCTTCTGCTAAGGGCCTTCCAGGCCTGCCCTGAGTGCTTCCCTGGCCTGGTCTGGCCACCTAGGGGCCCTCTGGCCTGGCACTTAGGGACCCCTGGCCTAGCCTACTTGTCGCTCAGGGCCTCCATGGCCAGACCTACTATTCAGGGCCCCCCTGCTGCTAAGGGCCTTCCAGGCCTGCCCTGAGTGCTTCCTTGGCCTAGTCTGGCCACCTAGGGGCCCCCTGGCCTGGAACTATGGGCCCCATGTCCTAGCCTACTTGTCGCTCAGGGCCTCCATGGCCAAACCTACTATTCAGGGCCCCCCTGCTGCCAAGGGCCCCTTTCTGCTAAGTTCCTGCCAGGCCTGCCCCTAGTGCTTCCTTGGCCTGGCCTGGGCACCTAGGACCCCTCTGACCTGGCACTATGGGTCCCCTGTCCTAGCCTACTTGGTGCTAAGGACCTCCGTGGCCAGGTCTACTAGTCAGGGCCCCCTGCTGCTAAGGGCCCCCTGCTGCTAAGGGCCCCCTTCTGCTAAGGGCCTTCCAGGCCTGCCCTTAGTGTTTCCTTGGCCTATCCCAGCACTAAGGGGCCCCCTGGCTGGCCTGCCCAAGGGACCAATTCTACTGGTCTTCCCCTATGGGTCCCTGAGGCTTGACTACTGGTGAGAGCACCCTGCTGCTTTCTTTCTTTCTTTTTTCTTCTTGTTTTCATACATTTTTATTTTTGGTTTTTCTTTTATGGTTTTTTTCTTTCTTTTTTCTTTTTTGTTTTTTCTCTCTTTTAGTATTTTTCCTGGTTGGTTTTTTTTTTTTTTTTTTTTTTTTTGCATTTTTTGATTTTTGTATTTTTCTGTCCATTTTTTTTAGGGGTTTTCTTTTTGGGGGGTTATTTTTTTTTCTTTTTGTTAGGGTTTTCTTCTTTCTGTGGGAGTTTTCTTCTCGGGGAGTTTTTGGTTTTCTTCTTTTGGGGGTGTTTTCTTCTTTTGGGGTGTTTTCTTCTTTGGGGGGGTTCTCTTTTTCGAGTTTTCATTTTGTTAGGGTTTTCCTCTTTTGGGGGGTTCTTCTTTTGGGGCTTTTTGGGGTTTTTCTTGTTTTCCTGGGGGGTTCTCTTCTTTCTATTTGAGCCTTTTTTGTTTGGGTGTTTTTTTCTTTTATGGGTTTTTTCTTTTTGTTAGGGTTTTCTTCTTTGGGGGTTCTCTTTTGGGGGTGCATGGTTTCTTCTTTTTGTTGAGGTTTTCTTATTTTGGGGGGATTTTTCTTCCTTCTGTTGGGGTTCTCTTCTTTTCATTGGGGTTGTCTTCTTTTGGGTTTTTTTTTTTCCTTCTTTTGGGCAGTTTTTCTTTATGTTTGAGTTTTCTTCTTTTTGTTGGGGTTTTCTACCTTTTGGGGGGATGTTTTCTTCTGTGTGTTTTCTTTCTGGGTTGTGTGTTTTCTTCTTTTCAGTGTTTTCTGGGTGTCTTCTTTTGGGTATTTTCTGCATGTCATCTTCTTTTGGGTGTCTCTTCTTTGGGGTGTTTTCTGGGTGCTGCCTTCTTTTCGGTGTTTTATGGGTGTTTTCTTCTTTGGGGTGATTTTTGGGTGTTGTCTTCTTTTGAGTGTTTCCTGGGCATTGTCCTCTTCTTTTGGGTTTTGTCTTCTTCTTTTGGGTGTTTTCCGGATGTTGTCTTCTTTTGAGTGTTTTTTGGGCAGTGTCCTCTTCAATTAAGTGTTGTCTTCTTTTCGGTGTTTTCCGGGTGCTGTCGTCTTTTTTTGGTTTTTTCCTTTTTTTTTTTTTTTTTTTCTTTTTTAAGTTTTTAAAAATTTTTTCCATTTTTTTTTTTTGGGGGGATTTTTTTTTTTTTTTGAAAGAACAGGGGTCTTAACATGGTAAAAGACTGACTTGGAACGAGTGGCTGGGACAGGGTGGCAGAAACAGGGTGGCAGGCACACGGTGGCAGGGACAGGGTGGAAGGGACAGGGTGGCAGGGACAGCACGGAAAGGACAGGGTGGCAGAGATATAGTGGCAAGCACAGGGTAGCAGGAACTGGGAGGGGGCAGAGCCCTGAACCCCACATCTCAGATGTCCATGATGTTACTGTCACAATACTTTTCTGCTCGATAAAACAATGGAAAGCAGATATTGTTGCTGAAGCCTTGGTTCTCCTGGCATTTCTGTATGTTCTGCGGCAGCTGTGTGGTCAGAGGGAAGGGAGCAATGAATAGTCACAGGACTGCAGTGCATGACTGGGGTCACCTGTCCCCCAGGCTGGAGCTGCCTCTGTGCTGGCTCTGGAAACCCCCCTCAGAGGCTGGTGCCTGTCTCCTAGCCCTTCCTGAATGGGGCAGGGATTCCCATCTCCTTTACGTCTCCCAGCTTCTCACGAAGCTGGCCCAACTTCTCAGCCAGCTCCATCTTCACGTGCTGCCCTGAATGCAGTGCACTGGGGACCTCCATGTTCTAATTGGTCTGGATGGAGAGAAGCAGTCGGTGGCCACCTGATGCAGCCAGAGACCCACGGCACAGGGAAGGGGCACGGCACAGGCACACAGGGGGCCCTCCCTGTACCATTTCGTGTGAGGTCTCCAGCACCCCATTTTAGAGGTGGGGGAACAAAGGCCCAGGGGGTGAGTGCGGTGGACAGACAGGCAGAATGGGTGACATGCGAGCCCGATGACGCGAGCCTGCAGCTCAGCTCGAAGTGTGCACCTGCCCAGAGCACAGGGGCATAGCCGTGTAAGGAGTGGCTGCAGGAGGGACAGGCTGCCACCCTGCTCTCTACCCCACAACCATAAAACCAACCCCCTGGGCTGCAGCCACTCACTTGGTTTGGCAGGAGCTTGGATGATGCGAGCGTTTTCGCCTGGACCTGTAAGGACGCCTTCTCCATTTCAAGGACACAAATCTTGCCCTTCAGCTGGGCCTGCTGGTACTGGAGGACTTCATAGTTGTTCCTGTGGCCAGAGGTGGTGGAGAATGTAAAGAACGAGGAACAGAAAGGACGACTTTTGTCATCAATGCACTGACTTTGCCACACA